>NW_016107533.1:1226729-1275977 GCF_001604975.1 Cebus imitator
TATGCTTCATGAAGTTCTCGTGCTATGTTTTTCAGCTCCATTGGGTCATTTATGTTCTTGTCTAAACTGGTTATTCTAGTTAGCAATTCCTGTGACCTTTTTTTCAGGGTTCTTAGCTTCTTTGCATTGGGTTAGCACATACTCCTTTAGCTCAGAGGAGTTTGTTATTACCCACCTTCTGAAGCCTACTTCTGTCAATCAGTCAAACTCATTCGCCATCCAGTTTTTTTCCCTTGCTGGCAAGGAGTTGTATCCTTTGGAGGAGAAGAGATGTTGTGGTTTTTGGAATTTTCAGCCTTTTGCACTGGTTTTTCCTCATGTTCATGGATTCATCTACCTTTGGTCTTTGATGCTGGTGAGCTTTGGATGGAGTTTCTGTGTGGACATCCTTTTGGTTGATGTTGATGCTATTCCTTTCTGTTTGTTAGCTTTTCTTCTAACAGTCAGGCCTCTCTGCTGCAGGTCTGCTGGAGTTTGCTGGAGGTCCACTCCAGACCCTGTATTACCAGTGGAGGCTGTGGAACAGCAAAGATTGCTGCCTGTTCCTTCCTCTGGAAGCTTCATCCCAGAGGGGCACTCACCAGATACTAGCTGGAACTCTCCTGTGTGAGCTGTCTATTGATCCTTGCTAGGAGGTGTCTCCCAGTCAGGAGGCACTGGGGTCAGGGATCCACTTGAGGAGGCAGTCTGTCCTTTAGCAGAGTTTGTGTGCTGCGCTGGGTGACCTGATGCTCTCTTCAGAGCTGGCAGGCAGGAATGTTTAAATCTGCCAAAGCCGTGCCCACAGCTGCCCCTTCCCCAAGGTGTTCTGTCCCAGGGAGATGGGAATTTTATCCATAAGGCCCTGACTGGGGCTGCTGCCTTTCTTTCAGAGATGCCCTGCCCATAGAGGAGGAATCTAGAGAGGCAGTCTGGCTACAGCAGCTTTGCCGAGCTGCAGTGGGCTCCACCCAGTTCAAACTTCCCAGCAGCTTTGTTTACACTGTGAGGGGAAAACCACCTACTTGAGCCTCAGTAATAGAGGATGCCTCTCCCCCAACCAAGGTTGAGCATCCCTGGTCAACCTCAGACTGCTGTGCTGGCAGTGAGAAATTCAAGCTGGTGAATCTTAGCTTTCTGGGCTCTGTGAGGGTGGGATCACCTGAGCTAGACCACTTCGCTCCCTGGCTTCAGCCATTTTCTAGGTGAGTGAACGGTTCCATCTTGCTGGCATCCTAGGTGCCACTGGGGTATGAAAATAAACTTCTGCTTCTAGCTTGGTGTCTGCCCAAATAGTCGCCAGTTTTGTGCTTGAAACTCAGGGCTCTGGTGGGATAGGCACTAGAGGGAATCTCCTGGTCTGAGGTTTGTGAAGACCATGGGAAAAGCATAGTGTCTGAGCTAGAGTGCACTGTTCCTTATGGCACAGTCCCTCGTGGCTTCCCTTGGCTAGGGGAGGGAGTTTCCCAACCCCTGTGCTTCCAGGTAAGGTGACATCCCACCTTGCTTCAGCTCACCCTCCATGGGCTGCACCCACTGTCTGACCAGTCCCAGTGAGAGGAGCCAGGTACCTCAGTTGGAAATGCAGAAATCACCTGCCTTCTGTGTTGATCTCTCTGGGAACTGCAGACTGGAGCTGTTCCTATTAGGCCATCTTTCCAGCCATTGAAGGGAACACTTTTGAAGTCATTCTATCAAGCCAATGTTATCCTGATACCAAAACCAGACAAAGACATCACAACAACAACAATAAAAAAAACCCCACAGACCTGTATCCCTTTTGAATATAGATGCAAAGATTCTTAAAAAAAATACTAGTAATGTGAATTGAGCAACATATAAAAAGATTATACACCATGAGCAGGTAGGGTTTGTCCCTAGAATATAAGATTGTTTCAAATATAAAAATAAATTAATGTAATATACCATATCAATACAATAAAGAACAAAAGCCACACAATTATATCAGTAGATGCAGAAAAAGCACCTGACAAAATTCAGCCTTCTTTCATTAATAAAGACATGAAACAGATCAGTAAACTAGGGATAGGAGGGATGTTCATCTATCTAACAAAAAGCAGAGCTATGAAAAACTCACAGCTAACATGCTTAATCATTGAAGGCTGAAAGCTTTTTCCCAAAGATTAAGAATAAGACAAGATGACCCCTCTATCCATTTGTATTCACCATTTTACTGTAGCTTATAAAAGGCATCCAGATTGTAAAGACATTAGTAAAACTATCTCCATTTACCAATGACATGATCTTTCACATAGAAAATCCTAAGGAACACACACACACACACACACACACACACACACACACACAACTGTTGTTGCTAATAAAATGAGTTCAGCAAGGCTGCATTGATACAGAATCAATATATGAAAATCAATTGTATTTACATACAATAGCAATGAACAATCTGAATATTAAACCAAGAAAATTTCATTCACAATAGTGTCAAATAATAAAATGCTTAGTAATAAAGTGTGACATATACTGGAAACTATAAAATATCACTGAAATGAGGAACTAAACAAGTGGAAAGATATGTTCTTGGGTTAGAAGACTTAATATTGTTATGGATCAGAAGACTTCATATTGCTAAAATGGCAACATTCCCCCAAATGTATCTACAGATTCAATGCAATCTTTATCAAAATTCTGGCTGCCCTTTTTATAAAAATTGACAAGGTGTTTGCTTCTAAAATTCATGTGGAAAGTGAGGAACGCAGAAGTTGGAAGATTTGTACTTTCCAATTTGAAAACTTACCATAAAACTACAATTATACCATTGCCAGATGGAGTGACATGCCCCAGTAGTCCCAGCTGCTCAAGAGGCTAAGGCAGGAGTATCCCTTGGGCCCAGGAGTGTGAGACCAGCTTGGACAACATAGGAAGACCGTTTCTCAGTTTTAAAAAACTGAACTCCAGTAATGCATTGTACTACTGATATAAGGATAGCCATATAGATTAATGAAATAGAATTGACAGTCTAGAAATAAATCATTTATGGTCAGCTAATTTTTGCCAAAGGTTCTAAGACAGTTCAATGGGGGAAAAAAGTCTTCTCAAAAATTGATTCCAGGTTACGACTATGCTAAAACCCCCTTAATCATACCATTTAAAAGGACAAGTTTTAATATACATGAATTATATCACAATAAGGTGGGAGGGGTGTGGGCAGGAAAGATGGAAATACAACATTCCAAAAGGCAGTGTATGCTTTGCTAGGAAGAGGTATGAAAGGAGAGTTGGCCAGCTCAGAATTAGAGGAGGTTCTACACATATCTTTCTCCAGCAAGTTCCATGACTGCATTGTGTGTATATATTTTTTAATTTGAAAGTTGAAATCTCTTTTTCTTGTTTAAACTAAGGGGAAAGAGAGGCTTTTGAAATTATCTGATAGCTATTGGTAACACTAGAAATGTGTCAAGAGCCCAATATTCTAGGACAACTACCCAGAGTGATTATTACAGAGAAAAAGCTGTTAGTATCTTTCTTGTGACCAAACTATAAAAATCTTGTTGCCAAAAGTCATCTTTTAGAAACTGGAAATAGTTATTTGTAACAGCTTTGCTGAGATTAGATTATGTTTAGTTGGAGAAGAGAGAATACAGTAGTGGGATGAGCCTATAGAGTTGAGACCAAATTAATACTTACACAATAGAAGGACTGATACTGTTAACTGGGCTGAAGGGAGAAGAGGAGGTTTACTGTACTTCTTCCTTTCCAATATTTCTGCCTTTTTGGGGGGGTGGCAGTTGGGGGTAGCCTTATTTGAATGGCCAAGATCTCCAGTACATTGTGAATAAAAGTCAAGAGCAGCCATCCTTGCCTCATTCCAATCTTCAGGGATTTAACACTCAGTCTTTCACCATTAAGTATAATGTTGGCATTAGGTATTCTCATAGATGCCCTTATTAGGTTGAGAAAGTTCACTTCTAGTCTTAGTTTGCTGAGAGGGTTTTATTTCTTCTTTTCATCATGACTAGATGTTAGATTTTGTCAAAGCATTTTCTCCAGCTAGTGTGATAGATTTTTTTCTTTTTCAGTCTGTTAATACGGTGAATTACATTGATTGATTTTGAAATTTTAAACCAACATTGCAATCTGGAGATATTACTCAAGTGATCATGATTTTTTGTCTTTTTATTGTTGAATTTGATTTGCTAAAATTTTAAGAATTTTTCTGTGTTCATGAGGATTATTAATCTGTAGTTTTCTTGTAATGTTTTTGTCTGGTTTTGGTATCAGGGCAATGCTGGCCTCAAAGAATAACTTGAGAAAGATTTCTTTCTTTTATATTTCTTAGAAAAATTCATGTAGAATTGCTTCCATTTTTTTCCTTAAATACTTGGTAGAATTTACCAGTGAAGCTCTCTGAGCCTGGAGGGTTGTGTATATGTGTGTGAGAAGATTTTAATCATAAACTTAATTTGTTTGATACAGGGCTGTTTCACATTATATATTTCTTCATGAGTGAGATTTGGTAGCTTTTCTTTCAGGGAATTTTTCTATTTTGATCTAAGTTGTCAAATTTACTATCATAAAAAGTTGCTTATAATAATCTCTTATTATCACTTTAAGGTTTGTAGAACATATCTCTTTCATTTCTGAGATTGGTAATTTATATAATCTCTTTTTCCTGATAAGTATGTGTAGAGTTTATCAATTTTATTAACTTTTTTTTTCCCCTAAATAACTAGGTTTTTATTTTACTTCTCAGTTGTTTTCTATTTCTACTTTAGTGGTTTCTGCTTTTATATTTATTAGTATAGTACTTTGGGCTTCATTTACTTTCTTTTTATAGTTTGTAAAGGTAGAAGCTTAGGTTATTGAATTTGGGCCTTTCTTATCCAATAAGTGCTTAATGTTTTATAAAAATAATTTCCCATCTAAGCACCGCTTTAGCTGTATCCTACACATTCTGATATGTTTTGTTTTCATTTTCATTCAGTTAACCACTTTATAATTTCCCTTTGATTTCTTCTTTCTTTTGCATTTTGCTTAGAATTATATTGTTTCGTTTCCAAATATTTGGGATATTTTCCAGATCTTTGTGTTACTGATCTCTGTTTTAATTCCACTGTAGTCAGAAAACATACTTTGTACAATTACATTCTTTTTGTTTTGTTATTTTCTTTGAGACAGAGTTTCGCTCCTGTAATCCAAGCTGGAGTGTAATGGTGCACTCTCGGCTCACTGCAACCTCTGCCTCCCAATTCAAGCAACTCTCCTGCCTCAGCCTCCCGGGTAGCTGGGATCATAGGCATGCACCACCACGCCCGGCCTGGCTAATTTTGTATTTTTAGTAGAGAAAGGGTTTCTCCATGTTGGTCAGGCTGATCTCGGACTCCCGACCTCAGGTGATCTGCCTGCCTTGGCCTCCCAAAGTGCTGGGATTACAGGTGTGAGCCACTGTGCCCGGCCTACAGTTTAAATTCTTTTAAATGTATTGAGACTTGGTTTATGGTCCAGACTATGGTCTAACTATCTTGATAATGTTCTATGTGTACTTTGAAAGACAGAGTTCTGCTGTTGTTGGGTGGAGTATTCTATAAATGTCAGTTAGGCCTAGTTGATTAAGAGTGTTATTTAAGTCTTACGTATCTTTCCTGATTTTTCAAGTTTGTAAATTTTCAGTCATTTCTTCACTTTTTTTTTTTGCTGTCTCCCTCATTCATTCATTCACCTTTCATTTTGTTCCTGTGACTCTGTACCACGTTATGTGTGTTGGTCTTAACTTTTCTGTTTCATTTTGGTAGTTTTTATCATTGTGTGTTCTAGTTTACTCATCTTTTATTTTACAGTGTCTCCTCTGCTGCTAAGCCCATCCAATGTATTTTTCATCTCAGACATTGTATTTTTCATCACTGAGATGACTTTCGCATCAGGCGTTTTGAATTTTATGTTGCTAGATACTGGATGAGAGAGATACATATGTATACACACAACCATACATAAAAACACACATATGTATAATGTTATACTATATTATAAATACGTATGTAAATATTCTTGGGCTTTGTACTGGGACACACTAAGTTAACTTGGAAACATTTTGGTCCTTTCCAGGCTTGCTTTTGAAGTTTGTTAGGCAAAGCCATCTCAGACTTTTGTTTAGGGCTAATGAATTTGACCTTACAACAGGCAGGATCACCTTCCAAGTACTTCCAGGTGCCCCAGCTGTTACTAGGTAGCTCCACTCTGGCTACTGAGAATGGGAACTATTCCCAGCCCTGAATAAGCTCCAGGAATTGATTCACGGGCTCCTTGCCAGTGGTTCTGTACCTGGCCTGAGGTAGTTATGTGAATGTTTGCTGGTCATACTCAGTTGAAGACTTTAGGTGCGCCCTCTACAGATCAGCAGAGTTCTTCCTTCTCCAATAATCCACCCTGCATGTCCTAGTGGTCTTTGCCTCCTCAAATTCTCAGTTGTTTCCTCAACTCAAGGAGACTACAGAGCTTTCCGATTCCCCTCCCTGTGTTGTAGCCTGTAAATGTACTTCAGGCAGGGTCACAGTTCTCTTTTCTCAGAAATCTATGTCTCATGTGCCTCTTTTCCAGTGTCTGCAAACTTTTTTTTCAAATATTTTGTCTGTTTTTTAGTTATTTAAAACAAGTGGGAAAAAACAAGTCCCTATTGCAGTTTTGTCCAGAAATGGAAATAGCATGTTGGACTTCGAATGTCTTACTACTGATTTTCTACTCAGTAATCAGTAAGCATATATTGAGGTAGGCCTTATCCCTCTGCCTGAGAGGGAATAGTTATTACTGAGTAGCCGTAGGGAATTGGTTTCAGGACTCCTACCAATACCAAAATCCATGGATGCTCAAACCTCTGATATAAAATGGCACAGTGTTTACATATAACCTTGGCACATCCTCCTGTGTACTTTAAATCGTCTTTAGATTACTTACCTAATACAATGCAAATCCCATTCAAAGGTGTGATTTAAAACTATAGATTTAAATCTTATATTATTTTGGCCAGGTATGGTGGGCCACACCTGAATCCTAGCACTTTGGGAGGCTGAGGAGGGGTGGAAAATTTGAAGTCAGGAGTTCAAGACCAGCCTAGCCAACATAGTGAAACCCTATCTCTGCTAAAAATACAAAATCAGCCAGGCATACACATGTAGTCCCAGCTACTCAGGAGGCTGAGGCAGGAGAATCACTTGAATCTGGGAGGTGTAGGTTGCAGTGAGCTGAGATTGCACCACTGCATTCCAGCCTGGGTGGAAGAGTGAAACTCTGTCTCAAAACAACAACAACAACAAGAAAACCCCTCCTATTATTTCTTATTGTTGTATTGTTACTTTTTATTGTTTTATTTTCAGATATTTTCAGTCTTAGGTCACTTTGAATCTATAGATGCAGAACCTGCAGATACAGAGGGTGATTGTGTATCCTCCCACCTAGCTCTGCTGAAGCAATCAGGAAATCCTGCTTTCACAGTGAACAATCATTTTTATTTGAATTTTTTTTACTCAGCTGACCGGGGCAGTAAATCTTTACTTCCATGGTTTTCGTAAGCATCTCAAAAGTAACTGCAGCATCTTTAAAGATAACTAATATCACTAAAAAAGGAAAGATATAATACTTGAAGTATAAATACTTGGAATTGAGGAAAACCCAAGACAACATCTTAGGTTGAGAATCAATGGTGTAGGAGCTGATTTCAGAGGGGAGAACTCTTTACCTCTGCCCCCAGCTTCACAGCAGGTCAGATTCCCCAAAGCAACCCAGGGGTTGGCCTAGTTAACATGCAGTCTCTCCCGCCAGCTGTGACCTGCTTCCTTTCAGGAGATCACTGAGCAAAGGAAATTGAGGTGGCTGATTGAGGGGCATCTTAATTGTTCTCCCCCCACCTATTTGTATTAGGGAATAGAAAAACACTTGGGTACTGTGGTGAGCCACACGCTAACGTATCTCCAGGGTGCTGGCCTTCCAAGTGCACACCATTCTCTAGTGAAAACAGGAAAGGGAGCCTTGCAGTAAAATGATGAATAGCTTCACGACTGGCTGTCAATTTTGCCTAAATTGTAGATTTTGCCATGTAATTCTGTGTGAAGACCTGGAAGGATCTAAGGAAAGCAACAAAAAAATCAATCTGAATCCTTCAGTGATCATGATGATGAATGTGTTGACGTCTTAGGGGAAAATGAAGGAAATCAGATCCAGGTGGCTCTATATCATTTCCAAAAATTACCTCTGCGTAATTTGGATCCCATGTTTTTGAGAGAATGGGGACATACAACCAGTACCCTGAAACCATGTGAAGAATATATCAGGAGTTTCATTTTGACTGAGAAGGGCAGGCTCTCATCTGGATTAAAAAAAAAAAAAAAAGATGAAGCTTATTTATAAGCATATGGAAAAAAGCAAGAAATCTTTTAATACTAAAATCTGATCTGACCTGTTGGAAAAGGCATTTTACGTATTAACTTGAACCTTTGGCTTTTGCTTTTGTTGAGGAGTCTGATGGTTGTCCTAGTTGTGTCTGAGGAAGGTTTTGGACTTGTTACCAGAGTGGTGTCACATATACGTGTCCTGGCTCTGCTACCTGGAACTTTCCTAAGCCTTTCAAACCTAACAACCAGTATTCTTTCAGCCATAAATGGTGGCTGGAATCACCTGCCCCTCATGGTCAAACTGACAATGGTATTTTATATATTGTGATATCTTTCAACAGTGCTTTGCAGTCAGTGCAGTCTTTCCATACCTCAATTTTTCATCAGACACTGAGTTCAAGTGTTACACTTCTCTTGCAGATAAAGAAATGGGGAATTTCGAGAATCAAGAAAGGTTAGGTGAATTGGCCAGTGTCCCAAGGGCAGGGACCTAGGCAAAAACAAATTCCAAATCCAGTATTCTCTGCTAAAATGTGCCATCTCCCTCCCTTTAGGGTTGGAGGAAGATACTAGGGCTAGTCCTACAGCTAATGCTTTATGATTCTTTGTTCTGCTTCACTTAGCACCTGCTGTACCATGTTGTGTTTATAAGTGGCTTAGTGTTAATTTTTCTCCAAAACGCAGCAGGGTCTGGAACAGGAGACTGGTCCAGTCTGGCATCTGGCAAGGATGGTAGTTGTGTGTTCTCATAGCTCCTCCATTATTACCTGGTATCACTTAGTAGTACTTTACAAACGGAATCATAAATCAATTCATTTAATGTAGAGAAGGGCAAAAAGTTGCTAAGAAATGTTCCTGGGGGTTGGTCGTTGGAGCTTCAGCTGTGGGATGGTGGCTGACTTGAGAGTATCACCTTAGTCACTAAGGAAAACGAAGTCCAGGGCTTCAGAACGTCAAAACAATTATTACTTGCTGAGATGGCAAAAACAATTATAGAGTGCTTTAATGGCCGAGCTTTAAACAGTTTGTTAAACTACAGATTAAGTACTTACTCTTTTTTCTTTGAGACAGGGTCTCATTCTGTCGGCCAGGCTGGAGCTGCAGTGGCACAGTCCTAGCTCACTGCAGTCACAACCTCACAGGCTGAAGCAATCCTTCCACCTCAGCCTTTCAAGTAGCCGGGACTACAGGCACACACCACAACACTCGGCGAATTTTTGTATTTTTTGTAGATACAGGGTCTCATTATGTTGCCCAGGCTGGTCTTGAACTCCTGGGCTCAAGGGATCCTTCTGCCTTGGCCTCCCAAAGTGCTGAGATGACAGATGTGAGACACTGCCCAGTCAGTAATGATTTTTCATATGACCAAACCACTGAAGACAATTTACACTTACTTATTTTTGGTAAAAAAAAAAAAAAAAAAAAAAAAAAAAAAAAAATTATCAAGTGACCTGATACCTCCTGCACTGATTTCTGTCCCACATATCGTTTTTAGGTTGACCAGATGATTAAAAATTAGGTATTATTCTCTAGCTAACTGGCTTTACTTCTGTTGCTTTCTCTTCTAAATGCAAAGTGAATCCAAGCAGTGCTGAATTTAAGGAAGCATACATAATTAATATTACAGGGTAGGCAGGAGAGCTGGGCATGTGGTCTAATACCCCAAGTGTAGTTAAGGCAAGTATGTATGATTTTCAGTTGCATTTAGTCCTTAGTTATTCCTAGAGTGGGAAATGTGGGGTGTTGATGACCACTGTGAAACAGCAGCTTATAAAATTCACCCTTTCTTTAAAAAAAAAAATATATATATATATATATACACACACACACACACACGTGTATACATATATATACACACATACATATATATATATATACACACATACATATATATATATATTTTTTTTTTTATTGCATTTTAGGTTTTGGGGTACAAGTAAAGAACATGCAGGATTGTTGCATAGGTACACACATGGCAATGTGGTTTGCTGCCTCCATCCCCTTCACCTGTATCTGGCATTTGTCCCCATGTTATCCCTTCCCAACTCCCCACCCCCCACTGTCGCTCCCCTAGTTCACCCCAACAGACTTCAGTGTGTGATGTTCCCCTTCCTGTGTCCATGTGTTCTTATTGTTCAACACCTGCCTATGAATGATAACCTGCGGTGCTTGATTTTCTGTTCTTATGTCAGTTTGCTGAGAAGGATGGTTTCCAGGTTCATCCATGTCCCTACAAAGGACACAAACTCATCATTTTTTATGGCTGTGTAGTATTCCATGGTGTATATGTGCCACGTCTTCCCTGTCCAGTCTATCATCGTGGGCATTTGGGTTGGTTCCAGGTCTTTGCTATTGTAAACAAAACTGCAATGAACATTCGTGTGCATGTGTCCTTATAACAGAACGCTTTTAAATCCTTTGGATATATATCCAGTAATGGGATTGCTGGGTCAAATGGAATTTCTATTTCTAGGTCCTTGAGGAATCACCACACTGTCTTCCACAATGGTTGAACTAATTTACACTCCCACCAACAGTGTAAAAGTGTTCCTATTTCTCTACATCCTCTCCAGCATCTGTTGTCTCCAGATTTTTTAATGATTGCCATTCTAACTGGCTTGATGTGGTATCTCAATGTAGTTTTGATTTGCATTTCTCTAATGACCAGAGATGATGAGCATTTTTTCATATGTTTGTTGGCCTGATATATGTCTTCTTTTGTAAAGTGTCTGTTCATGCCCTTTGCCCACTTTTGAATGGGTTTGTTTCTTGTAAATCTGTTTTAATTCTTTGTAGATTCTGGATATTAGTCCTTTGTCAGATGGGCAGATTGCAAAATTTTTTTCCCCATTCTGTTGGTTGCTGATTTACTCTAATAATTGTTTCTTTTGCTGTGCAGAAGCTCTGAAGTTTAATTAGGTCCGATTTGTCTATTTTGGCTTTTGTTGCCAATGCTTTGGGGGTTTTAGTCATAAAGTCCTTGCCGATGACTATGTCCTGAACAGTTTTGCCTAGATTTTCTTCTAGGGTTTTTATGGTGTTAGGTCTTATGTTTAAGTCTTTAATCCATCTGGAGTTAATTTTAGTGTAAGGTGTCAGGAAGGGGTCCGGTTTCTGCTTTCCTCACATGGCAAGCCAGTTTTCCCAGCACCATTTATTAAACAGGGAATCCTTTCCCCATTGATTGTTTTTGTGAGGTTTGTCAAAGATCAGATGGTTGTAGATATATGGCATTGCCTCCGACGTCTCTGTTCTGTTCCATTGGTCTATATCACTTTTTGTACCAGTACCATGCTGTTTTGATTACTGTATCCTTGTAGTATAGTTTGAAGTCAGGTAGTGTGATGCCTCCAGCTTTGTTTTTTGCTTAGAATCCACTTGGCTATGCGGGCTCTCTTTTGGTTCCATATGAAGTTTAAGGTGGTTTTTTTCAGTTCTGTGAAGAAGGTCCTTGATGGCTTCATGGGGATAGCATTGAATCTATAAATTACTTTGGGAAGTGTGGCCATTTTCACAATATTGATTCTTCCTAACCATGAGCATGGAATGTTTCTCCATCTGTTTGTGTCCTGTCTTATTTTGTTGAGCAGTGGTTTGTAGTTCTCCTTGAAGAGATCCTTTACATTTTTTGTTAGTTGTATTCCTAGATATTTTATTCTCTTTGTAGCAATTGAGAATGGCAGTTTGTTATTGAATTGGCTCTTTTTAAGTCTGTTATTGGTGTATAGGAATGCTTGTGATTTTTGCACATCGATTTTGTATCCTGAGACTTTGCTGAAGTTGCCTATTAGTTTCAGGAGATTTTGGGCTGAGATGATAGGGTCTTCTAAATATACAGTCATGTCATCTGCAAATAGAGACAATTTGACTCCTCCTTTCCTAAGGGAATACTCCTTTTTCTTTTTCTTGCCTGATTGCTCTGGCAAGAACTTCCAATACTGTATTGAATATGAGTGGTGACGGAGGGTATCCTTGTCTAGTGCCAGATTTCAAAGGGAATTCTTCCAGTTTTTGCCTATTCAGTATGATATTGGCTGTGGGTTTGTTGTAAATAGCTTTTATTATTTTGAGATATATTTCATCAATACCTAGTTTACGAGAGTTTTTAGCATAAAGGGCTGTTGAATTTTGTCAAAGGCCTTCTCTGCATCTATTGAGATAATCATGTGGTTTTTGTCTCTGGTTCTGTTTATGTGGTGAATTACATTTATTGACTTGCGTTATGTTGAACTAGCCTTGCATCCCTGGGATTAAGCCTACTTGATCGTGATGGATAAGCTTTTTGATGTGCTGTTGCAATTGGTTTGCCAGTATATTATTGATGATTTTTGCATCTATGTTCATCATGGAGATTGGCCTGAAGTTTTCTTTTCTTGTTGAGTCTCTGCCGGGTTTTGGTATCAGGATGATGTTGGTCTCATAAAATGATTTGGGAAGTATTCCCTCTTTTTTGATTGTTTGGAATAGCTTCAGAAGGAGTGGTACCAGCTCCTCTTTGTATGTCTGGTAGAATTCAGCTGTGAACCTAACTGGACCTGGACTTTTTTGTTTGGTAGGCTCTTAATTGCTGCCTCAACTTCAGCCCTTGTTACTGGTCTATTCAGGGTTTCAACTTCTTCCTGGTTTAGGCTTGGGAGTATGCAAGTGTCCAGGAATTTATCCATTTCTTCCAGGTTTACTGGTTTATGTGCATCAAGTTGTTTGTAATACTCTCTGATGGTGGTTTGAATTTCTGTGGAATCTGTGGCGATATCCCCTTTATCATTTTTTATTGCATCTATTTGATTCTTCTCTCCTTTTTTATTAATCTGGCTAGTGGTCTGCTTATTTTGTTGATCTTTTCAAAAAACCAGCTCCTGGATTTACTGATTTTTTGAAGGGATTTTTTGTGTCTCTATCTCCTTCAGTTCTGCTCTGATCTTAGTTTTTTCTTGTCTTCTGCTAGGTTTTGACTTTTATTGATCTTACACCTCTAGGTCTGTCAGTTCTGATGATAGGGTGTCGATTTTAGATCTTTCCTTGCTTCTCATGTGGGCATTTATTGCTATATATTTTCCTCTAGACACTGCTTTAAATGTATCCCAGAGATTGTGGTATTTCGCCTTTGTTCTCATTGGTTTCAAGGAACATCTTTATTTCTGTCTTCATTTCATTGTTTATCCAGTCAACATTCAAGAGCCAGTTCTTCAGTTTCCATGAAGCTGTGCGGTTCTGAGTTAGTTTCTGAATTCTGAGTTCTAACTTGATTGCACTGTGGTCTGTGAGACTGCTATGATTTCCATTGTTTGCATTTGCTGAGGAGTGATTTACTTTGGATTATGTGGCCAATTTTAGAGTAGGTGTGATGTGGTGCTGAGAAGAATGTATATACTATCGATTTGGGGTGGAGAGTTCTGTATATGTCTATTAGGTTTGCTTGGTCCAGGTCTGAGTTCAAGTCCTGGATATCCTTGTTAATTTTCTGTCTCATTGATCTAATATTGACAGTGGGGTGTTAAAGTCTCCCACTATTATTGTGTGGAAGTCCAAGTCCCTTTGTAGGTTGTTAAGAACTTGGCTTATGTATCTGGGTGCTTCTGTATTGGGTGCATATATATTTAGGATGGTTAGCTCTTCTTGTTGCATTGATCCTTTTACCATTATGTAATATCCTTGTCTCTTTTGATCTTTGTTGGCTTAAAGTACATTTTATCAGAGACTAGGATTGCAACTCCTTTTTTTTTTTACTCTCCATTTGCTTGGTAAATCTTCCTCCATCCCTTTGAGCCTATGTGTATACTCGCATGTGAGACGGGTTTCCTGAATACAGCACACTGATGGGTTTTGACTTTTTATACAGTTTGCTAGTCTGTGTCTTTTGATTGGGGCATTTAGCCCATTTACATTTAGGGTTAATATTGTTATGTGTGAATTTGATCCTGCCATTTTGATGCTAGCTGGTTGTTTTGCCAGTTAATTGATGCAGTTTCCTCATTGTGTTGATGTTCTTTACCATTTGGTATGTTTTTGGAGTGGCTGGTACTGATTGTTGCTTTCTATGTTTAATGCTTCTTTCAGGAGCTCCTGTAAAGCAGGCCTGGTGGTGATGAAACCTCTCAGTAATTGCTTGTTTGTAAAGGATTTTATTTCTCCTTTGCTTATGAAACTTCCTTTGGCTGGATATGAAATTCTAGGTTGAAAGTTCTTTCATTAAAGGATGGTGAATATTGGTCCCCACTCTCTTCTGGCTTGTAGGGTTTCTGCTGAGATATTTGCTCTGAGTCTGATGGGCTTCCCTTTGTGGGTAACCCTACCTTTCTCTCTGGCTGCCCTTAGCATTTTCTCCTTCATTTCAACCCTGGTGAATCTGACGATTATGTGCCTTGGGGTTGCTCTTCTTGAGGAATATCTTTGTGGTGTTCTCTGTATTTCCTGGACTTGAATATTGGCCTGCCTTGCTAGGTTGGGGAAGTTTTCCTGGATAATATCCTGAAGAGTGTTTTCCAGCTTGGATTCATTCTCTTCGTCGCATTCAGGTACACCTATCAAACGTAGATTAGGTCTTTTCACATAATCCTGTATTTCTTGAAGGCTTGTTCGTTTCTTTTTACTCTTTTTTCTCTAATGTTACCTTCTCATTTTATTTCATTGAGTTGATCTTCAATCGCTGATATCCTTTCTTCTGCTTGGTCAATTCAGCTATTGAAGCTTGTGTTTGCTTCATGAAGTTCTTGTGTTGTTTTTCAGTCCATCCATTCATTTATATTCCCCTCTAAGCTGTTTATTCTTGTTAGCATTTTATCAAACCTTTTTCAAGGCTCTTAGTTTCTTTGCATTGGGTTAGAACATGTTCTTTTAGCTCAGAGAAGTTTCTTATTACCCATCTTCTGAAGCCTGTTTCTGTCAATTCATCAGACTCATTCTCCATCCAGCTTTGTTCCCTTGCTGGTGAGGAGTTGTGATTCCTTGGAAGAGGCAAGGCGTTCTGGTTTTCATTGTTTTCATCCTTTTTGCATTGATTTCTTCCCATCTTTGTGAATTTACCTGTGGTCTTTGTAGCTGGTGACTTTCCAATGGGGTCTCTGAGTGGACATCCAGTTTGTTGATGATGAAGTTATTTCTTTCTGTTTCTTAGTTTTCCTTCTAACAGTCAGGCCCCTCTGCCCTGACTGCAGAGGTCCACTCCAGGCCCTGCTTGCCTGGGGATCATCTGTAGCAGCTGCAGAACAGTAAGGGTTGCTGCCAGTTTCTTCTTCTGCTATCCTTATCCCAGAAGGATACCCACCAGATCAGTCTGAGCTCTCCTTTATGAGGTGACTCTTTGGATATATGGGGGTCAGGGAGCTGCTTGAGGAGACAGTCCATCCTTTATAGGAGCTCAAGTGCTAAGCTGTGAGCTCTGTTGTTCCATTCAGAGCTGCTGGGCAGGTACGTTTAAGTCTGCTGCAGCAGAACTCATAACCACCTTTTTTTTTTTTCCCCCAGGTGCTCTGTCCCGGGAAGATAGGGCTTTATTTATGTTTCTGTTGTGCTGCTGCTTTTCAGGGATGCACTGCCCAGTGAGGAGGCAGCCTAGTCGTCGTCTGCCAGCAGAGGTGTTGCTGAGCTGCTGTGGGCTCTGCCCAGCTGCCATGTGAACTTCCCTGCAGTCATGTTTATAGGGGTATAGTTAGAACTGCCTTGGCAATGGCGGCCCACCTCTGTAATGGCGGACTGCCTCGGCAATGGTGAGCTGCCTTGTTAATAGCAGACTGCCTCAGCAATGGCAGGCTATCTCAGTAGTGGCAGACTGCCTCGGTAATGGCGGATGCCCCTACCCCACAGAGCTGGACCATCCTGGGTTCAGCTGTGCTTGTTATGAAACTCTCAGTCCAGACTGTTTCAGATTGCCAGTCTTTGTGGGGGTGGGACCAGCTTAACCTGATCACCTGGCTCCCTGTCTCAGTCCCCTTTTTATCAGTTGAACGAGTGACTCTGTCTCCCAGGCGTATCAGTCGCCAGTTGAAAAGGCGCCCAGATTTGTGTGAGTTTTTGTGCAGACACCCACTGCGCCAGCTCAAACAGCTGCGCTAGAGACTTGTGGCGCTTTTCTGCCTGCGAATCTCCTGGCCTGGTTCCCTGTTTCAGTCCCCTTTTTATCAGTCGACTGGGCGACTCTGTCTCCCAGGTGCTCCACTTGCCAGCTGAAATGGCGCCTGGACCCATGTGACTTTTTGTGCAGAGACCTGCCACACCTGGCCAAAACAGCCATGCTGGAAACCAGTGGCGCTCCTCTGCCTGGGAATCTCCTGGTCTGTGGGCAATAAAAATCCATCTGGAAGGTGACCACTCACCCTCCGCACTCTCGCTGGGAGCTGCAATCCAGAGCTGCTCCTACTTGGCCATCTTATATCCCTCTGCCAAAAACATTATCCACCCTTAAAACAGACTAACCTTCATATTTCGCATAGATGCTCCTGTGTACATCCCTATGTGGAATGTACAATATTGTAATGATTGATTTTCCTTTGAGACTGTAATACAGGTAATGTTCCTGTTCAACTTTGTAAACCAAGACCTGACACACAGTAGGTATTTTAAAAATTGTTTTTGATGTCACCAAAATTACACAGAAAAAAGAGAAGTACACCAGTATTTTAAAGTTTGGTTTTTTTTTTTTTTTTTTACTTTTCACAAAGGATTTGCTGTAAGTCTTCAGGTCATCTTGTCCAATCCAAAAGCTGTATTTAAGCGTCGTGGATCCCAGCCAGGGATGCAAGAATCTGATTTTCTCAAACAGATAACAACGGTGGAAGAACTGGAACCGAAAGCAAATAACTGCACTAAGGTATTCATTTCACTTGTGCTCCCTGACCTCAAGCGTCAGCATCAAGAATGTGATACCCAAGCTGTTTCCTTCCCCTTCAGGTTCTCGTGTGGCACACTCGGACAGAGAAGGTTAATCTAGCCAACGAGCCAAAGTACCACCTGGACACAGTGAAAATTGAGGTATAAATTGAAGCAGCAACTGGTACAGTTTTACCCAGCCAGTGGATCCATATGGAAGAGGATGTTTGGGGTTGAGGCTGCGGAGCATTCAGGTATTGTCTGTTTTACTTCAGTACAAAAGCCTTTCTTGTCATCTGGATGGACATTTGTTTACATGGAGCTTATCCGTTAACATAAGCTAATTGGACGGTACAAAATGTATGTTTTGTCGTCATTTGTTCTGCATGTTTTCTCTACAACTAAATTGGAAGATTTTTGTACAGTACTGATACTGCAAGATACCACTCTGAGTATCTTATATATATATTTTTTTTTCTCTAATTTTCCCTTATAATTAGTAGACCTGAACAGGTTTTAAAAACAGACAAGTATTTTATCAGGTAAACATTCCTGATTCCTGACTGTGCAACATTAATCTTTGGAAGGTTAGTGGCAGTATACATCATAGGAAATAACCCACAAATGAAAAGGTCTATGGATTCATCTGTTTAATATAGGGAAATAACATTTTATCAATACTAGGCACCATAAAATGTAAACACAATTACTGTCATAAACCTGGATATACCTTCAAGGATTCAAAGTGGCTTTTAGTTACCCTGTTTGCATATAGTGCAGAAAAGGTCTTCATGTTAGCACTATGTACATTAAGAAGAGATCCAAATTACACGAAAGGCAGATAAAATTTGAATTCTTTAAACATTCATTAAACTAAGTTTTGGAGTAACATCCAGGTTTATCTTCCTTTCACTAACCACGTTCCCTGTTAAGCACATCATAACAACAGCACAGTGAAGTGAATGATGAAATAAAAGAATTTTTGATACACTAGAAAACAGTGCTCAGTGAGACATTTACATTCTATTTATATGATTAAACATTTGATCATACAGTACCTTCCTACAGGATTACTGGCTAATTTGGGGATGGGGTTTATACTGTTAGAGGTATTACTAACATGATAACTACTTCCCTTATATGCAAACATTAGAGCTATAATTTTATTGACAGGAAAACTGATTTTGCAAGTTGAGCAGCTTCTCAAGTAATGCAGTATATGAAATCATGGGAAATATGAACAAAGCTGCCCTTGACATAAAATGGTTTATCAACTTGCTTTTCACCACATCAAATTTAATCAGTACAGACCAACACGGTCAATCAGATCATTCTTAATATGAACAAATGGGTAAAAAGAAAAAAAATATGTATATGAATAAACAGGGGAACTAGATGCATTTTAGCAAGGAATGTCAGGTGGTAGTTCTGGATGAAACTTGTATTGCAGTTTTCATTTCCATAGTTGTGTGCTGAGAGTCTGACCCGATGAGCTTCCAGACCATCCTGCTGTTGTGCTGGGGGGCTGGCCAAAACCCGCAGTAGGGGTTGCACTACTGATACTCATGCCAGCCATTTGTTGATTCATCTGTGAAACACACAAAAGACTTAGTTCAAGAGGCTTACTTCATTTCTAATTCTTGTTTCTTTAGCCACATAATTGATCATATTTTTATTAATGTGACAACTAGTCCAAGCACTGGAATAAAAACAAAGTAACATACAAACATTTCTTAAAGTAAATAGCTACTTTGTTCCCTTCTTGTTCTTTATTTATCTACTTTCTAGATTCAATTCCCCAAAGATTAACCACAACTTAAAAAAAATACCAAAGCAATCTTGGAATTTGTATCTGGGTATATAATGAGTCAGTTACTCTAACTTTCAACTACACTACGATGTTGTGCTTTACTACTAATGAGTAAGAAAATTTTAGAAAGTAAAATAGTCTAAAGTTATCCTATAAACTTTGTATGATAGCTGTTATTCTGTTAAAATCTTAAATGGCTCTAAATACTTCCTAAATATTTAAAAAGTGGTCATAAAGCATTTATTTCTCTTGCTGATCTACCAACATAAACATCTAAAATTTATTTTCATTATATGCAGTAAAGTATAAGATTACATGTATTTTTCTTTTAGAGTCAAATATATATATATATATATATATATAAAAGCATCTTAACCCTGTGGTTCTCTTACTTCCAAAACTGGTGATAAGAGAAGGAAAAGCAAGATTTAGTATATAGATTGGATTTAAAACTTACACTCAGAGTTAGACTGTGTTCCCAATTTAATATAGTTGACTTATTTACAGTTTCAAAGACACTAACATGAACTACATCACTAATCAGGCATAAGTGTCTGAAGGAGCAGATCACATCTTCATACCTACTAAAGGACATCTTAACCACCTTGCCGTTGGCCAGTAGATTCCACTGATGGAGTGCTGAAGAACAGCATCACCGTTCTGCATTATTTGGAAGTAAGAGCGAATGTTAACTCCTTCCTGGTTCATCTAGCACCTTAACACTGGGCTAGGTGTGCTTCAGCATGTTGACCATGTGACTGACATTTGGCACATACAATTTTTTAGATTTGCAATGGGTAAAGACCAATCTCTTGCCTATATTCTGGTAAATGGTGTTAGCAAAATTAATTGGGATAGGTAGTGATTGTGCTAATGTTAGAAATCACTCTAGACTATTCCGTGAATGCTCTAAAGGTAAAACAAGTGACCACACAGAAACCAAGATTGCCAAAATGCTGGAGCAACATCAATGGGAAGTATAAAAGGAAGAGGAGTGGGAGCATGAACCTATCTAAGAGCCTTTACTGTGCAGCTAGAGAAAAGTCAGAACAGAGCACCCGAAACAGAAGTTGATAACGTAGGTAGAAATAGGATTTTACAATATGAGGGGATGTCTTGTTCACACCTTATGGAAACTGAATCTTTTTGTACTCTTTTAAACCATAAAAGTCATCACAGGGTATGTAAAAAGAAAATACAACTTTACAAAGGTTTTTGAACAAAAATAATTTTTACAGAGCCATGGGGCAGTAACCATATGACCTGAAAAATAGGCTCAGATCCCTCATAAAATAGTGCTTTGAGAATATGAGACTAGATTTTTTTTCTAATAACAGACCCCAAAATTATTAATGAAGATTAGTTGTCTACGTGAGCTGTAAAAAATGCCCCACCAGTAAGCTGAGTAAAGCTTAGTGCTAACCTCAGAGGTGGCAGAAAGGAAGTCTTTCATGATGGCTAAGATAATTTCTGGCCATTAGCAAACAGATTAGGGGTGTTCACCATTAGGGTTACATTACAATTTGAAGTGAAAGACATTTAACCTTTCTTTACAGAATACTCTAAAACAGGACTAATAACACAGCATTTGTCTATCTGATACAACTTCATAATATTTATAGATACTTTTGACCTTATACATATTATCCCTATTAAACTCTTTCTGCCAAATCTCAAGACTTAAAAAAAAATGATTTAGAAAATAAATCTGGTTTCTTTGATTTGAGAGAAGCTAGAAATTAAATGACCCCTACCTGTGAGAGGCTCCACTGGGGCTGCTGAGCTTGCGGCAGGCCAAACTTACTCTGGGGTGCACCCATTTGTCCCACGATTCCTCCTTGGGGGCCAACAACATTTTGAGGAAGTGGCATCACACCAGTTTGTGCATTTCCCATAAACCCATTGGGCATGGGCATGCCCACCATCATGCTTGGACTTTGCCCCATCACGTTTCCTATAAGGCCAGGAGCTGCAGCCACAGGTACACCCATCGATGGAAAACCCTGAAATGCAGCTGGTGCTTGTGAGGTAAATGATATATTTGTGGTTCCCATAAACACACCTGCACCACAAAAAGAAAATGAATGAAGACAGAGCTATCATGAGTAGTTGCACTCACCACTATAATCACAGGAAACTGTCTTTCTGAACTACTCACAGCAAACATTTTCATTCCAGTTTGGCTGCTCCTACTACTCAGACCAACCCACACCTAAACCCTGAGAGCTGGTTATTTCTAGAATGCAGACAAATCAATTATTAACCTAAGTAAATTTACTTAAGAAATGTAAATCCTACGCAACACCCACACAAAATACCTTCCATTGTGAAGACCAAACTATGTAGCATGACATCATACACTGTTTTTTTGCTGACTTGTACCACTGGTCTCCCAATACCAAACACAGGCAAGTGAGAGCTGATTATATCTGGCTTCAGTGGATGTGGTGGGTGCCACACAGTTTTAGCTTGTATGTGAAATGCAGCTCATTATTTTAAAGGAAATGGTCTGAAAGATTAACACTCTGTAAACAATAAGCCTTAGGCTAATATTTTGTTATAATTACAAAAAAATTCATAGATCTTTTGGAATCTGTGTGGTAACTGAAGATTGCTTATCTTCACAGAAAATATACTGTACACAAAGTCATAAACTTCATGCAAATCAAGTTTCAATAATTCATCAAAGATAATCTGTGTCCTGTAAGCTTGTGAAATAGTGATCTATGAACAGCTTGTTAATTCCAAATAAAGTTCTGTTAATCCTGTAAATGCCTCTTAATTTTTTAATTCTAATGCTCATTCATTTCAGCTTCATAATTGTACAAACTACAACAACAAAATCACTTACTACATGGAACAATAAAGAAGATATATAAACTTATAATTACAAAAAAATGTACTTCTAGTAATGTCACTGAAAGCAGATATCAAAATTCATTACCAGGAGTACTTTGCTGTTGAATGGTTCCTGTGCCATACAGAGATAAGATGGAGTCTTTGGAAAGTTGTTTCTTTGCCACTTCTTCTGATTTTGTAGTCTGCTCAGTGAATAGATCCAGATCCCCAGATGTTACTGTAGACAGGCTTGCAGCTGCTGATGCAGAGGATGTCCCCTGAGACAAACACCAAAATAAGCTATCAAATTCTACATAGTAAAGCACAGCTTATCCATTACTTAAAATCCCAATAAAGTTATAGAATTAGAAATCAAACAACTGTAGAAGGTAAAATGGTGCCTTTCAAGAGGATCACTCACAAGCCCATACAAAAACATCTAAAGGCAGTACTTCTTAAATCTGTTAATGGAAAAGAGGTAGACTGAAGCATTTTCACGGTAAGTTGCATTTACTACCTAAGGTGATGCCAAGTTTTTGCTCATAAATCCTGAATACAATGGGTTCAACAATAGTTACAGACAAGGCAGCGGTATGAGGACCACCACTCCATAGCAACTACTGCTTCAAGAAACTGGTATCCTTTGGAATAAAAAACATTTCTACAACTACAACAGACTATAAGAGGATTTTCAGTGGTTACTTAAAATACTTTATCTTTTTAAAATTTGCATCATAAGATTTTTATACATCTAATCTAGATCAGTTTTAACCACAACATTAGACTGCTTCTAATCTATCCAGAAATGAAGGTACAGCAAAACTCTGACCATCTATAGTCTCAGCATATGCTGTACTTCACTTTTGGAAAAGGGGGCAAATGAACACAAATACAAATAAACGTAGATATTTAATATGAAACAAACATTTTCACTTAACCTCATATCTTGCATACAGTATTATACAATCACAACTGCTAACCTTAATCATTTCTGTAGTCATTAAATCACATTCACATTTGTTATATGAACTTGTTTTGAACATGAAAAGAGTTTCAAAGAATTCTATGAAGACTAGTAAAAGCCAGCTGATTCTTCTCACACTAGAGAATAAGGTGTCAAATACTCAAATATTTAGTGTCCTTCTAGAACACCATGCAATAAGTTACTATCCAAACATTGTACCTGTAAACTACACGGAACAATATTTTGAATCTTAGGACTAAGCAAGAATTATAATCGACAAAAGCCACTTAATTTTTGCAAAAATTCAATTATGTAAGAAATTAGATATGATGGAATAAATATAACAATATCCTTGAATAAAATATATCTAAGCTACCAATGAAGCAGCAGCAGATCATGGAGCTAAAAGCATGGGCTGGAGCCTGTCTGCCAGGACTAGAGCCTGCCCCCAGGACTTTCTGTGGTAAACTCAGACATGTCACTTAACTTCTCCTTTCAGTCTCTTTCCTGTAAACTGGGGATAAGCTTGGTGATCACAGGAAGTGTTCTGAACAACGGTTGGATTAAGTACTTGGTGTTTATTGTCAATATTGTTTATAAAACAAAGCAACTACAACACTCAGTGATCTTTTTATCACACTTAGTATCTGTTCAATCTAAAATTCTGCTCAAAACCCTGGGAACTATTCCCTGTGGATGACAGAGAACTAGAAGAAAACCCAAAATGTTGGGAAGCTATGATTCCAGTCTCATAGTAGAGCAGACTGATATTCACATGCTGTAAACATCGTAATATGAAACATCTACCTCAACAAGGACACAATCTAAAAACAGTCAAACCTATCAGCAGGGCTAGTAAACACTCAAATGTCCACTTACTTTTTGGTGCTTCACTCACCAGCACTACGACCCCAGGATAAAGAGAACAACTTCTGCCTGTCATTACACTTCAGGAAGCAGCAGAGCCTCTAACCCAAGGCTCTTTGGCCTTCTGGGCCCCCAAGGCTTAACCAAGAAAAAACAAGACTCAGCCCTTGTGTATGTCTAGGTACTTACTGTTGGTGTATGTATATGTATATGTATATGAAAGAACAGGAAAGGGGTTTCTCCATGTCAACCATTGAGGACTCTGGAACTGCTTCTCCCTAGCCCCCAAGACACATCATACTTCTAACTCTCTTTAGTAAAGACTAGACCCCACTCAGGTAAGGCAGATGGTAAAATCAATCTATTTCATATTCATAAGTTAGAAAATCTTTCACTAGAATACAAATTCTCAGAATTTGTATATACTTAGAAATTAACACAAGGAGTGAACGAATACAGGGTTCAGAAGAATTTAAAATCTTGGTGTCCAAAACTAGTTTGAGTTCAATTTCACGTATTAAAAACCCACCAAAAAAAGTAAATTACATAGTAGCAATATATGCATAAAATCTGTACTTTCAGCACCATCCCCCATTTTCAAAGTCGTTATTTTGAAAATATGTCTGGATTTTAATCTCTACATGAAGTTTAGATGAAAGATGCTACTGTTCACCAAATAAAGAGCTCAACATAACTGGCACAATCTAACCAGTGCTCAATATAAAAATGTTCCAAAAGAAGTATTAGATATGATTTTAAAAATTAACCCTATCTCCTACCAGGTACTGCTCAGAATGCCCGAAGCCTGAAGGCCAGCCCCCAGCCCTCCTAAAGCCAGAGGCTACACTCCTTGTCGCGGCACTACTTGTGCTTAAGAATTATATGAAGTCTGCATTGTTCTACTTGCTGCTTTAATATCGAACAGAACACATGACGTACGCTGAAACCTCAAAGGTGGGGGTCTAACTCTCTAAGCAGATGCAAAGCAACCGTCAGACCCCAGTGACTGCTAAACAAGACTAGCGGGTATAACAGCCACACTACAATGCCAGACTAAAATTGCTTTTCACATTCTGATTGTCAAAGATTCTAGACACTTCTTTCCAAAGACGCAATATTAGACAATTTTTATTATCACATGTACACGTACACCTGTACAAATTTGTAAGGTAATTAATGTTAATTACTGTTGAAACAACAGTAACAATACTGTCTCTCTTTTTTATGTATGTTATAGGAGGGGAAGAAGGGGCAAAGCCATAAAATAACCTATTTTGCTGAAAATAAATACTACTGTACAGACAATTTCGATGAAGATCCATTTAAATAAATTATTCTTAAATCTACTTATTCATTCTAATGGTAACTATATAATGACTCATAATAACAATAAATATGTGCAACACAAATATGCTACTAGTCTTATAAGGCACTGACTTTTTCTTATTAAAACTCTCCATCAGAACAATTCAGATTTGACTCAGTTTTTTTAAATAAAAAAGGAAATATTTTATCTAAAAAATTATGCTGTACAAACTGGTTATTTGTAAAGTATAAACTTAGAATCGTAATGTTGTATGCTTAAGAGTAATTTGTTTCCTGAAAGTTCATATATTTCACATTACAGAAATTCCATGTACTGTTAAGAAGGCGAAAGCTCTTCACCATTAATACTTTTAGAATATCCTGATCTTTATTATTACTGTTCTAGATATTTTTTAAATCAATTAAAAAAAAAAAGATTTTAAGGCTAATTTAAAACATAATTTACCTTCATTCTGCCTTTAGTTTAAAAAGACAATGAGTACTGAATTTGCTACAACTTCTGCAGTCAATATTTACAAACAACCACAGTTTTAAAAGCTCTGAGGTAAGTGACCTCTTGATCTCAGGAAAAGTTGAGGTAGTCAGGGTTTTTCTACTTATTCATTCTAAACACTGTTGTTTCTCTAAAGCAAGGGTTAGAACTTTAAAGATAGTAAATATTTTAGGTTTTGTGGGTCATACATTCTCTGTTAACATTTAACCTTGCTTTTGTAGCAGGAAAGCAGCCACGCACAGTATGTAAACTAGTGGGAGTGGCTGTGTGGCAATAAAACTTTATTTGCAAAAACAAGCAGCAGCTTAGCTTGCAAAACCCTGCCCTAAAGAACAGGAGACTTTCAAATCAGTTACTGCTCAGAAACAATTCTTCCAAAATTGAAATTTTAAAACTTTTCAAAAAGAAAATAAGCAGCGACCATATAAAACCATATTCTTATCACATACCTGAGCTGGGGGCATGACAGTTGCAGGTAAGGGATTAGAAATCATCGGTCCAAAGATGTCCAGATCATCGTTCAGGGCTGGCACTGTGGTGTTCCCATTAGTCACTGGTGCTGCAGCAGGGCCATCTGAAAAGAATATAGATTCTCATCTTAATGTAGAATATCTTAAATTACTTGAAACATGGCATTATTTTAAAAATATATGGTTTTAAAAAAAAAAGTTCAAAAGTTGATAAAAAATTTGTTCTACCCACCCCAGAATCCCTTTCCCAAAGAAACAATTTCCAGTTTTGTTGATTCTCCCAGAAATATTCTTTATCCACTGGTTTCTAGATATATATCCAAACCTCCTTTTTAACCAATGGTATCATACTATTCACATTATTCTGCACACTAATTTTTTAATAAGAAGATCATAGATTTTCATGGTGCTTCCTATGTGCCAGCCAGGCCCTGTTCTGGGTACTTTACCTGTATCAACTCATTTAATCCTCATAACCTTATGAGGTGAAAACTACTTTTGAGATAAGGGGCTAAGGTGGAATTTGATACCACACTCTTATAAATAATCCCTCTCCATAAATTTATGTGTGAGGGTGAATATGTTTTAGAGATAATATCATTTTTATTTACCATGGAAATAAATTTTGGTGATTTAAAACATCTGAAATGTTACATTTTGAAGTCGCAACAAGAAAGAAAACTAGATAGAAAAAAGAAAACATACACTACTTAAACTGATTCTACAGGAAGCATCCATAAAACTCCAAAATAAATCCTTTAATTTATTCAAGCACATCCACCTTTAGCGATGGCTGTACCAAGCTACTGAACTGTTCAGGGAAAGGGACTCCAACAGAGCTTCCTACTTAAAAATTCAAATTAAAAAACGGTTTTTAAAACTAATTTCAAAAATTCAAAACCAGTTTATTTTATATCCCGTTTTTATGTGAGGGAACATTTATAAGGGCTGGGGGCAGGAGCTGAAGGAGAGTGCTGTGGATGGAGTTTGCATGCACAGCACTCCAGAACTGGAACATCTAACACGGTTCAGTTTTCTGTAACCACAACGAAGTAACAGTTCAGAGCATCACAACTCCAACCTCTTGAGAGTTACAGCCTAATCTTCTATCTTAACAACTTACAATCTCATTTGATCCCTGTTTGATAGACCATATTCTCATCAAAGGGAAATCCGTCATCTTTAAAAAACCTTTTCAACAATGAATGGGATATTTTGCACAAAGTAGACACTCAAATGATTGACAAATTCAATGGACAGTCTAGCAACTTACTCGTATTTCCACCACCATCCAAAGAAACTTAGAGTTCTTGTCTCTTTCCAAGTATAACTACAGAAATTGGTATCTTTTATTTCCCTGTTTAAGCTTCAGTGAATTACAAAGAATTATTAATAAATAATAAAATACTTTTTACTATTTAATTTATAAAAGTGTGTGTGAAACCCAAATTAGGTTAATTTAGAAGTTAATTACAAATTTTTCAAGTCATTTTCAGTGATATCACATTATCAGAACCATTAAAAGAAATATATTGATATGTATTATACATACTATATCTATATCAAGCACTATGAAAAATTAAGCAGTGAAGCAATAAAACAATTCATATAATTTATAATATAAAGAATTTTAAACTGAGACAACTATCAAAGAATTACAACTCATACATGAAAATAATTTTTTTCATTTCTTACCCTTTCTAATGGCAATATTCATTTTAAAGTTAGACCTCCTTAAACAGCTACTTTGTTTTTCAGTTCATTCTATACCCCTTTTACATGATGTATAGTACATTACATAAATATCAGCCAGAAATAAAGTGATATTTTAAAGGGACAAGGCATTCTAGGTTTAAAAACACAACTAAGGAATACTTTTTTTGTTTGTATCTACCACATCGTAGTAGAGAAAATCCAATAATAATGACAAGTGCTTTAACCCATGAGCTACAGAGTTGGAGATGGGCAAACATCATCATCAACTAGACATGCTTCATTCTATCACATGAATTGAGGAAATACTTTATTAGCTGAACTGTAATATATATACATGTTTATAAAATTTAAACAGTTTACATTGTTCTCTAAAACAATGTAAACTGCAACCAAAATAAAAGGGAAAAAAGAAAATGGTGACAAGCTGAATATAAGCAACTATTTCCAGTTTTTCCATTACATTTTTTTTTACTTTATTAAGTAGTAAACAAAATCAGACAAATTTATGGGAAAAAAATTTAACATGAGAAAATCCTTGATTTTTTGGAGAACTAAGAAAATACTATCAATTGCTTTTTCCCACAGCACATGTCAATCTAGTTCACAGAACACCAGTATGGCCCAGTATGCGCTTAGTGAGAATGACAAAGTTCATCCACTACAAGCCAATGCTATGTCTTATCACTTTCATAAACTGTACAGCTTTCAGAAATTTTAAGTCTCTTCTACTTAATACCTTATACTCCTCTCAGAATATTTATTTAGACTTTCAAATCTAAGCCACATTTGGTATTTAGCAATATAGTTTCTAATCCGTAAAACAACATACAGCACATTATTTGGTTTCTGAAGTCTTATTTTACATTTCAACCCCTTTAGTATTACATATGTGACTAATAACTTGTCCAGTGTCACAGAGCTGGAACAACGCCTTAGATTGTCATCTTATTCAATGTTTACTGTAAAAGCAACACATTCTTAAGTCAAACCATGCAAAAATGAAGAAAGAAAAGTACCCACCATAGATGGTGGTGATGGCTGGCGATGTGAATGTACTTAACACCACTGATTATATATTGTAAAATATTTAAAATGGTAAATTTTATGTGTATTTTACCATAATTTTAAAAACAATGTTTATAGGATCATACGAAAATAGTCTTTCTATAAAATTATGTATGTATAGGTAGGGGGTTTGCATTCTGTGATACTGCATGTGCCTATAATAACTTATTTATTCAATGAGTGACTCAGAGCATTTGGATAGTTTCCAGAGTTTCACCATTAAAGACATAATGATGAACATCCACATTTCTCTATATAGTCTACACAGCTCATGTCCCTTCACTGCAATGTAACATGAATTCTGTTTTTACCACTGCACTATAAACAAGTCCATTCTCTCTTTCCATGTGTTTTATCATTATTATCACTATTTTAAAACTAGCCTCTTGAAATTTCTGGCATTTCACACAAATAACAAAGTTGTCATCTCTCTGTAACCAGCCACCATGGTAAATGGAGCTGTCATGAAGTCAATTCACAAGGTAAGTCTGAGGGGTTCTGGAGGCCTTTAGAATGAGACAGAGGAAACACCTGCGTAGGGACAGCAATCTCTGTGGGAAGGCTGACAGTATTTTCAATTGATTAAGTAAGACTTTCTCATATCCCCAAAAACCTGAAGTAAGGAACTTTTTCCAGGCCTCACCAAGATTTTTCTCTACACAGCATCCTTGTGATGAGAATAGGCAAATGCTTTCTGCTCTCACGTCTGCAACACACTTGGGCCCCTCTTTTGTCTCTACTCCATCTTCTCCCCATGTGATCCCTTAAATGTGGGTTTTGGATTTCATAGCCATCAATTCTCCTAGTTACTATCAAAGCATTCACAGAATTGTTGAAAAAAATTATTAAACCTAAATGAAAACTTCTCAGCCTTGCAAAATTGGTAAATACAAGTTCTCAACGGGTTTTCAATGGTTGATAATTTTACTTAGAACGTTTGGCTTGCTTAACACATTATTTAAAAGATTTCTTCCATTCATTTTGAAGGTCATTGTGTTTTTAATTTTCAGTGTTTAAAAAGGACAATTAAAGACTCGTTATCATTACCATCATTGTAAACATCACATTCATCCTTGGATGTTTTTAAAGAATGTTTACATGGTATCATTTTCGTCCCCATGCAAGATGAGAAGGGCATCTCCTTCCATTATTTCTAGTTATGCCAACTAGGACACAGAGCAATGAAAAGCCTTCCTCAATGTCATTCACCTTTATAAGCAGGAAAATTTGTACTAGAACAGAGTCTTCTCACATCTAGACTAGTGATCTTTTCTTTAAATCACATTTCATCAAAAGCCATGTAATTTCAACTGTGCCTAATTATAAATAAATCACTTAAAATTCTGAAAATTAAAAATCTTTAAAATAGTTTAAAATTATTTGTACTAAGTTTGAGAAGAAGTTGCTCAAACAGTCCAAAAATCACTTGGTGCCACACTCAAAATTTTCCTCATCATCTCCCCACTCCACTGTCCTGTATAGATGCCAGTATCTTTTCAATTTATAGGGGGGGATTCAGGTGGACATGGTCATCAGTGAGCAAACTGGGCTCAGGGAAGCAACTGTGGGATATAATCGGGCCTTGGTCAACTATGAATATTCAGAAATTATTGGGAGTTAAATGCATCCTTTTGATCATGGGCCCACTAATAACATGGTCTTTGCTGATTAATAAAAGCTCAGAGGCCACAAAATCAAGAAAATACCAAGATGTTGAAAACAGTTTTTCAGATAAATAACATTTAGAAAGTATAAGCCTTATTCAAATTAAATAGTGTAAATCACCATAATTTAAGAAAAGCATTTAAATCAGCTGAGTTATACCTTGTTGGTGCATGCACACATACGTACAGTCACACACACACACACGCACATGCACACACACACATACATGGAAACTTCCTCTTTCAAGGGACAGAGAACATCAGACCACACAGGGCCTTCTATGAGATTAGCAGATATCTTTGACAACTACTAATCATAATTCACCGAAGACATGCACCTTGCTCAGCTACAGGATGATGGTGAAAGCAGGCGGAGGCGGCAGTCCTCCTTTAATCAGTATGCAGAAACAGTAGCTGGTGGACAATAAAAATAATGTGAGATCCAGAGTACAAGAAAAGCCTAGGGCAAATGGAAGAAATTCAGCTGGGGACAACATCATAAAGAATGATAATGAAGCACAAAGGACCCCTTGAAAAGGCAATGAGCAAACAGAAGAAATTAGGACAATGCAGTAAAATGAAGATAGGATTTCAATCTTAAAGGCAAGACATCACACCTATAGTTACGTAGCTTGTGGGTAACTATTTTTTCTTCATTACCTTAAGATGTTAGGCTAGTGTCTTATTTGGGAACTGAGTTGGTAGATGAATGTATATAACTGCCCACATATAAGAAACTGACATGAAAAGGTTAAACCGTTTTCAGCTGCAGAAAAAAAACAAAACAAAAAAAAAAAAAAAAAAAAAAAAACAAAAAAAAAAAAAAAAAAAAAAAAAAAAACAAAAAAAAAAAACCAAACGTTAAAATCAGTGCTACAACTTCTAAGAACAGAAGGTGTGCCCAGCATGCATTCACTGGCCCACTTCACATCATGACACTGAGAGATGTTAGAAAGAGGTAACACTTCAAATATGACAAAGTCGTGAGGGCCAGTCTCTTGTCCTCTAAAAATCCTCAATATGGCAAGTGAGCCAGTTGATTCTATTAACTCTAACTATACCAGAACTCATCTGACACCAATTACCCAAAAGAGGATAAAGTAAATAAAAAGTATTTTTAACAATAGTGTTGTTGGCACATTCCAAGTGTCTTCGAATGATAATTTATAAACTAAAACTAAAAGGAAACAAGAATACAACACTTCGTATTTTCATACATGTTTAAATATTAATATTTCTTTAAGTACTATGTGCCAAATACTCTGATCAATAAATGTTGAAGACTCCAACAGCCGCTGCTACCAATATCCTGGACTGGCTCCACTTCGTCTGTTTTCATAGACACAGCTTCCATGTAACTATCTGCCTATGAGCCTACAACTGCTTCTTAACTAGAATCCCTACATCCAAGCTTCCTCTTTCCAGTTTAATGAATGCAGTGAAGCTGGAATGCTTTCTCTCAATCACAAATGTGTCTCCAGAGCCCCTGTGTCCAAAACTCAGTGCATCGCTGCTGTCACAGCACTTCACAGGACTATTTTACCTGCTGCCTCACTGGCTGGAGCCACATCTTACCCTCTTGCTAATCTGTTCCAATGATAAGATGCAGTTGGGTTTTAAATCATAAGATGCTCTACAAAGGTACAGCTCTAAAAGCTGCATTTATCTGGGTATTTGCTGATCTTTCCCAATTGTTATTCACGCTAAAGGTGATCTTCATAAAACATTAGATTTTACTTGAAGTAAGTTTGCATATCATGAAATAAACTTATTTTCTCCTCCTCTAGCAGCAGCAAGAAGAATCAACCTCTAAATTAAGGAAAACATTTAAATTGGAATTTTAGCATTAATCCAGGTTTCAAACTGAATTCTCACAACCAGCTCTCTTAATCATTCCCTCAATGATAATTCTGTCTTCCAGTTTCCAGACGGCAACCCGATCCCCTTCTTGTGCTACTATAAACACACAAAGCTGCATCTTCTGGTATTTACTAGAGTTCCATGAACTCTGCTGGTGTTCAATAAATATTAATTGAATTCATCCTTTACTTGAATGTCAGACACATTAACTGGTTGCAATCTATTTGCACAAATAAGAAAAAATGTCAAAGAGCAACATGAGATTTTATGTATTACTAATCTAGTTTAAGGCAGGTAAGAATGTGATAAGTAAATGGCTGTTTTTCATTACCATTTTTTATTGAGCATGAACCTTCTAACTTTAGCACACCCTTGCTACAATGAAAACTGCCAAATCTAATTCTTCTTCCATAACTAGGAGGCGATCATCATAAGCAGCGAAAAATTTAAAGTGGAAACAGCACTGTTAAAAGAAGGCTGCTACCATGAAATGCAGTGATTCTCTCCTTAATGGCAAAACTCCTTAAAGCTTTCTAAATTTTCATGTTGATCAAAGTTATTTTCTACACAAGAGACTAAAGTTTTCTCCTTAATTTTTATTATTACTTGGAATTCCTTTATATTAAAACACGACTTGATTTTCTCACATCTTATTTTAGTAAATTCAAGTCACAAATGTCCATTTGAAGCATATTAAAATTTTCAAGCTTTACATTTATTCAATTTTTTTAAGTGTGCCTGAGATCTAAGTGGAACTCTTTATTTTTATTTTCAGTCAATTTTTCATAGAGTTAAATAGTTGGTATTTAGGCTAATTTGCTAAAATAACTAACATGGTCTTAAAAGATAATCCTAACCCTCTTGCTGTATTTGGCCCTCCCTTTCCAAGCCACTACCATACTGCCAGTCTACTGTGCCAGCAGGGAAATCTACTACATATTTCTACAAACCAGCCAGCTTTTGAGCAGGGGATTCTCTTACGAACAGGCACTACGATGCTGTGTAAGGGGAGGAGCCCCACGGTGCTACTGTCTTTTAGAAGGCACCACACACACATGCATGCGCACACGTGCACACACACACACACATACACACTAATTTAGAGCTATCTGATATTGCTGAGAAGTGGTATAAGGAGGAAACTTTATAGAACTGATTGTTTAAAAATAAATAAATATATATCAAATCACTGCACCATTTTATGGCCTCAAAAAAAGCAAGAAATATATAAATGTGAAACAAAATTGTATACACCAAAATTCTTTCTAAATGTTTAAAATAGTGATAAACTAGATTCCTGAGGCCACCCAATTTCCTCAGTTCTTTTAGTCAGCTGCACATCCCTCAGAGGCCACAGACCATGCTTTGTAGTCACTGTTTCCATCTGTCTGCCTGTTTCTCTCTAATGGTAGTGGCTATTCAAGGAATAACCCAGCAGGAGTCCTATTCTATGTTGCTCAGCATAATTTGAGTCCCTTCTCCACACATTCCTTCAAAGGCCTGTGCTAGCTCTTGGTGATCTCCCATGACCTGATGTTCAGGTTATAGTCTCAGCACAGGACTGTGTGCAAGTTACTGTGCTAAGTGCTTCACATAAAGCATGCTATCTATTCTGGCCCTCAGCTACAGAAGAGCTCCTATTTCCAATTCCCAGATGAAGCTGCTAGAGAGCAGACAAAACACAGGTACTTACAACCTCTACAGCAAGTGCCCTGACACATGACTTAATACTGCCATCTACTGATTTGATGAATGGGTCCAATGTCTATTTTGTGTGGCATAATCTCACCTCTTAGAATTTTATTTTCTATCGCAGCTCAACACAGTGTTAAGAATATGAGCCCTGAAGCCAGACTACCAGGTCTAAATCCCAGTTCTGTAACCTACCAGCTGTGTTACCTTAGGCAACTCACTTAACCTCTCTGTGCCTCAGTTTCCTCATCTATAAAAGGAAAATAATGATAGTTCACCAAACTCAGGGCTGTTGCAAAAACTCAATAAATAAATATCTGTCAGCAATCAAAACAGTCCCTGGCATATAGTTAGCAGTATCTGATTCTTAACATGACAATTTAATACTTGGGTTAGATGCCTTGCTTTGGTTCATCTCAAGAGCTGAAATTGGACTTTGGCGTTAAACAGATACAGGTTTGAGTCCTAATTCTACTGTATAGCAGCTGTGCCTTGGAAATTAATTTTTGTTAGCTTATTAGTTGTTATATTTTTAAATTACTATTAATCGTTAAATTAAAAAATGGAAAAGTCATGTGTGGGTTTAAGTGTAAAATACTCTGTACCCTAAAGAGCTGCTGTCAGGATGAAATTCAACTGTGCCAGGTACCAAAGACTACCAAAGGCCCATCTGGGCACTTCTTGCTGGCAAAGCTTACCCCCACTGTATAGGTTGACTATTATTTGCCTAGCCTCTCTTGCAACTAGAGTGAGGTAATATGATCCATTTCTAACCAAGTGCACCCTCAGAATCCTGCTGGAGAATTTTCTGGCAAGTTTTTCCTCCTGAGAGAAGAAACCGGTGAGAAAAAGCCATCCTTTAGGCGTGGTCCTATGAGGATAGGATGCTGCACCGTCCATGTGTTGGCCACAAGGGGATAAGCCTACAGAGTAAAGCCAGTGCTGTGATGAGGGTGGCAGAATGAGAAGGAAAGAGGAACCTGGCTCCCTGCGCTCACTGTTCCACCACTGCACAGCCCCAAACCACCGTGTCTCCAGGTTTCTCTTCGAGTAAGATAATTAGATGTTCTTATGTTTAAGTCATTTTTAGGCTTCCTGTTACTTGTAATTTGAAGTTGCCTCATTCAGAGGTCAATTTTTCTCCTCTCAGCACCGATTATTTGTCCTATCCACCAGCACATTCTCTGAAGGTTCTAAGCTGTTTCCAAGAAGCTGTCCCTTCCTGCTCTCTTCTAAAGTCTGTGGTAGCATCAACTCCCCCAACTGCACTTGTTTCTGGTGCCAGTTCACCAACTGCCCTAGTGCTGACTCAGGACCATTTGCAAGTATCTGCCCACTGCTGGTTACCTTACACCAATATGTTCATGTAACTGCATTTTCTTTCCTACACAAGTGTGATTATTTATATAAGAATAAAACCAAGTAAAATTTATTAAATGTTTAGATAGAAATTTCCCCAGATTAAAGTAACGATTAGAACGGATAAAATCAAATCAGTTTTATATAAACAGTGAATACAGAAACACACGAGTACACCCCTGAGGTAAATTTTTACTGCCAAGATCATTACTTGATTCTTTGTGAGATGCTTTCTGGAGCACTGGAGGAATGCAGTCCCCCCCAGACATCCTCAGCAGTACACCTCTGACATACAACTCTGTGCTTGGTAGGACTGTGGGTAACGCCTCCTGACAAGGAACCAGGCTGCTTTGCAGTATGCATGTGGCACACAGATGGCCACAAAACAGAACCTCTGCAGGAACCAGTAATGAGAGGTTGAACTGAAACCTCTAAGGTCACATTCAAGGCCAGCAATGTATATTCTTCTCAGGCCTTATACCCAAAGCATGTGCTCACCCTTGAAGACTTTATTCTCAGAGGCGGTCTTGTGCCCCAACTCTCCAAAAATAAGCCCTACTGAAAAGAAGCATTAGTCTAGGGGAGCTGTCCTAACCAATTGGTAAGCAGTCTGTCCATTTTTATCATCTTTAAAACTAAGTAATAAACAAGAAAGAATAGACAGTAGCCTAAGTATAATTCACAGTCCTAAACTAGCGTCCCAAGTAAGGGGACATGAAGAGCATTATTCTCACAAATCCTAGAAGCTAGTTTTAATTCTATTTTAACATAGGACGTACATGTACAAGCCAGGATATATCTGTGTTTGATTCAAATCTCATATATTCAGAGATTATTCAATCTGGTACTTAGTTGAGAAGGGCCCCAGGCCCTTTGGTTACTTCTAAGACTAGAGGCATATCAAGTATTTCACCCCATTTATGGTATTAGTAATTTCTAAGACTAGAGGCAGATCAAGTACCTCATCCCATTTATGGTATTACAGAATAAAATATAGTATTTCTACAGATTTCAAACATGAGTTAATCTCTAAATATGAGGCAGCTCTTGTAGATACTATTGGGAACATAAAGTAGGGGTCAGCAGCAAACCCTAGTCCATTCCTGTTTTTAAAGTTGATTGGAACACAACCATGCTCATTCATTTACATGTTTGTTTATGACTCTGCACACTACAATGGGAGCTGAGTAGTTGCAACAGAGATCATTAAGGCCTGAAAAGCCAAAAAAAAATGTCCATTTGGCCCTTTTCAGAAAAAAATTTGACAACCTCTGCTAAAAAGTATATATAATATAAAGCATTTTATGTTTGAACTTTGAATGGGTAGTAGATCAGGAAAGGTGAGCTTAAGAAAGAAGGTTTTGCCTGAGTTACTGTGTTACAAAAAAGAAAGTAGGTTTGTTAAAGTCTCATTTAAAGGAAGGATCAAATGTCTAAAAACTGGTCTTAAGTATTACGCTATTCTGAAACTGTTAAGAGTGATAGAGACAGCCGTGAGTCACAAAGATTCGTAGCTGGGTAACTGAACTATCTCTGTGCAGGTTTTCTCTATATTTTCCAGAAATGTTTTAAGTTAATGTCTGTTGCAGTCTCACTCATACAGGGACATGCTGTCATTTTTTCATGACCATAAATCATACTTCAAGGCACCTACCCCACAATCCCCGCTTTTTTTTTTCTCCCAATTTACAGGGGAAAAGCAGGGTCCCATTAGAAGATAGTGGCATGCTTCTGAGCAGATAGCCTGCAGCCCAAGATGGACACCCATCATCAATCCAGATTTAGGACCACTTTTTGTTTTGAGCTGAAAAAGACCTTTGATTCTCTGTAGTTTCCTGGACTTTCACGAACTCATAGAATTTTATGCTGAAACACAGCTTTTTTTTTTTTCAAAAGTCTCAAAATATTTTTTTTAAGAGTTTAGGATACTGATAACCAACAGATGGGAAGAGTTGAACGCGCTCTGGGTAAGAGACTTCCTATTTCCTGCTACTACAGCTCCCTCACAGCAAGACAACCCTCTTTCTGACCCCATCTTCCACCTCTCCCACCTTTGGAATTGTTAGACTAAATGATCTAAAACCCACTGTCAGTCATCACAAAATCCCCCATAAAATCTTAACCTTTTTTCTCAAACATTCCCTAACGTCTCCTGCTAAATGAACCTTGGTTCTCCCCTGAAGACACTGTTTCCTGAAGCTGTCCCACTGTACAAAAGAGTGATGTCCCAACAGAGCCACAGACCCATGAGTGATAGAAATAAATGCTGGCTGATGTAAGCTACTGATTTTGGAGTTGTTTGCTATGTAACACAGGCAGCAAGGGTTGACTGTTTTAGAAACTGATACAAGAGGGGTGCTGCCACAACCAAACCCTAAAATTTGTGGCACTGATTTTGAGACAAGGTGGTAAAAGATAAGGAAACACTTATTGGAACTTAAAATGGAGACACAATATGCAATATGGCTGGTAAACGGTGCCCTGCATCAATCACGAAGGTAAAAAATGTATCAAATGAAGTTGTAGCAGAGCTGCCCCAGGTGACCCACAGAAAAAGAGAGAAACAGATGTTTAATGTTGTAAGCCATTAAAACCTGAGGCTTATTTACCATGCAGTATTATTCCAACAATAATGGAGTATCTCAAAGGCCACTCATACTGTTTGTGGATGACATCCCATCCACTCTCGGCTATCTGAGAACACTCTGGGCTATTCGAGAATACTGCCAGAGCAATTTTTTCTTGTCCTGAAAGTATCAGATTTACCTCTCTACAAGTTCATTTCTAACACTAAACATCTTGTAATGTCACCATTTAAAAAATCCTTTCCTGCCCACCCTGTCATACTTTAACCTCGTCTTAGCACAACTGCCACAGTAATTCTTTAAATACTAAAGTCAGATTATTTCTTTTTGGCAAATTCTTCCAATGTGTTTCCAGGTCACTCAGAGTAAAAAAAAGTCCCGTTACAGTTGGCCTGCCCCTCCCTACACCTGCCTTCCTTGTCTCCTGTTACTACTATCCCCCAGATCATTCCACTCCAGCCACACCATCATCCTTGCTGGTCCTTGCACACCTAAAGCAGGCTCCTACTGAAGAGCCTTTGCATCTGCTGTGTTCTTCTCAGAATGCTCTTGCTTACGGATCCAGATATACAGACCTTATTCCCATCTTTGCTCCAATGAGAGCTCTGTGAGTTCCTCCCTGTCCACCCTATTTAAAATTTACAACCACCCATTTTTATTTTCTTTCATCTATAGTACTTACCACATATAATCTATAATATAGTTAATTGTTTATTTACTGTCTCCCCAGATGGAAAGAAAGCCCCAGAAGGCAGGGGTTATAGTCTGTCCTCTTTCAGATCTATCTCCCTAGTGTCTACAATGGTACTTTGACACAAAGTAGACAGCAGCTATTTGTTAAATTAATTAATGAGTGTGTAAGGTAAGAATCAGCCTTAGTTTATATTTTACATTTCTAATTTATGAACTAATAAGCCAGGCACTTAGACTGGAAAAGAAATGCTGCAGTAAAGACAAAGACTACAGTTTTAGTAAGATTTTTTTTACTTTGGTAATAATTTCTTTTCCTTTTCTCTCATTTACAGTAAAGGAAATAAAAAAAATTATGAGGACTACAATTCAACCTAATTATATTTAGAACCCCTGGACTGAAGCCTTATTTTCAAAATTACAGTTATTTTTTTCTATTTCTAATATACAACTTTTTACTATCATAGAAGAATTGTACCTCCAGGGAGTATATTTGCATGATGTACCAGCCTCCTGAGAAATGAATAAAACATTCAGCTATAATTCTTAAAACATATAATTTACTCAGTAACAACTAGGATCAATTTTTTGGAAAGCAGTATATGAAGTTCAACTCTTCCCTTTCATCTAACTGCCTTTCACTTTTTTCCTTGTCAATCTTTCTCCAAACTAAATTTTTTTTAATTATTCCTGTGCCAATGCTCAGATATTACTAAAAGTAACCTTTTATCAAGCCAATTCTTTCAGAAGAAAAAAAAAGCTAACAATATTTGTAGATAAGCACAATATAAACACCCCTTGAATGAAAGCCTGTTTACTTACCACACAGACAACATTTACCTTTCAGTCATGAGAACAAACAGGACATTCAATTAAAATGAGCACTTCTCATTATCACTGAATAAGTTATATGAATCTAGACACTAGATTTGGATGTAAAATGTGTTGCTTCAGTTAACCAAAATTAAATTTTATTTTAAACCAGAACATTTTATAATAAAGGTACCTTAGAATTATTTTGCTAAGCAAAAATATCCCCCACAAAACTAAAAATTTGAGAGAGAGAGAAAGAAGAGAAAATAATCCACTCTTTACTGTAAGCGCTAAACTGTCACATCTACCAAGACTTTGAAGATTACTTTGATATCCTCTTTTCCCCAAGGAACTTATTACTTGTATTTCAGTGAAGACAGTGCTGACAGACACTGACTCTCTCATTAAAGATGTCCTTTTTGTGGGAACTTAGCAAACTAATCATACCATTTTCAAATTCATTTAACAGGTATGTTTTGGTATACTGAAGATAAAGCCATTATATTACCTGCAAGTAAAAGTTTCAATTGTTTTGTAACTCTAGCGGTAACTTTTATGTTTTATTACTTACCAAGTCCTAAAAGATCCACAGTGGGCTCCACAGTTTTTTTAGGGCTGCTACTTTTTTTAGGCTCTAGTTGCTGATCTTCTTTCTTCTGTAGCTTTAAAGTAAATAATTGAATTTATTAATTTTTCTTAAGTATATTTAACAAGATTTTAAGCCCCAATTAATTACATATGTTTTTGATAAAGTTACTATTAAATTCCCATGTGTTGTGGGAGGGACCTGGTGGGGATGATTAAATCATGGCAGCAGGTCTTTCCTGTGCTGTTGATCTGAAGGTATTATAAGGGGAGATTTCCCTGCACAAGCTCTCTTTGCCTGCTGCCATCTGTGTAAGATGTGACTTACTCCTCCTTGCCTTCCATCATAATTGTGAGGTTTCCCAAGCCAAATGGAACTATGAGTCCAATTAAACCTCTTTCTTTTGTAAATTGCCCAGTCTTGGGTATGCCTTTATCAGCAGCATGAAAACGGACTAATACATCCTGTTAGCTGAGACTGGGGAGGCCTTGAGGTCTTCATGAGCACACTGTTAACCCATCATCCACACACTGTATGATACATGAGACACAACTGCCAAGAAAAGCCTAATGAAATGGTATTTTATATACTTTCTTCCTGAATCTACATTAATCACTTTTTACATATAATATTATTCTAGCTCTCAGGAGCCCAAGTCATAGTTATACATTCCAAACTTACTTTCCCACAAAAAAATATTGTGTAGGACAGAATGAAAAAAACCTACACCTACTGGATTCTCAGTTCTAAAGCCCACCTCTATTAAACTAAGAAAATAAAATATTGAGTTGAGTGCAGCGGCTCACACCTGTGAGGACATTTTGGGAGGACCAAGTGGGAGGATCTCTTCAGCACAGGAGTTTGAGATGAGCCTGGACAACATAGCAAGACTCTGTCGCTACAGAAAATGAAAAAATTAGCTGATTGTGGTGGTGCACACCTGTAGTCTCAGCTACTTGGGAGGCTGAGGCTGGAGGATTGTTTGAGCCCAGGAGGTCAAGGCTGCAGTGACCTATGATAGCACCACTGCACTTACAGCCTGGGGGACAGGGTAAGACCCTGTCTCTTAAAAACAAAGTGAAATAAATTAAAAAAAAAAAAAATCCCTTCATTTCTCAAACAATTTCAAGATCATTTCTTCTACCTGAATAATTCACAACTTGGTTATTATATGAGTTCATTTTTTGTTAGCTATTAGAGATATGTTAACTTCTAAGAACATATATCTACCTTTATTTGTTTTTAATCACTATACTCTCCCTTAGAATTATTGTCTAATCAATCAGCCTACATTACCAGATATCAATTCTTTAATAACTCTCAAATACAGAATTAGCCAACTATAACTATATATAATTTTCAGAAGTTTAACATAATCCATTTCACATTCTCTATTCTTTCACTTTTCAACCTCTAATATAGGTTCAGACTTATCTTGCTTATCACAAGGATTTCAAAATAATTTCAAGAAAAATATCCCCTGTAGTCATGAAGTAAGCAATTCTCTTCAACTGATGACTCAATCTGTGTTACCATACATAATCAAATCTGTAAGGGAATCTGAGGATTATATGGCCACAAGCATGCAGACTTCAAAGATTCCAGGGCAGAATCCTAGCAGCTTCCTGAGGTAGGTCATCGTTGGTCACATCACAGCCTATAATACTCTGGAGAGTGTCTTAGTCTCCAAGTAGGTACTTAAAAAGTGTAATCCCTGTTTTAATTTGGCTTAAAAATCAGAAAACTTTAAAGTTGAAAATAAACTTAGATAATCTGGCCAAACACATTCATTATGCAAATTAACTGAGGTTCAGATGTTAAGTGCCAAATAGGAATACAGGAACTAAAATTCTTATTTTCTGCCACTACAAATTTAGCATTCTTTTTTGGGTGAATTTTACTGAATCTTCTTTCATGGAAAAAAGCACAAAACAAACTAAATTTGTGAGGAATTCCTTCCTATTTATTTTCTATGATCTAAGAATTTAGAACCTCTTCAAGCTAAAAATGATCTTTTTAAAAAATTCAAATAGAAATTCTGGATAAGGTGTTTGTAACAAAATTAGAACTACCTTTTTAAATGCTGCTGAGTATGAAACTATCTGCCATGGTTTGAAAAGAAAAAAAAAAAAGCCAAATCAGGCAATGCAGAGGTCTTCTAGCAATCCTGACTTCCACCTCCAGAGCTACTGCAAACAATTTGGAAAATATCTTTCTTTCCAGATGTTCACACATGTATCTGTGTTCTAAAAGCTTCTGATCTTCTTTAGATTTCAATTTAGATAGGTAGTCATCAACCATTTCCATAGGAAACTGTATAACTGAGAACATAGTGTATAGTTGAGGAAAGTAAAGAGAAGCATTAAGGCAAGAATAAGGGAAATCCTAAACAGTTTATCAAACTGCAGGTGGGACCCTCTAGCAGTTTTTGAAATCTATTTTACAGGCCACAACTAAACATTTTTTTGGCATGTAAAAATGATACACAAAAGAAAATAGAGCACATTGCATAAAGGTAAATATTCCTAGATTGTTGTTTTGCACATTTGCACACACATGTGAGCACAAATCTGGATCATAATATAAATGTATTTCTTAGCAGAGTGGTAGGTTGAAAAACACTCCTCTAAAGACAGTCTGCTCCTTTGCTCTTACAATGGGTCAAATCATAAATGAGAAATGTCTATGCCCTAATCTCTATTATTCCAAATAGCGTTGGCTATTCTAGATGGATTTCAACAATTCAGACATGAATTTTCCTTAGATAATTTTCCTTAGAGTTGGCATACAAAAGGTAGTCCCTCAAATCAAAAAAGCAAAAGGATTGATCACTTTAAAATCTACTTTGTATCCCTCCATTATCAAATCTTGTGGAGGCCGTCACATGAACACATCAATGTGTGGCACAGGTAATTTTAGAGATTACTCTTCTATGTCTTCATAATACATACATTATACACTTCTTCATATATGTTGGTAAAAACTACAAAGATTAAATTCAGATGATACTCTTTATCAACGATAAGTATGAACATAAGAAATTAACCTCATTATTTTTATTTTTAAAACATTTAAGGACAGATACACCATAGCACAAACCACATAGGTAAGGAATCTTCCTAAAATTCTAGATAGAGTAACAAATACTTAATCTTTTAGAGCTTAATATCTATTAAGAGTTATTAATTTTCTATATAGTTTTCTTGAAAGATTTTCTAATAAAAATTGAAAGTTATTTTTAAACTTAAAATTATTTTTACAGTTTCTGTGTAAAATGACAGGAAGTACTTATTTTCCTAGTCCTAGATGAGTAGTAATAGCTAAAAATATAGACTAGAGAGATGCTATTGTTGGTATGTGTTGCCCAAAGTTCACATGTCAAAAATTTAATCCCAATGTAACAGTTTTGAAAGGTGGAGTCTAGGAAGAGAGAATTAGGTCAGGAGGGCTCTGCTCTCATTAACTGATTAATATCATTACCATAGGCATAGGTTAGTTAACAAGAGAGTAAGTTTGTTATAAAAACAATTTTAGCCCCTTCTTGTTCAAGTGCTTTCCTGCCCTTCCACCTTTCCAAACATGGGATGATGCAGCATGACGGACCTCACCAGATGCTGGTGCTGTCCTCTTGGACATCTCAGCTTCCAGAACCATGAGCAAATAAACTTCTTTTGTTTAAAAATGAGTCTGTGCTAGTCTGTTACAGCAGCACAAAACAAACTGAGATAGAATAAAGAAAATCTTTGCATATATACTGCCATTATGAAGGCTCAAAAAATCCTAAAACATGCAATCCCCTAAAACAAAGATACACACATACACACACAGATTCAATGCTTTTTTTTTTAATTTAAAAATATCTAGGTGTTGTGTTTTATTCCATTACATTATACATCTAAACCCAATACTATCACCAGCAAATCAAGGTGGGCAAAGCCTATCGAAAAAAGACTACTTCCACACCAAAAGCAATTGCAACAAAACCAAAAATTGTCAAATGGGACCTCATTAAACTAAAGAGCTTCTGCAGAGCCAAATAAACTATCAACAGTAAACAGAAAACCTACAGAATGAGAGAAAATATTTGCAAAGTATGCATCTGACAAAGGTCTAATACTCAGATTCTATAAAGAACTTAAAAAGCGAAAAAAAAAAAAAAAAAAAAAAAAAAAAAAATAAAGAAAAAAAAAAAAAAAAAACTCCATTAAAAAATGGGCAAGGACATGAGCAGACGCTTTTCGAAAGAAAACATACACATAGCCAACAAGTGTATGAAAAAATGCTCAACATCACTAATCATTAGAGAAATGCAAATCAAAACCACAATGAGATACCATCTCACATCAGTCAGAATGACTATCATTAAAAAAAAAAAAGATGCTGGCAAGGTTGTGGAGAAAAGGGAACACACATACACCGCTGCTAGGAATGTAAATTAGTTCAGTAATTGTGGAAAGGAGTTAGGCAATTTCTTAAATAACTTAAAACAGAATTACCATTTGACTCAACAATCCTATTATTGGGTATGTGCCCAAGGAATATAAATTATTCTACCATAAATACATATGCACACATATGTTCATCACAACACTGTTCGCAATAGCAAAGACATGGAACCAACCTAAATGCTCATCAACAGCAGTCTGGATAAAGAAAATGTGGTACATATACACCACGGAATACTATACAGCTATAAACAAGAATGAGATGATGTCCTCTGCACAACATGGAGTTGGAAGCCATTACCCTAAGTGAACTAATGTAGAAACTAATGCAGAAAAAAATCAAATCTCATGAAATAGGAAGTCCAGAACAATTTTCTTGTCCCTCATTATAATATCTGCAGCAACAAGGCAATTTAAAAAATCCAGATTAATCAACAAGAGAGCAGCAGTACCCTGTGTACATGCTAAAAATCCTGTCTCGTGGCCACGCTGAAGTCTACTTAGTTTCTAAAGCAAAGCACATTTGATACTCTTTGTATTTCTTTATAACATAAATCACCAATGTTAATGTTTAGAGAGGAGCTATAAGCAGATTTCCAAAATGTATGCCAATTAAACATTTTGGTTAACAAACATATGTGTAATAGATTATGTCTTCCTGAAAAGCTTTTCTAAAATGGAAAAATCTTCAAGAACATGTTTGACTTTTTCCAGGTTTGTCTATAACACAAGTCATTTTTACCAAATATTTTCACAACATAAAGGTTGTGTTCAGGCACGGTGGCTCATGCCTGTAATCCCAGCGCTTTGGGAGGCCCAGGTGGGTGGATCATGAGGTCAGAATATTGAGGACATCCTGGCTAACACAGTGAAACCCCATCTCTACTAAAAATACAAAAAATCAGCCAGGCATGGTGGTGTGTGCCTATAGTCCCAGCTAATCAGGAGGCTGAGGCAGGATAATCTCTTGAACCTAGGACGCGGAAGTTGCAGATCATGCCTGGGAGACAAAGCAAGACTCCACCTCAAAAAAAAAAAAAAAAAGGCTGTAAACATTAAACAACAAACATGAATACATCAACTATCAATTGGTACTTTTGCTCTGTAGCATACCAACTGTATTGTACTTTGCAAAGAATTACAAAATACAATTATTTAAGATACTTAAAATATAGCTATCATATAAATACAAAGTAAATAATATCTGGAAGCAAAATTTTAGAAGATTTAAAAATAAAAATGCTATTATCTTGTTAGGATTTATGGGAAGGGATTACTAAATAGTAAATTAATACTTTGATGACCACACCTTCCCTCATATAACTGTCATCCTTTTGATGTTTCACATTCAGCTCAGGCATGGCAAGCACTATGTACAGCATCATTCCACTTTAAATTCTTCTGCTATTAAAAACACTGCATAGGAAATTTGCCTTTTAATAAGTGAAGAATGCAGTCAATTGTGGGTAGATAAAATTAGACAATCTATAATTTATTAAACAAAATTTTCTCACAAGCCAGAACATAAGTCTACTTAGATAAAGCAATTTTGTAAAATGTAATTTCCTTAGATTCCTATTGAGCAGATATCTCATTCAAATTATTAAAGCTTTTATTAGCAAAAGCTTCACCACCCAATCTTTTTGTGATTCATAACGCTATTCCACACAATATAATTGAATCAAAAATTATTTAGGTTCCAACTCCTACGTTTACCACCATTTCCTAGCCCTTTAAATAACAGACATAACAGCTGAGCCTCTAGAATGTGATTCACTGTTCTTCAGCTGGCCAGTTAATGTAGACAAGAGCATAGAGCATAAATATATACTACAATAGGGAAGCTATGCAATTTTCTAAGTTCTAGTGGTAATTAGTCAAAATTTTCTTTAAGAACTGACATCTCAAATTATAACTTAGTTTATTTATTATAATCAGTTTCCTTTAATATTCCCAGAATCTTACAGCTAGAAAGAACATAAAATGTATTACATTCAACATGTTCATTTTAACATTAAGGAAATTAAGTGACATTTGTCCAAAGGCTCCATAAGTGGCTATCAAGGCAAAGGTTTACCTCCTGACAGGGTTCCTTCCCCTGCGCCATGGTGGCTTTTGCTGAATAATTTCTATCTAACAAAAATCAGATTAAAAATCAATATTTATCCAATGCTTAACAATACATGTATATTCTTACAATGACATAAAGGAAAATCGCAATAAAAAAAAATTCATGCCAGGTATGGTGCCACATGACTGTAGTCCCAGCTATATGTGAGGCTGAGGTGGGAGAATTGCTTCAGCCCAGTAGCTAGAGAACAGGCTGGCAACATAGCAAAAAAAATCTCAAAAAAAAAAAAAACAAAAGCAAAAACAAAAACACAATGTGATAGTAGGTCAGAGCAAGTATGCCAATAATTTTAACTCAAGGTACCCTATAAAGACCACATGAAAAGTATGATTCCTTGAAGTTCAATGGTGATCACAGTTGTAGGGGATTAGGATTTTATAAAGGTAGTGACATAAACTTTTAGGTGTGAAGGAAAAATAGGAAGGAGTCAAATAGGAGACAGTTCACTCTGCTGCCCAGGCTGGAATGCAGTGGCAAGATCGCAACTCACCACAGCCTTGATCTCCTGGGCTTAGGCGATCCTTCTACTTCAGCCTCCCAAGTAGCTGGGACTATGGGCATGCACCACCATGCCCAGATAATTTTCGTTTTGTTTTGTTCAGGTTTGAGACAGAGGCTCACTATGTCGCCCAGGCTGGAGTACAGTGGTGCAATCAAAGCTCACTGAAGCCTTGATCTCCCAGGAACTGGCAATGGCACCATGTGAAGAACACTGAGTGGGAAAGGCACTAGATGGTGGATGTATCTAACTGACCTGTCATTCTACATGTAAGGAATAAAAGATAAATCTGAAGACTTTTATTTCCACAATGTGAAAGGAAATAAATAAAAAGCCAACTAGAGCTAGCATTCATATATGTCATTGTTTTTCAAAGGGGGTAGTGAAAAGAAAAAATATTACTCCTGGAGAAGTGTGTTGTGCATATGAACTGCACTGAGGAAGAACAATCTGACCACCACTGTTGTAGGTGGGAGGCTCTGCGATTGTGAGAGCAATACTTTGGAAAAAAACTAATCTACTGCCTCAGTAGAACTTGACATTTGAAATATACTTTCTAACAAGTTAGCAACACATATTTCTCAGAATACTATCTCATCTGATTACCTATTGAAATCTACGTAGTAGGTTTAACTTTTACTAAAATTTTCAGTAAAAAAATCACTAAGTTAATATTATCCACTATATTACCTTAGTTGTTTACTCAAACAAAGCTTTTTGACTATGTGCTATAAATAATAAAAATCAGAATTATATTCCTATATAGACAGATAGCTATAATTACTATGTCTGTTTATATGTGTGTGCTTTCTTTCTTCTTTTTTTTTTGAGATGGAGTCTTGCTTTGTTGCCCAGGCTGGAGTGCAGTGGCATGACCTCGGCTCACTGCAACTTCCAACTCCCAGGTTCAAGTGACTCTCCTGCCTCAGCCTCCCAAGTAGCTGGGATTACAGATGCCTGCCACCATGCCCAGCTAATTTTTATATTTTTAGTAGGGATGGGTTTTCTCGATGCTGGCCATGGCAGTCTCAAACTCCTGACCTCAGGTGACCTGCCTGCCTCAGCCTCCCAAAGTGCTGGGATTACAGGCATCAACCATCATGCCTGGCCTGTATTTGTGTGCTTTCAAAACTGAATTATATACAACCTTAAAACTATTTTATGTGAGAAAAATCTTGCATATAACTTTTGTTTATTCCCAATATCTTATTAAAAATCTTTAGTTTCTTTTTCTCCTCTTTACTATTCTTTATAATATAAATCATTTTCAAATTAAAGCTGTCAATACATAGAGTACTATTTTTTTTAATTTAATATTATTTCTTAAATTGTATTTTTAGGGTTAAATTTATTACAATCTACATTTTATTTCCCCAATCATATGGACATCTTTCAGTAAATGTTCTCTATAAGGCCTACAGACACTACTGTCTCAAACAATATTTCACTAGGCTGGAGAAGTTATCAAGGATGTACATAAATTTAAGAAGTAGCAGCAGCCTTGAAGGCATTTAGTGGATTCATTATATGATAGACAAAACACTACTGTAACATCTCTCTTACACATCCATTCTCTCTGTAAGAAAAACTTCCAGTGTTACGGAATCACTGCACATGATGATACAGGAAATTTTACATTTGGACAATTACAAATATTAGAAAGTTTCCTCTTCAGACAATTTCTAACATCTCCCCATTTATCCATACTCTCTATGCTAGAGCCATGCAGAAAACAAATAGAGAAATAAATTTGTAGAACTGACCTTCTTTAAAACCACAAAAGACCACTAATTCATACCAAAACTTTGGTCATCTAAAATTCAAAGACATTTTCTTTTGTGCTATATTCAGGAGAGTTGAGTTTGGGTGCATTTACTTCAGAATTTTACAATTTGTTGTCAAATTTATGCAATTTGTTGGTATTTATTATAAGGCCATCTGAGGGATTTATTTTGTCATCTGATGTCTTAATCTTTATTCCTTGGTCATCTGAAAATTTGAACAATATGGCACAGATATCCTCACTTAACAAAAATGTCGAAAAGAACAAAGTCCAGTACTGACCCCTGAAGAAAGCAGAGAATTTCCTCTAAACTGACATCAATTCTATTAATTGGACAGTTGTCTACTTGGCTCTCATAATCTATCCTACTATCTGATCATCTACATCATCTTGATCAGAAGCATATTTAAGAATCTTGGCCAATAAGCAAGCTTAGTCTGATGGGGGG
>NW_016107533.1:1275989-1315263 GCF_001604975.1 Cebus imitator
GTGTGTGTGTGTGTGTGTGTGTGTGTGTGTCACAGTTTCACTCTGTTGCCCAGGCTGGAGTGCAGTGGCAAGATCACAGCTCACTGCAGTCTTGATTTCCTGGACTCAGGTGATCCTCCTACCTCAGTCTCCCAAGTAGCTGGGACCATAGGCATGCATTACCATGCCCAGCTAATTTTTGTTTTGTTCTGTCGCCCAGGATGAAGTGCAGTGGTGCACAATCACAGCTCACTGAAACCTTGACCTCCCAGGCTCAGGTGATCTTCCCACCTCAGCCTCCCAGGTAGTTGGGACTACAGGTACACACCACCATAAAATTATGCCCAGCTAATTTTTTGTAGAGATGGAATTTCACCATGTTGCCCAGACTGGTCTTGAACTCCTGGGCTCAAGCAATCCATCTGCCTCAGCCTCCCAAAGTGCTAGGATTACAGGCCTAAGCTACCATACCAGCCAGAAACTGTTCTTAAAGAATCCATGGCAGGCAACCAGTAATTGCTGGTAAGGCTATGGAAAAGAAGTAAGCTGTTAAAAAAAATCCATTTGAATTTTGCATAGAATCCATGTCAAGCTTAATGATACAGCATTCATAATCCATTACATTTTGCTTCTAAAAATCAAGATGCTGGCCCATCTCTAATCTCCTGGTTCCCTAGTTTGAAGCATTTCTCAAAGAATGACCTAGGAGTGCTTTATAAATAAAAGGTTCTAAAAAGTTTCTTATTAATCCCAAATACTGAATGGCTACACTGGTACATTTCCTTAAAATAATACTTTGCAGGGTTTTTGTGGGAATCAGGCAAAACAGTTTAAAGAGAGTTCCTTTCACAGTAGCTGGCACATAAGTGCTTCATAATTGGTAGCTGGCAGTGGTTGTGGTAGTACTTTTTATAGTTACATACCAGGACCAGTAAGCACTAGGGATACAAAAATGAAGAACACGTTTCCTAAGTTTATATTCATACTCTAGTTATGCAAATGGACACAAACATAATCTGGTTCAGTGTGGATCCGTGTGATGACGGAGTTAGAAAATAGAAGTTTTCTGGGGGCGCACAGGAATGGCATGCTTATTAGACTCAGCATGTGTGTGAATGATGAGGTAGGTGAACACATGTCCCGGTTTGCTAAAAGTAACTCCAGCTAATGCTGTTATTCCAACTTAAGTGTTTGTTAATAGTGCCTGCTTTCACTTTTACAAGTATCTAATTTGAAATACCCATCATAATTATACATAAAGCCTTTAACATTAGACAGGAATTGGCTACAGTACTGCTAAACTTGTCATTAATGGGTTCCTCTCTTGACAATGGTAAGTTCCTGTTCACAAGACTCTGGATTGCATGCAAATACCGAGTCGCCTCTCAGTAGTCAATTAGCAAGATTTTTTTTTTAAAGGCAGTAAACCCAATAGGAGTGGTTATACCTTCATCTATATCTTTAACACTCATCTTACTGTTGTTATTCTTATTTTTACACAGTATTCTGGAGGTTTGCAGAGAAGAAAAAAGAGCAGTATTTGATAATACTTATTAGCAAAATTATGAAAGAAATAAAAATTAGCCAAACACCTGAGTTTTAACCCCAGCATGGACAATTCCCAGCTGGATGACTCTGAACAAGTTACTTAGTATCTCTAAACAGCATGCTGCAGAGGTTTGCAACCTATGCAGTCTCACAGAGCCCCAATGCTACATTTAATATATTCCTATGAACATCTTGAAATTTGTAATAATCTTCTCTTTGAATATTTTGTAAATCCAATAGGACATAAGCTTAAACACAGGATATATGTGCAATATGTGTTTCACCACTGTTCCTTGCTGTCCATCTACCTACAGGGCTCATGATGCTCCATGAGCACAGAGTTTAAATTACAAGACTGCAAGTGAAAACAAGATAAACATATTGCTCTATGACAGAGTGAGCAGGGGTACTGACAGTTTCAAGAGACCATGCTTTCTGTTCCTACTAGAGCTTGCTTCAAAAGCAGAAAGAAAGCAATGGTGTTCTAAGAAACAAGGAAGATCAAAATATCCTATCTTACTCATGTCACTTCCCCATACTAGCTAACACATACAGTGAAAATGATGACAGAGAAAGAAAAAAGGGCAGCCAACACTTCTTTTTCCTTTCCTCATCGGTAAACTGAAGGTAGAGAGAGTTGATAAAAAATATGTATATCAAGATGTGGAATAAAAACAGTAGAGTTAGTTTCTGCATGTTTCCACTGTTCTGCTAAGAACAAGTGATATATGCACGTACAAGCTAAGAATATGAAGTGTATCATTTCATTGATTCCATATGAGTTAAATGCTCTGTATGCAATTAAAACTTCACTGCATAATATAAAGTATAAAATTCATATTAACATAAAATTTTAATTTTTATTGATTTAAAACAACACTAACAAAAATAACACCTTCCTAAGTACAGAGACTGTGGAAGAAAGAAAAAAGTTTTATATTTTAGTACCTTTACTGGTACTTTTTATTCTTGCTTCCCGAACAAGGGGTCTCTAATTTTCATTTTGCACTGGGCCCACAAATTATATAGCTAGCCCTGTAAGCCTAAGCTTCTGATTAGTAAAATAAGGATAATAATAGTTATCATATTGACCTTATGACTGCTGAAATAATAATTAAGATTCATATTACAAGACTTTCCACTCTGGTCCAGCAAGCAGGGAGCTTGCAAGTCACCATACTGTTTTAACAAGTAAAAAGCTGAACAAACTGGAAAATAAACACCTCTTTTTAAGTCTATCAAGTAAAGTCACAAGGCAAACTGTAGCCCTGAAAACAAGAGAGACAGACAGGCAGATATACAGAATCAACTTACAGGGACAGAAACCCAATACTAAGGTAGGAAAATATGCACTGTAACTGATGAACTGCTGGAGGCTCAAATGTGGACCAGTCTGAGAGATTAAAACTCCAGGAGATCCAGTCATAGGGTGGCCCTCACACTTTTGAGTTTTACCTCCAGCATCTCAAGCGGTTCCCACAGTGAAGATGAAAGGAAAAAAAACCCTTGGGCTCTGGCAGGGGGAACTGAAAAATAACTATGGTTGGCTTTCTGGATCTGCGGCTTCCACATGCATAAATTCAACCAACCACAGATTATAAACATCTAAAATAAATTTTTAAAAAATACAAATTAAAAAATAGCATAACAATCTACACAGCATTTACATTGTATTATGTATTGTAAGTAATTTATAGATTATTTAAAGTATATAGGAGGATGTATATAGGTTAGACACAGATATAACATTTTATCTAAGGGACTTGAGCATTTGTGGATTATGGTATCTGCGGGAGTCCTAGAACCAATCCCCCATGCATACCAACAGAAAACTATATTCTGAAATATGATGCAACATGCTGTTCTTTTTAAAAAGGCCTGCCTTAAAGAGAAACTATTTTACCAGAGCCTGACCTCCTAGGAGTTTCATAGAGCTTAACCTAGAAGAAAGAAAATAACCCAATTCTAGTCCCCTCCAGCCATCCTGTCTCACCTAAGGGGTGCACAATAGAGGAATTTGTAAAGTATATAACCCAGGGGCACAGGCTTATTAAAAGACTGAGACCTAATCATAGGACTATAGAATACTTCTCCTCCCCCAAGATATTAATAAAGTCCTATTTATCTAAGTTCCTTTCACCCAGTATATTATGTCTAGCTTTCAATAAAAAATTACAAGACATACTAAAAGGTAAAAAGCACATTTTGAAGAGAAAGATCAAGCACAGTCAATTATGGCAGGGATGTTGGAAATATCAGACCATGAATTTAAAACAGCTATGATTAGTATGCTAAAGGTTCTAATGGAAAAAGTAGACAACATGCAAGGATAGATAATATTAGCAGAGATGAAAATTCTAAGGAAGATAGAAGAGAAAGAAGTCAGAAGTGAAGAAAGCTTTTGATGGGCTCATTAGCAGACTAAAGACAGCCAAGGAAAGAATCTCTGTGCTTGAAGACATGTCAATAGAAACTTCCAAAACAGAGAAGCAAAAGAAAAAANAAAAAAAAAAAAAAAAAAAAAAAAAAAAAAAAAAAAAAAAAAAAAAAAAAAAAAAAAAAAAACACTGAAGAAATGGAAAATATCTAAGAACTGTGGGACAATTAAAAAAGTATAACATACATGTAATGGAAATCACAGAAGGAGAAGAAGGAATGGAACATAAGAAATATCTGAAACAATATGACAGAATTTTCCCCAAATTAACATTGGATACCAAACCATACATCTAGGAAGCTCACAGAGCACCAACTAAGATAAAAGACCAAAGAATTACACCAAGTACGTCATTTTCAAACTGCATACAATCAAAGTTGATCCTTTGCCCTTACCTTTTCTTGCTTCTTTCCTTCCCTTTCCTATTTTTGGATGTTATAGAAATAGACTGAAAAGCCATAGAGCATACTGGTCAAGGATACATACTCTGAAGGCAGACTGATTCAATTCTCAGCATGGCCACTATTCAATAGCTGTGTGACCATGAATAAACTAACAAACTTCTGTCTCTCAGGTTCTCATCATAAATGAGAATAATAATACTATCAACCTGATAGAACTATTGTGAGGACTAGGAAATAATATATTTAAAGAGCTTAGAACAATGCCTAGCAAATATTAAGCACAAAGTATGTGCTTGCTATTTTTATTACTTTCAATGACCCATCTAATTGTTGACCCTTCCAACTGGGAAGCAACATTCTTAATTATAAGCTTTAACTTAGTAAAACTACCTGCTATCAAAGTACATATTGAGGAAGTATTTTCCTAATTTCCTATTTAAGGAAATTTCTAATTTACTAAGAAGGACTGTAAAGCTTGCATGCTTACTGAACAAAAGCCTCTCTTTCATTAACTAGGAAATGAAAGCTTTGCACATAAAGTAATTGGATTTCTTCCCTTTTTATTGCCTCACTTGCAATAAAGCTTCAAATGATTGCAAAAACATTTCAGAAATTCCATGAAGGAAAAAATGTTCTCAATTTACTACAAGCCTATAATAGAACTTAAAATATGGTTTTCTGCTACAACCTACACATTCTTTATCATCACAGTTACTTTAATAATAAGCAAGTGCTAAAAAGCTATTACAACTTTGGCTGGTTTCTTCTTTTAGGCTTGCGGTCATTGTAGTATATGGTTATTTAACTAACAAAGTAAAGTTATTATCATCTTGCTATTGCTTTCTGTTAGGTAATAATTCTTATTTTAGGTACTCAATTCTTTCTTTTTAAAACTAGGTAAAACGAAACAGTAAGAACAGAGCAAAACCATCTTAGCTGACAGAGCTTTTCTCATGTAGAAGTCAACATTGTTTCAGGCTAACTAAATTTACTCATTTAAAGATAACCTCTCAACTGCCAGGACATTCTGGATCCTTTATAAGCACTGAATAAGAAAAATACTGGCTTCCATACTCACTAGGATATTTTTCTTCATGGCAATACCTTATATTTACGAGAATGTTTATAGTAGCTTTATTCATTGAAGCCCTAAACGAGAAACTACTCGAATGTCCACTAACAGCAGAAAAAAAAAGCATGGCATATGTAGACAACAGAAGAATGTTCAGCAATGAAAATGAGAATGCAGTGAATGACATGAATGAATCTCACAGACACAATGGTCAGCAAAATAATCCATACAGAGGAAGAGTTGCATGGTATGATTACATTTAAATGAAACCCAAAAACAGAAAAAACTTACCTTGTTGATATAAATCTAAATAGTGATTCAAAATTTTTAATAATCCTCTTAATTTTCTCTTTAAAAAACAGGACATCATGAGAAAATGTGGTGGGAATGGGGGGAAATCCTAACAGGAACTTCAAGTGCTACCTAGAGTGGTATTTACTAGGGAAAAGGATACAGAAACCAAACTTTAGACTCCACAGGAACAGTCTTCCATTACCACAAATTTAGCATTCCCCAGCCCAGCTCCACTTTCTCTTCTGGAAAAAAAAAAAAAAGGAATAGAAAGCCAGGAAAGGAGAGAGATGACTAGGGGAAGCAGGTGGGTTTGTTTGTTTTCTGCGCATTCCCCTCTGGGAAGCAGGTTTAATAAAGAAACCTCTCCACTTCAACATCCTGCCTCAAGGCCAAGAGTACCTCCTGGATAGCAATTCCTAAAAGAATTTCCCATTATAACCTTCTCTATTCTGTTTTGCTTGCAAATACATTTTTACATGGCAAAAGAGTATAGTATGAAAATCACAGAAATAGGATTGTTTTTTCTTTTTTTTTTTTTTTTTTTCTTTCTTTCTTTTTTTTTTGAGATGGAGTTTTGCTCCTCACCCAGGTTGGAGTGAAATGGTGCGATCTTGGCTCACTGCAACCTCTGCCTCCTGTGTTTATGCGATTCTCCTCCCTCAGCCTACAGATTAGGTGGGATTACAGGCACTCACCACCACGCCTGACTAATTTTTTTTCGTATTTTTTTTAGTAGAGATGGTGTTTCACCATGTTGGCCAGGCTCGTCTTAAACTCTTGACCTCAGATAATCCGTCCACCTTGGCCTCCCAAAGTTAGGCTTTCACTATAAAGAAGATTTGATGCACTGCAACAATTCTAAAATTACTTTAATATTTAAAAGTAGAATTTAGAAAGAGCTCACGAGGTCAAGAGATCAAAACCATCCTGGCCAACACGGTGAAACCCCATCTCTACTAAAACTACAAAATTAGCTGGGCATGGTGGCGCATGCCTGTAATCCCGCTACTCAGGAGGCTGAGGCAGGAGAATCGCTTGAACCTGAGAGGCAGATGTTGCAGAGAGCCGAGATCGTGCCATTGCACCCCAGCTTGGCAACAGGGCGAGACTTTGTCTCAAAAAAAAAGAGAAAGTGAAAATAATGGAGAATTGGGAAGTGGAAATGGAAAGAAATACCTGACGCTCATTATTCTTAAGCAGCAAATCACAAATCTAACAAGGTCAGTGTTGGCTATTTTAGTCTGGAGATATACTTTTTCATCTAGTGAAACAGAGTTCTAATTTCAAATCCACAATCTGCTTTTGATTTGCTTTTGTTTCGAAGACAATTCTCAATTTCTAAAATTCTCAATCGTTAGTCTTTGCAAATGGGTTTGAAGGATAGGTCGCCCTTTACCCCCTTACAAATCTTGATTGGCTTCTACCTGGTTTTCAGGGAACTCAAAACAGCCTGGCTGTAGAAAATAAACATCAAATTCATTTTTTGACCCCCCTTTAAAATCAACAAAGAGATGGGGCCAAAGAGGACCTAAGCTCTGTGAACATCTTTGAGAACTCAGAAGTACAATTACAAAGGGGATAATAATAAAAACAAACTTTTTTTTTTTTAAAAAAAGCAAAGAACACTCTCAATAAGTGCTGGACTATTTGTCATTTAAAAGGGACTTATTAACGAAGGTGAAGACCTTAATCCACAGCTGAGGATGAAGAGAAAAAGTCCCACTTTTGTAAAAGCAATGGATAAGAGCTTACAGAAAAGAAGGGAAGCCCTATACTTCATTTTTATCACTGCAAGAAACTATGATTATACAAATCACTTTTAAACTTTCCAAAGATCAGAAGAATCAGACAACCTCAAATTGATCTTTCCTTAGATGTTTTTAAATCAACTATGAAAAAGGATTGCTTTTCCTTCTAGCAATCAGTTCCAGAAATTTAAAGTCTTAAATACGAAAGCAATAAATGTCCTAAGGTGTGGTGAGAAAACATACGGACAACAAACTAGTATCTATTCAGTAGAATAATAATGTGTGGCTTGAATAGGGTTAGTAGTTAAGTAGAGAAAATGGTTTAAAAAAAAAAATATATATATATATATAATTGCTATATTTCATCTCCCTCAGATTCTGTGTGTTATGCATACGAACTTATCAGGCCCAACCCCGATCTGCTGACTCAGAATAACCAGGAGTGGCAGTTTTCTAATATAGTTTAAAACTACCACTTCTAGGAAAAGGGTTCTGTCACCAAAATCTACCTATTGGAAATGGGAGAGATGGAACGGGGGTGGACTTGTTAGATGCAATGCAATGACCATAAATCACAAATATGATGAAAGGTCTTGAGAGCATTGGGACAGGGAAAAAAACAAAGGCTGCAGAGTAGTCTCTGTAAGATTATTATATCTACTGCTATCAACATTCTCATCAGAATCTAAGGACGTTCGTATGAGGTAACTATGAAGTGATGAGACTGATTTTCAAAATCCATACATAAAAGCCATAGTTGATACTTGTGATGCAATACCTCAATTATCATTGCTATCAAAACAGAGAGTCTCTATTTCTCCAGATCCACAACTAAGAATATCGAATGCTGGGTTAATAATGGGTCCAGGCTGAAAGTAGGCCATAAACCTAGGAAAGAGGCAACTCTAAATGACAGAGCAGCCATCTTTTGGCAGGCAGTAAACTAGGAAGACTAGAAATTCCCAAGGCCAGGAGATGCTTTACTATAAATAGGTGCAATCATTTTTAAAAATAGAATATGGATACCTCCCATGTCAGTGAAGAAACATCTCCTTTCATTGCTGCACATTTTTTTACTTTCAGGTTAAATTTTAGCATTTCCTTCTGTCAAATGCTACCAGATGAATTAAGGATTAAACAGAAAAAAATGATTTTTCAATTCATTAAAATTAGATTATGAAGAAAAAGTGTGTATGTCTACAAAGTGTCTTTTTAGAAATGTATTTATTTTTTATTGTGCTAAAACACACATAGCATAAAATTTACCATCTTAACCATTTTATGTGTATTGTTTATTTAACAGATTTTTAAAATTTTCTTAGAAATGTTGTGCATGTAATTTTTTTTAATTTTAAAAGACAAATAATACCAAAGGAAGAATACATTAAGACATCTAGAACACTAAAAGTATAAGGCTCAATATATACGTTCTTCTGTACCAATTTTATTGCGATGAGGATGGATGAGAGGAAGGGAATAGGGGAAGAGAAGGAAAAAATGATTTATCAAATCTTAATATTTAAAAATTTGCATAATTACAAAACATATTAAACATTTAATTACTCTAAGTAGTTTATTACACCATATGTAAGTGGTTGGTGAAGAGAAGCATCTAAGAGAATCAGATTTATTCATTTAAACAAATATATTATGCAAATATATTTGCATAACTTAGGCCTATTTTACTTTTAATTCATTGCTGTTCTCACTTGTAAGGATGGCATAATAAATGAGAAGATAAAATATCCTTATTCTCCTTTGTTAACTGGTAGGTAATTTTTATTCAGTTGAAGAAGCAGACCTTTGCCGGGTACTCTCCAAAAGCCTGTGACATTCCCCCCTCCTACACTACCATAGGCCAGTACAACACATTATCATTAAAGGTAAAATAAATGTTTATAATACAATAATAAATTGGGGGAGAATAAAATAAAAAAATACAAAATCAGTACCATCTACATTACCGAAAGAGAACTGGAAACAACTAAAATCTTAGAAGTGGTGAGACTCCAGACAGTAAGATGTCAGATGATTTTCCTTTTTACCTTTTTCTATGTTTTCCACAGTTTTTATAATAAGGGAAAACTGCAACAAAAAGAAATGAGGCTGAACATAATTGTCACAACGATAAAGATTTAGGAGGAGATGTAGATCTTGTTATGTAGAAAGGAGAGACACAGTGGGGGTAAGGGTGTAGAACTAAATCAGAGCTACTGGGACAAGAATAAGAATGGCATGTTCAGAAGACAGTCTTTATTCTGTTTCCCTGAATCTTCACAGGTTTCAAAAGACTAAACTGAAAAGAAATGTGAAAACATAAGTAATGACCAGACTCTGAAAGGGTTAGGCTTTATTAATATTTATTCTGTAAGCAACTGATTTGGTTATCTTTTAATTTTTTAGCTTGCAATTTCTCCCAGTGTTCAGATCTCTACTAAGTTTTGAAGAAGTTAAAATAATTCTTTCCTGTCTCCAGTTTTTCTGGAACTACAATATTTTCAAATAAATGCAGTACTCTAGAAAAATTATTTTAAGTACCACAAAAGTAATATGGCAGAAGATGAAGAATAATCAAGTGTATGGCTACAGGCTAATGCTTTCTGTGGCTCAAGACTAAATGTCTAATTAAGTTTTTAGCCTAACATTCTGTTCTGTTTTCTTCCTCCAAAATGCAGATAGTTCTAATCAAACAGGAAGTAGATAAAAGGATGTGTGATTTCAGGACTGGGCGAGGTGGCTCATGCCTGTAATCCCAGCACTTTGGGAGGGCAAGGTGGGCAGATTACAAGGTCAGGAGTTCAAGACCAGCCTGACCAACATGGTGAAATCACATCTCTATTAAAAATACAAAAATTAGCCAGGTGTGGTGGCACACACATGTAATCCTAGCTACTCAGGAGGCTGAGGCAGGAGAATCGCTTGAACCTGGGAGGAGGAGGCTGCAGTGAACCAAGACTGAGCCACCTGCACTCCAGCCTGAAGGACAGAGGGAGATTCCATCTCAAAAAAAAAAAAAAAAAGATGTGTGATTTTAAAAGATAAATCTGACTTTGGATAACTTATAATTAAGAAAATGCTAATTTCTGAATCAGGATCCTATATTTTACTTTCCACCTAATGGTATTACAAACTTTTTTTCATGTGTATAACCACATTATTTCCTTCTGGCAGCTGAGTAAAACCTGAGAAAAAGATCTTGTGTCTACAGCAGTCCCTCTTAACTAACGTTTTGCTTTCAGTGTCTTCAGTTACCTGCAATCATGGTCAGAAAATATTAAATAGGAAATTCCAAAAATAAGCAATTTGTAAGTTTTAAATTACGCACAGTCTGACTAACATGATAAAATATTGTCCCAGTGATGTTATTCATCCCTTTGTCCAGCACATCCTTGCTTTATTCACTATCCACCTGTTAGTCACTTAGTAGCCATCTCACTTATCAGATTAAAAATCATAGTATATATAGGATTTGGTACGACCCAAGGTTTCATTGGCTACGTCTTGGGACATATTCTCTGCAGATATGAGAGGGACTACTGCATACAGCTGATGCTCCATTTCCTTGGGTTCCACAAGCTCCAAACAGCAAAACTTGAATTTGCCATGACAGGGTACTACACTGAATCCACAAAAATAAAGGGATCTGTAGGCACTATATTCGGTATTATAAGTAACCTAGAGATGATTTAAACTATACGTGAGGATGTGCAATAAGTTATATGCAAATCGTATGCCATTTTAAATAAGGGACTTGAACATCCACAGATCTTGGTGTCTGTATGTGTATGTCGGACAGGGATGGGGTCCTGGAACCAATCCCTCATGGGTACTGAGGGACAACTATATTCAAAGGAAGCCTTGACTGATATCACCAGTGCCCTCCTGTGGATTACAAAACAGGCAGGCTTTCATTCTTCTACTGAGACCCACTTTCATTGATCTAGATTTTGAAACAACAATTCTCAAGTGAGAAGTGATTATGCTTCCCGGGGGCATTTAACAACGTTGCTTAAGACGTTTTTTACTGTTGGGACTGGTAACATATTGCTGAATATCCTACAAGAAACAAAACAACCTCCTGGCCACTCTATCCCTAATTCCAAAAATAGCACTTGGCACGTAGCAGGTACTCAGAAATGTCCGAAAGGATTTATATATAAGGAAACAGAGGGACAGAGTAGTTAGATATCTAGTAAACAATGAAGTTGAGAATCAAATTAAAGTCTTGTAATCAAGTATAGGTTCTTCTACCTGTATCTTGTAGCAGTTTGTTAATATTTTTCAAGACTTTTAAAAGCCTGTATCCTTTGCCTCAGCAACTCCAGTTTTAAAAATTGATTGTTAAGAAGTTATTACACAGTTGTACACAGATTATATAGACAGATTTTCATTATCCCAAAGAGAGGATAGTGGAAGATAAATTATGTGCTCAGTGGAACATAAATTATGCTACATCCATTTGATGGAATGTTAGTAAAGATAGAAAGGCATAGTATGTGTATCAGTAAGAAAAGGGCAGCCAAGCGCAGTGGCTTATGCCTGACTCGAGGCCAGGAGTTCAAGACTTGCCTGGTCAACACAATGAGACCTCATCTCTAAGAAACTTTTAAAAAAATTAGCCAGCCATGATGGCATGCTCCTGTAGTCCTAGCTACTTTGAAGGCTAAGGGAGAAGGATTCCCTTGGGCCCAGTTTGAGGTTACAGTGAACTATACAATGAACACCACTGTACTCCAGCCTGAATGAAATAGTGAGACCCTGTATCTAAAAAAGAAAAGGCAGTCAAGATATTGTCAAATGACAAAGGGACAGAGTAGGTTACAAAATAGTATGTATAATATGATCTTATGTGAATATATATATTTCCATGGAAAACAATTAGGAAGGATGAACGTCAAGGCATTAGTGATAATTTTTTCTAAGTGGTAACATTAATTTTTCCTTCTTGCTTACATGTATTTTGTGTTTTCTTACAAATATATACGGTTTGAATATTATGGAAAAGTAAAAGAAAAAGGCTATCAAAAACTTACTAGGACAGCCAGACACACTGGTATATGCCTGTAGTCCCAGCTAGTCAGGCTCAAAAGGCTGAGATAGGAGGATCCTTTGAGCTCAGGAGTTCTACACAAGCCTGAGTACCACAGAAATATCCTACTCTCAAGAAAAAGAAAAGAAAATCCACTTGGAGGAAACATACATTTACCAATCTGTTGGTTAAAGAATAAGAAACCCTATACATTTACCAAACAAATCAGATTATTTCTTTTTACTTAGGGGTACCATTGTAATCTTTTCTGTTTCCGAGGGAAAAGATTTTTTATTTTTTAATGCTTCCAGCTAAAGAAAGATAGGGAGTTGTCAAAAGCAACTAGCAATCTATACCATAATAAAACTTGGGCAACAGGGAAGTAACACTAAAATGCCTCCTAAACCTAATATGTAGTGATAGATTCTATTATTTACTTTAAAAATCTATAAACAAAAGATCATCAAACTAATCTTTAAGATCTAGCTTTAAGCTAGAAATGCAATGATTTGAGAAAAATATAATTTTCCAAAACTATTTACAGAAATGTTCTGTGAGACATCTGCTGCACTTACCTAGACCATATGTTGCTATGATTTTTAAAAAATTATTATTTATTGAAAATATCTTGTTCTAAAACGCATTCACGTATCATACGAAAGGTTTATTTATCCTAAATTACACTGAGAGCATGTGGGGTCCATAAATGTATCTGTCAGATTGCTAAACAACACAACCTATCAAACTAGCATCTGGCAATGAGCCATTTAATTTAACTTTAATGATTTACTAAGAACAATTTATTTGATTTACAACTGGTTGTTACTTTTACATGGTTATATTGAAATTTCAAGTTCAACAGATTTGCAATTGCAAATCCTGTGCTCATATTAATAGGTTAGCTGACTTATATTTATCAAGTACAAATGTATTTTTTAATTGTATTAACAAAAAAGGTTTGTTCAAAGAGGAAGTTTGATGGTTGTTTTCATTACTTTCCCAACTAATTTTTTTTGAATCACTATTCATCTACATTATCTCCTTAAATACTCAAATACTTGCTGTATCTTGAGATAAATATATTGGTGCTGGTAAGCATGTATTATCAAAAGCAGTGGTCTTCTCTTATGGCATCACTGCTTCTTCACTTTCCTTCCTGGAATTTTTATTCTACTTTTATAGACTTTGTGAATTGATTTTCTCTTAAAAACTTCAAAAAGCTAAGGGCAAATATCTGCACAAGAGCCACTATTTTACGTTTTAAAATATCACAATACATACTTTAGGGATTCCATGCCAATAAAAACAATCTATTTTAAACTAAGAATACTCCACCCAAGGCATATATACAAGAAACCAGTAAGTATGTACACACAAACACAGACACAGATAGAAAGAGAGAGAGAAATAGCCTGTACTAGGAATAAATGGGTATATTTTCACCTAAATTAGACTGTGTTTTAACAGATGAAAAAAACTGATTAAAGAGAGCAGTAACTAAGGTGGGCGAGAAACCAGTTTGAAATAATAATGGGGAAAAGTCACTGAATAAAAACTAACTCTGTGGATATCTGAAATCCACCTTTAAGGATATTGTCAGATGATGTCTGAAATCAACCCCTATGTTCAATAGGTCAAATAAGTAATTCTAAATTCAAAGGTACTTACGGGCAGAAGAAGCTCTAGAGATTGAGGCAAACCTTGTCATTTAATAAATAAAGAAAAGGAGCCTCTGGGCAGTTAAGTGACTGATGGATCAGGAGCTATGGCCTGCCTCTCCACCTCACCCTGCTTCTTCCAATGGCAACCATTTCTCATTGTAAGGAGTTAGGGAAGGAAGTGTCTCAAAAAATTTGGCTGCCTGTTTTTAAAAATAAAGTTTTTAAGGAACACATTCACTTACTGCATTCATGCTACAATAAAAGAGTAGTTGTGAAAGACACCTTAAGGTCTATAGCTTAAAATACTATCTGGTTCTTAAGAAAAAAGTTTGCTGATTCCTACATTACAGATTTCTTAACATACAATCAGAAGTTTCAGAAATTAATACATAGTAAGTACAGCTGATCCTTGAATGACATGGGTTTGAACTGTGTGAGTCCACTTTTATGTTTACTTTCTTCCATCTTTGCCACCTCTGGGACAGGAACACCAGCACCATCTCTTCTTTTTCCTCCTTAGTCAACTCAACATGAAGACAATGAGGATAAAAACCTTTATGACGATCTACTTCCACTTAATATTAAATATATTTTCTCTTCCTTCTGATTTTCTTAATAAGATTTTATTTTCTCTAGCTTACTTTATTGTAAGAATACAGTATCTAATATACATAACATACAAAATATGTATTGACTGTTTATGTTATTTGTAAGGCTTCCAGTCAACAACAGGCTATTATTAGTGGTCAAGTTTCTGAGGAGTCAAGTTATATGAGGATTTTCAACTGGACAGTGGGGGTCAGGGACCCAACTCCAGCACTGTTCAAGTGTCACCTGTATATATAACAGGCTGTAATAAATAGTACTATAACCAGAAAAGAATAGCAATCACCTTAAAAAGGCTTAACTTTTTTTCCCAGCAAAGAATTATTTTCCATGTTCCATGCTTTGATATGTAAACCTTTGAGAAAATCTATAAAACCTGGAAACTTCCAGGAGAAATTAAAATCTGATTAAACTGAAAAAAAAACCCATATAACATTCCTTTAATAGAATACTCCTCGTCTACAGAAATATATTTATAGATCATTGATTACTGGAGAGATAACCTAGTACATAAATCTAAACTAAGTGAATTAAATAGAAATGTCCAATAAATGACAGAGTATTTTAGAAAAAACAATGTTTACACACAATTTTCTACTGGTATATCTTAAGCATAAAAGAGACAGATCTATTTAAATATCAGTACCTTATTAGTCACTTGATTCGTTGCATTTTTAGGTTTTACCTTTCTCCTCCTAGGAAAAAAAAAAGTAAGCCTAGCTCCCACTGACCCAATTAATAGATGCTGGAACACTACAAAAATGTAAACCACAATGAGACTTACGTATAAACAAAATACAATTTAAACAAAAGTAGTAGCACTGGTCAAGGAAAGCAAGTTTACAGAAGGAAGAAGTTGCTAACTAGAAACTAACAAATCCATGAAAGCTATTAATTCCCTAGTTAACATAGTATAAGACTATACATAAACACACAGTATGAGATGAGGGAAGCCTGGATAATTCATTATAAAATTATGTAGAATGTACAACAGCACTTTAAATTGCAATAAGAAAGGAACACGAAGACATATATGTCAAATCGAAATACACACACACAGACACACAACTTGAAACCAGAAGACCTGGGTTCAAATTCCTGAGCTGTCAGCAACTGCTAACACTGAACAAGTCACTTCTGAGTGACTTTACAGAATTTAGTATACTTCTTTATAAAATAAGGGATTTAAATAAATATGGTTCCTTCCAACTCCAAAAAATTCATAAGTAATCACTCATTAAGCTATTACTATGTGTCAAGAACAATATTAATGGCTTTAATTACTTATAGAAATATGTATGACTTGAAAAAGTGATTCTAGAATAATCCCTAACAAACATCTTCTTTCAAACACATAAAGAGATATAAGTTTAATTTGTGCTGCCTTAAAATATAAAAGCCCTTATTTTCTAACCCAGACTCAATGAATTCTCCAACTAAACTACATGACTCTAGGCAAATCATGTATTTCCCTTAATTTTAGCTCCCCAATCTCCCCCAACTACAAAATCTTGTAGTTTTTGTGAAGAATAAAAGTGACATACTGTATATAGGTGAAGTTGAACACCTTCCCTTTGATGTCAGGAATAAGACAAGGATGCCCTCTATCACAGATTCACAAACCAGAAAGAGAAACAGCAACAAAACTAGCCACAATAAAGAAATAAGGTATTTGCAAACACTTAATTGAAAAAAAACTAGTATCTCCTATACGTACGTATATGTTTATAGGAAGCTACAAATCAATGAGGAAAAGCAGACAATCCAACAGAAAAACAGGCAAAATACCCAACAAGGACTATGAAAAGGAAGATTTTTGTTTTCCATTCTCTTTTGTATTTTTTTTAAAGGGGTCTTGTGTATTACCCATGCTAGAGTGCAATGGCTATTCACAGGGTATGATCATAGCACACTGCAACCTCAAACTCCTGGGCTCAAGTGATCCTCCCACCTCAGCCTCCCAAGTAGCTGGGGACTACAGGTGTGCACCATCACACCCCATGTAATGTTTCACTTTTTAAAATACACGTGCCTGTCTTATTTTCACATGTATTATTTTCAGTTTTTAAATGTAAAATAAATGAAGCTATAGTGAAAAAAGGAAGGCAAAAAAGACATGAAAAGGCACTGAGCCTCTTTTTGTAATCAAGGAAATGAACAGTAAAAATTTAATGAGATCCCATTACATTACACCGTATTGCAAATGCTAAAATCTCAGACAACGCTATGTGTTGCAGAGAATGTGAGGTTACTTTGATGGTAAGACTGCCTTTGGTATACACTTTGAGAAAAAGTTTGATATTATCCAATAAAGTTCAAGATGCACATACTTCATGACCCAGAAATTCCACTCCTAAGTCACCCTAAAAAAATATAAGCTTAGATTGCATACACAAAAGTTTTTCAAAGCAGCATTATTTAGAATAGTTAAAACCTGCATATAATCCAAATGTGCAACAGTAGAATGGATCTTCTTTCTTATATACAGTACTTCTATTATGTACCTTAAATGGATGCACTTTGCAGTATGCAATTTATGCGTCAATAAAGGTGATATTAAAAATTTCAACAATTCAACAACTAAAATCAAGGATGTTCCCTTTACTGACAATTCTCTTAGTACGATTCCATGTTCTTATGATGATATGCATTCAAAGCCAAGCCAACGTAATTATTTAACCAATCCATTTACAAAGTACAAGGTTCTCACTACCTCAAGTTCACCTAATCACATTTATCGTGCAAACCACTGCTAAAATAATCTTCCAAAAAACCTTTCTGAATTAGGGGCACCATCTGCTCTAGAATTTAAAGTGCTGCTCACGGCCTTTCCTCCCAAAAAAGAATAAAACATCTACCATTTGAGTTCAATCTACTGCTCTGGTCTTATTTTTTACTACTTTCTATACATAAACAAATACCTTTCTTCAAATTCACTGTTTTCCTAAACATATTTTATTTAAAATTTTCATGCCTTCTTTTCAGGCTATTCTCTAAAACATGCATCCTTGTCTTTAACCTTAATTCCACCTATTCTTTGAGAAGTAGCTCAAAAGCTAACCTTAAGCACAGAGTCTTTTCTGAATTCCCTTTCAGGTATGTTCTCTTCACTCTCTAAACTTCTAAGTCTTCTACGTTTGATTATGTATAAAGGCTAAAAACACCATTCTTTATGTCACTCACAGGAGAATACCTGTCTCCAAGAACCCTCAGATGGTTTATACGTACACATATAAATCACTGATTACAAACAATCTACGAAAAGCTGGAAGGACATGCTGAGCACACAATACTCACTAAACAATTGTTGTTGAAAAGAACGATTATTTACATATTGTAAATATCCAGAAAGTCACTAATATATAAGTATACAAATAAAATGGTAATCCTAATTTTTTTTTTTTTATAAAAGAATTTTACCTTTTCAGTTGTAAGTGGTTTTGCCGGCTTTTCTGGCTCCTTTTCTCTCTTTTTCTCTTCCTTTTTTTTTTCCTTTTCTTTCTAAAACATAGTCCAGAGTTTTGATAAGTTTACTTTTTTTTAAAGAAAGGCAACTTTTGGCTCATTTTTATTAGTATGAGTCATCATTTGAGAAAGGTAGAAATGTTCAGTAATTACAATATCTAGGTGCTACTGAAATATAATAGTAAACATAGCAAATTCTTATTGTCATTGAGGTTATATGTTGATGACACTAAAGAATATCTGCTAAAAAAATTAAGACAGAGGTAAGACAATTTAGAACTTCTTTGATATATTAGGGTTTTTTTTTTAATGAATTAGATCCCCATTCAATAAATTCTCACTATATCCTTAATTAGGTTAGGCTTCCTTACGGCAATCATTAAGTTGAATTTTGAATGAGAAAAAAAAGTGAAGTAAGTGATAGAACACACTTCCTTATTACACAAAGATAAATGATAATAGGTAAATATAAGGGGAAGACTATAAAATCAGTTTTTTTTTTTTATCACAAGATACCTTCAGTCCATCATCACAGTTTTTACTTTTTAAAAAAGGACAAATACAGCAATTTTCTTGAGAAAAAAAAATGTTCAAAATAGTGCTTGGGGACCACATCCAACTGACTAGTGTAAGGCAGTAGAGGTAAAGTATAAATGACATTATGATATTCACAATTTGCATTTCCAATATAGATATAATGTTAAAATTTTAAGGATTAAAAGTATCAACAATAAATCTTAAGGGCCAAAAGAGGAAAATGAAAAGAGACTAAAGAGCATTCATCAGGCATCTAGAGGAAAGAGATGACTAGGAACTGAGAGCTGAAAGTCACTGCAACTAAACATTAATCTGGCCCTTAGTTTCTTGGCAGCAAAAAAGAAAAGATAAACTGAAGAACCTAGGGAAGACAGCATGATAAACATGCAGAACTTAGTCAAAATACATAAAGGCTGCATTTGTACCTATACCTTTAAAATGGTGTCTGATGCAACTTCTGTCAGAGTAAATTTACCATTTGTAAATTAGGAAAGATAATACTGGCAATTCCTAGATCACAATGTGAGAGAACTAATAAAAGTTCAAAGGGCTCTGCAACCATTCATATAAAGTTCAAAAACAGGCAAATGTATGATGTTTGAGAGTGTACACACTAGTATAAAACTATTTAAAAAAGCAAAAGTGATGATGATGATGATGATAAAAATCAGGATGTTAATTACCTTTAAGGAGAAGGGATGAGGAGAGAAGGGATGAGGTTATTTAGGAACAGAGTCACATGGGAGCTTTCAAAGTGCTCATAACATTCAGTTTCAATATTCATTACATAGTGATAGTCTTTATAAGTATTAACTGTATTTATGTATACATATATATATATATATTATGTGCATTTCAGTACTAAAAAAACAAAAGGCACGAAGAACCTAGAAAGCAACTCTGCAAACTATAAAGCACTACACAAATATGACAAATATGATAATTTTAGTGTTTGCTGTATGATTTTAAAAAGAGGAAAGGAGGCCAGGTGTGGTGGCTCATGCCTGTAATCCCAGCACTTGGGGAAGCTGAAGGGGGTGGATGACAAGGTTAGAATAACGAGACCATCCTGGCCAACATGGTGAAACCCCTCTACCAAAAATACAAAACTTAGTCAGGCATGATGGCATGTGCCTGTCATCCCAGTTACTCAGGAAGCTGAGGCAGGAGAATCACTTGAACCAGGAGGCAGAGGTTGCAGTGGGCCGAGATCACACCACTGCACTCCAGCCTGGGCGATAAACTCCAACCCAAAAAGAAAAAAAAAAAAAAAAAAAAAAAAAAAAAAAAAAAAAAAAAAAAAAAAAAAAAAAAAAAAAAAGGAAAGGAAAATCTTTCATCTTAGTTCAAAATTTTAAAAGAAATTCATAGCAAAGATCTTCACATTTGGGGCATGAATAAGCAATGTCTTCAACTGCAATTTTAAGAACAGGGAAATTCTAAAGCATTTATCTTTTTAACCTTTTCTTTTATTAGCCATTAATAAAAGGCAATGGGTGTTGTAACAGTAATTCACCAGTTAGTGAAAGTAGAGGACAAAGCTAACTAACTGTTGGTATGTTGCTTTGCAACAAAAGAAGAATATATGGATAGAATTTCCAGAATCTGGACAGTTTATATCTCAGGCTCCCTAGACTAGGACTCTCTAAAATTATCTGTTTCAATAATGCTTTTCAGAAACAGGATAAAAGTCAACATAAAGTTGAACTTGTGCTAAAACCTGAAGAGTAATCTATATGTTTTACTTACCAGATGAGCATATGTCAAAAGTGACATTTTTCCTTGAAAATTAAGTATATTAACACAGTCTAGCACAGACAGAAAACCATCTAAAAGGTCAGAATATTTCTCATACAAGATCTTCGTAGCTCTACTCAAGTGCCTGGGCTTTATACTGGAAATAAGGAAGATGTAACCCTTTAAGAATAACTAGAAACATTACCTATTGCTGACTCAACTGTTTCACAAATCAAACCCTTCATTTCCAAAACACGACAAGCACTTATTAAGTGCTTTCTGTGGGACAGGTGGTAAGTACCTTATTGTCTAATTTAATCTTTGCAACAACTATCTGAAATAAAAACTTTACCTACTGTCATCTTACAAATGAAGAAACAAAATCTTACAAAGTAATGACCAAAGCAACAGGTAATCAAAGCTAGTGGTAGGACTGAGGGACTATGGAGCCCAACTTTCAAGTTTCACTACTCACTGTGGTCCAGTGGAGCTTTGCTATTTATTATTGCTGTTATTATTTCTTGCAGTAACAGCTAATACTTTATGAACCCTTACTATGTGCCAGGCACTATTTTGGCTCTTTTAATCCTCAAAACTTTAAGAAGTTAGTAATACTATCCCCATTTTATATGTAAAGAATAAATAAGATGTGCAAAAATCTTTTTTTTTTTTTTTTTTTGAGACGGTGTTTCACTCTTGTTACCCAGGCTGGAGTGCAATGGCGCAATCTCGGCTCACCGCAACCTCCGCCTCCTGGGTTCAGGCAATTCTCCTGCCTCAGCNATTTTTTGTATTTTTAGTAGAGACAGGGTTTCACCATGTTGACCAGGATGGTCTCGATCTCTTGACCTTGTGATCCACCCGCCTCGGCCTCCCAAAGTACTGGGATTACAGGCGTGACCCACCGCGCCCGGCCGCAAAAATCTTACATATAAAATATTTTCTTATATTTTTAGTAAACTTTGGTGCAGAAAGCAATGTGACAGAACATTCTCATTAGTATACTGAGAATGAGGCCAGATATGGTGGCTCATGCCTGTAATCCAGGCACTTTGGGAAGCTGAGACAGGCAGATCACCTGAGGTCAGAAATTCAAGTCCAGCATGACCAACATGGTGAAACCCTGTCTCCACTAAAAATACAGAAATTAGCCAGGTGTGATGGCGGGTGCCTGTAATCTCAATCACTTGGGAGGCTGAGGCAGGAGAATCACTTGAAAAGGTGAGGTAGAGGTTGTAGTGAGCCTAGACCATGCCATTGCTCTCCAGCCTGGGCAACAAGAACGAAACTTCATCTCAAAAACAAAGAAAAATATGTTAAGAATGAGTTGCTTCCTAACCTCTCAAAACTATTAGTTATTGCTATGATCTGAATGTTTGTGTCCACCCCAAAATTAATATGTAAAAATCTAATTCCCAATGTGATTGCATCAGGAGGTTGGGCCTTTTGCATTAGGTCATAAGGATGAAACCTTCATGAATAAGATTCACACGCCTATAAAAAAAAAAAAAAAAAAAAAAAAAAAATAGATGGACGTGGTGGCGTGTGCCAGTAGTCCCACCGAAGCAGAAGGCAGAAAAAAAAAAAAAAAAAGGCCCCAGAAAGATTTCCTGCCTTTTCCCACTATATGAGGGCACAAAGATACACCGTTTTATGAACCAGAAAGTGGGCCCTTAACAAGATATGGAACCTGCTGGAGACTTGATCTTGGTCTTTCCAGTCTCCAGAACTATGAGGAATAAATTTTTGTTGTTTATAATCTACTCAATCTATAGTATATTGTTAGAGCAGCCAGCACAGGCAAAGACGGTTATTTCTCAAGAATGCCATTGCGTCATGAGTAGAAAAGAAGTTTAACATCCTAATCAGCCATGACTGGTGCGCACAGATGAAATAAATAAAAACAAATCAAATTCACCAACTACAGTTGCCAGAGGGAGAGCATGACTTGATACTCTTTAACACTGGAATTCAGCTGTAAAAATACAGCTGTTACCTACTCTGATTCTGGCAGTGGTATCAGGATACAGGCTTTGAAGTAATATTAACAGCATGGGCTCTAAACTCATCACGCAGTCTGACCCACAGATGACTGCCATCCATAGAATCAAAAGCTGCTGAAAAATCAAAGAGTACTGTGAAAACCTAAGTTGTTTTAAATGATTTTCTCGGCAAGAACAAAATATTACAGTGCTTTGTATTTTAAAACAGTTCTTGAAACCTGCACAAGTGACACAGTGAAATGGCTGACCTCCTGTGAAAGAAAACTGGTTAAACATTCAAGTCCAATAAGATGGAGGAAAGTACATACTGGGTTCATTATAATCAAATTATATTTGAGTGACTTAAATAAAGACATAGAGCTGGGCGCAGTGGCTCACACCTGTAATCACAACACTTTGGGAGGCCAAGGTGGGTGGATCACCTGAGGTTGGGAGTTCAAGACTAGCCTGACCAACATGGAGAAGCCTCGTCTCTACTAAAAATACAAAATTAGCCGAATGTGGTGGTGCATGCCTGTAATCTCAGCTACTCAGGAGGCTGAGGCAGGAGGATAGCTTAAACCTGGGAGGCAGAGGTTGCAGTGAGCCAAGATCACGCCATTGCACTCCAACCTGGGCAACAAGAGCAAAACTCTGTCTCAAAAATAAATAAAGGCATAATCTCCAAAATTTTTAAGGTTTCTCTCTCGCTTTTTCTCTCTCTCTCTCTCTCTCTCTCTCTCTCTCTCTCTCTCTCTCACTACTCTCCTCTTCTTTCCCCCAGGCCTAGACCTGTATATCCAACCACGTACTAAATACCTCAATGTTCCACAGTGACCTCATACATAACACATCCAACTTTTAATTTACCTCTTTCCTTTTCTGCTCAAACCTGTTACTTCTTTTCAGCTTGTATCCTTATCTCACTAATTGGCACCATCATCTACTAAGATGCTCAAGATAAAAAGTGAAAGTCACAAAACTTTCCAAAGCACCTGTGTAAGACATCAATTACTAAACCCGATCGACTATACCTTCTTAAGATCTCTCAAAATTACACTCTTTTTCATTCTCTCTGTTCCTGCTTTGGAGCATGTCCCCCTCCTTTTATTCCTGGATTAGAATAATAGGTTCTCAAGTCTTTTCCTCACCTAACACCACAAAATTCACACCCCATGGAGCCTGAAAAGCAGTGTTACAACATAAAAATCTGATCCTGTCACACCGTACCCACTCCCTAATGCTTACAACTCATCTTTAAAGTGCCTGGGCCTTCAGAATCAAACTCCTTCATGAAAAAGAGAGGAGCCTTGCCATTCTACTTGTATTTCAGCCATGCCATTCTACCTGCAACTCCACAAACACTGTACTTTGCCCATATGTTTTTTCACAGGCTAGTTTCTCTATTTGGAATGCTTCCTAATCCTTCCTTATATCTAATGCTTATTTAAAGCATAAGATATACCCAAATGATGCCTCCTGTATTAACTGCAGTATAGTGAGTGTACATTAATTACAGCCCATAATATATTGTATTATAAACTGCTATATAGTTATCTGTTTTCTTGCCTTAGACTGTAAGCTCCAGGAGGGCAGGGGCTGTATCTTGTCTTTGCATATCACACATCTAGCAAACCATTTATCATTTATTCCATGTCTATGGGAAAAATGATAGTTGAAAGAATGCCTCAAAGTAATTTATTAAGGCCAGTGTAACAAAAACAAATAGGTAAAGAGTCAAATATTTGTAGGGATGACTTTAAAAATACATAGCGGTAGTATCTGCACCCTAACCACTTCCACCAGAAATGCATTCTAACAGCTGTCATTGATGAATCTGAACTCATGATCCCATAATACACACGTTTTATTTGTACAATGGTTACTATTGCTTAAAAAAAGAAACTTGACAATAACTTTAAGTTAAATGTAGTATTTAATGGTAAATTAGCTAAAGCTAAAGCTTTTAACAACAGAATCACAGAAAGAAAAGATTTTTTTTTAAGTTCCTATAAGTATAAAATAATAATGGGCACAACAACAAAAAACTGATTGCTTCTTAACTGTTGAGATATAGTCATGGCACCAATAAATCAGTCATTCTAAAATTAAATATAGATTTAAAGTTCTTTAATCATATCTGTGGTATAAAAAATATTCTGCAAATAGCTGTTTTAGTTCTAGGGAATCATTCAAAATATAAACAACTATTATGGTGTTCCCAAATGACACACTACAAAATGAAGCTAATTTACCATTTAACGCTACAAAATGTAGCTGGTTAAAACATTACCATACCTCCAATTTATTTTTGTCAACAGCAGCTTGCAAAGAAGGAGAGGACACCAAAGGCTGAAGAGGAGCATCAGAAGAGGAAATCTGTAGAGTGCAGATGAAAAGTGAGGAGAAGAAAAAAAACAGAAAGAAGGTAATGAGAATTGACAGGCACAGGAAAAAAAAAAAACCTGTATATTTTTGAGATATAGAAGCACTTAGAGGCATATTAATAAAGGAAAACAATGCATCAAGAAAGAAGTACTGCTTTTTAAAAATTTCAATTTGAAATTTATGAAAGATTTTAGTACTGAGCAATATATGATTTAAAATGGATTTTACTAGTATATAAAATTTTAAATGTAGTCAGATAAGATCACACTAAAATATCTTCCATTTTTTTTTAAAAAAAGGTCAAAGCTGAGCCTTAAAGCCTTGTTTAAAACTGGTTATGGAAAATAATTAAGTTTCTCTCACAGTTCATCTTTAGTCAATGTTACTATTGAAATACGAATGCTCTGAAGCATGAGGAACATTGTCCAAAGTATTAGAAAAGCAAAAATGAGTTTTTGTTTTCATTTATAATAACTTTTAAGAATGAAAAATAAAATGGAGCTGAAATAGTAAAAGTTAATTAAAATTTTAATCAACTGTTTAATACAAAAAAAGCTAAAAGAAAAAAGAATGGATTAATGTAATGTAACAGCTGAGCAGCAGACTTATTATAAAGCAATTTATACACTTCCTTCTTTAAAAGCAGCAGGCTAACATTATTTCCAGTGCTGTACTTGCTGAATTACCCCAAAGCATTACGAGACAGTTATATATGCAGCACAGGCAATTTATACACAAAAATGGGTTTCATCTAAAAGCTTTTTTCACACATCTTCCTGCCCAATTTCTACATGCATAGTTGATCACTTTAATGGAAGCATTATCTTCCTGCTCTCTTTACTGCCAAAATATAACTGAAATACATTTTAAAAATGCATAGATCTTTGAGGTCATAAACCTGACATCTCTATAGTGCCCTATCATATCAATAGTGCCTATGAGGAATTTTTAAAACTAAAAGGTGCTATAACAAATTAGGTCATTATGTAATGTCAAAATAACACTGCAAGATGACAAGTCCTCCCTCAATCTGCTTGTTATTAAGTTAGCTATGGCAGTAATTCTTGAATCACAACACAAGACTATAAACTTTAGGGGATTTTTTTTCCTTGCTTGCACACTGTTGGCTCTTTTATAACTGTGTAAGCTAGCCACTTAATGAGTATTAATGCAAGTTACACAGGAGAGACAATAAACAACAAAAGAAAATGTAGATCTTCCATTTAAAAAAAAAAAAAAAAAGGCCAAAGCTGAGCTTTATAGCCTGTCTTAAAACTGGTTTGTCCTATTGGATATTTACTTGCTAGAAATCTTTAATCACCACTTTATATAGAAAATAAGAATAAAGCACTTTGGAAGGCTGAGGTAGGGAGATCACTTCAGGTCAGGAGTTTAAGATCAGTTTGGCCAACATGGTGAACCCCATCTCCACTAAAAATACAAAAATAGGCCAGGCATGTACGCCTGTAATCCCAGCTACTTGGGAGGCTGTGGCAGAAGAATCACTTGAACCTAGGAGGCGGAGGTTGCAGGGAGCTGAGATCGCACCACTGCATTCCAGCTGAGGAAACAGAGCGAGACTCTGTCTCAAAAATAAATAAATAAATAAATAAAAAGCCATAAGATCACTTAAACAAGAAGAGAGCTGTATCATAAAGTTCATGAAAAGCAGAACAAAAATATAAAAGGAGAATATGGGCATTGAGTATGTCAAAAGTTACTATTCCTTAGAAACTAGCAAGGTAATTCATTGTAAAAGTGCTTATCCTTCTTGTGAGAAGATGATAAGCTGATCTAGCCACCTGTAAAACTCAGTGGCAGAAATATAAAATTCGAATCAATAAATATTAGTAATTTAACAAAAAAAAATTTTTTTTCAGACAGGGTCTCTCTGTCACCCAGGCTGGAGTACAGTGTGAAGATCATCGCTCACTATAACCTTGAATCCTGGACTCAATTAAAAACCTTTTTTATGGTAACCACATTTTTTTTCTGTTTTTGAGACAGTCCTTCTATGTTGCCTAGGCTAGACTCAAACTCCTGGGCTCAAGCAATCTTCCTGCCTCTCAGCCTCGCGAATAGCTGGGATTACAGGGGCACATCACATTTTAATAAAAAAAAAGAAAAAGGAAAAATGCTTCAATAGTATGTTCCAGGCAGGAAAGAAAACAGAAGCTTATTCAAGAAGAAAGATATTTGAAAAGTCAAGGGATAGATGAACGAGTGAATCGATAACAAATCAGAAACATAATAGAAGAAAGAAGGCACAAAAGAGTACACAGTGTATGAAACTACTCACATAAAACTCTAGAAAAGAAAATATATCTACAGTGATTTAAAAAAAAAAGCGAGATCAGTCACCAAGGCCATGGCTGGGAGCTGACTAGCAAGGGGCACAAAGGGACTTTTTGGAGTGACAGAAAAGTTCTTTATCTTGATTGTGGAGCTAGTGGTTACACAGGGATATGTATTTGTCAAAACTCATTGAACAGTACCTTAAAATATCTACCTTTTATATGAATATTTTAATAAAATTATTTAAAGTCATATTAGCAGGGTAATAGTATTATGTGAGCAAGGAATGAAGAAATAGAAATCAACATACTGACAACTGGAAGCAAGTGACAGTACAGACACAGGAGTAGATGAGGGAAGAAAAAAGGGCAGTGAAAAGGAGGAAAGAAATATGGAGACATGAAAAACTAGGTACTCCAGTCTTCTTTCTAAATCTCTCAAAAACATCCACTTCTAACCACCTCCACCAACTACCCTAGTAGGAGATCACCAGTATCCATCTTCTGGATCAGTCCTCCTAATTGGTCTCCTTGCCCCAAATCTTGCCCTCTCCAAATCCATTCTCAATACCATGTCATTCTCGAATTAAATCTGACCACTACATATCACTGCTTAGAAGGCCTGAATAGTTTATATACATTATGCAACCACAGAGTCCAAATTCCTTAACCAGGTCACAAGTTTCATCTACGTTATCTCCCTATTCTTCCTTCCTCTAGCTATATTAATGTACACTTTGGCCAGCCAGAGACAACTCCTTCTGGTTCAGTTCTCTAGTCTGCTTCTCTGAACTCTAGGGGCCTTTCCTCTTGCCTCTGCTTCAGAAACCCAAGCTTTTATTAGTTCTCACCCATCCTTTAATTTTCAGTTAACACTGCCTCCTCTGGGAATTATTCAAAGTATTCCTTTACCTCTTTATAGAGCCTGGAGTAAGCACCTCCTATAATATTTCCCTATTATGTAAGTGTTATCACATGTTGTCTTAAAAAGATCTGGTTACTTATCAGTATTCTTTGTTCAACCAAAGTTCTCTGAGGCAGATATTATTTCTATTCTGTTCACCATCTTTAGCACCTGACATTCAACAGATCTCAGTAAATATTTTCAACTGTTACAGAAAAGAAGAGTAAGAGAGCATCTCAAAGGGAGAACCAAAAGGAGGCTCAATCTCAGCAATTACTGTTCTTTGAAAGTTCATTGGCTTGCTAACATACTTTTCTGAAATCCCATAGAAGTCATTCATATTTACTTTCAAATTTAGAATTTTGTAACTAGATATTAATTCCATTTCACTGGCTCTTAGTACATATAAAGCATAAGACTCTGATGTTACAAAATTTTGCTAGAAATTGGTAGTGTCAGTGAATTCAGTAGTCATATTTAAATGTTTTCCCAACTCCCACCCACCCCTTCTATCCATGAGATAATATGTGGTAGGAATCCAGTAAAGACATTCTTCAGAAATAAAATGAATTTAAAAGTCATTTCTTCAATTATTCTTAAGCTCAGATGTTCTTCTTTAGGCCACCATCAAAGTAACCTATATGTGGCAAAACTCCCAGAACAGTGTAATTGTATAAACCTACCTCATGCAAAAGAAAAACTGACCATGCAAAACAAGTTCCTGACTCCCATCCACAAGGATAAGGTGAACAAACACCCTTTGAAAAGGTATGAAGTAACTGAAGGCCATAAAGCATAATGTTTAATATTTTCTTGATGAATTTTTTGAAATCTTTGCTACTACCACCCTTTTAAACAAAATAATGCCATGAAAATCAAATCTGGCAGTCCAAAACACTGAAAAAGATACAGTCACTGAAAAATGTCTTATAGATTAATTGTTGGCAATGGATTACTTCAATCTTATTTTGGAAATTCCTGGATATGTTTTCTAAGCGGAGATTTTATCACAGCAATTCTCAAATAGCTGTCTCATGAGCTTTTAGTATACCATGAAGTTCAAGTTTTTCAGAAGTCTAGAAATCATTTTAAATATATGATTTCCAATGTATTTTACATTCCATGGCATGTCTTAGATAAAAAAGCTGAAAACATACACATTTACTAAATTAGTAAAAAAAAAACCCATATAAAACACACCATCAATTAAATTCATCAGTAGGTGGGTTAAAAGACACTGAAAACTTAACCAAGTAACCATAGCTACCAAGTGTGTAGAAGACGCCTAAATGTTAATATTAACAGTTTAACTTTAACATCTTTGGCCAAGTCAATAAGAAACACGTAGAATTCTGGAAAACTTAAAAAAATTTAGGTCCTTTACCTGCTCTATTGGTGTATCCCATAATTAAAGGGCTGATTAAAATGTGGAGAGATTAATGAAACAGAACTCAAGCCAAAATATTTCCCATGCTATAAAGTCTTATAATTAAGTTCAAGTATTCATTTTTCTTAATTATCTACCCACTTACAGTCATTTGCTGCCATCACAATAGTTTATATTATAAGCAGTTATGTCCAAGGCACCCTACTAAGAATATACTTTATCTTAATTCTTGCAGCAATACTATGAAATTCAGACACTATGACATCCCTGTTCCACAGAAGAGGAAGCAAATGGTAATGAAAAGAAATAACAAAGAAAACCAAGTTGAAACCATGTTCTTTTACACCAATCCCAATTCATTAGCTGAAGAGAGACAGAGCTGGGATGGGGGAGGGAAAGAGAGAAAAGCGGCTGGAGAAAAAGAGCAAATTATGTGGCAGTTCAGCCTCATCTACCTAAGTCCTCTTGTATCTCCTAAACTCACTTAAAATACTTTGCTTCCCATTGGGATTCACTCCTGGTAAGTCAGCAAGAGGAGGAAGACAGACAGAACAGATTTCTCTTTTTCTCTTTTTCTTTTCTGAAACAGGGTCTTACTCTGATGCCCAGGTTATAGTAGAGCAGTGTGATCAGAGCTCACTAAAGCCTCAACCTCCTGGCCTCAAGCAATTCTCCCACCTCAGCCTCCCGAGTAGTTGAAACTACAGGCATACTCCACCATACCCAGCTAATTTAAAAAAAAAATTTTTGTAGCGACAGGGTCTTGTCATGTTACCCAAACTTGCCTCAAACTCCTGGACCTCAAGCAATCCTCCCAATTCAGCCTCCTAAAGTGCTGGGATGACAGATAAGAGCCACCATGCCTGGCCAAGAGGACAAATTTCTGCAAAGTGTTTCAAATTTCCCCTGTCACTCAATGAATTCAGGCAGAATAAGGGAGGTAGACTCATTCTATATGACCATAGTAGGCAAAATTCTGACAGCCACTAAAATTTCCATCCCCTGGCATACAAACTCTATTTAACACCCTCGCCGTGACTGTGGGCAGGACTGCGGTAAATCAAATAATGAGCAGGCCACGTGTGGACTAAAATAAATGTCAGATTCTGACTTAAGGCCTACCACCAGGTGCAGCTGTACAACTGAAGTACATCAACTCACTTGCCGCTATAAAGCCTGCCACCAGATGCAGCTTAATTGTCACTTACCAATGATAGATTTTTGATATGCGTCTGCAAGTATCTGGTTTATCATGGTCTCTGTGCAGTCAAACATCTCTGCCAATGTTAACCTGTATTTGTAGCCACTCCCCAGTGCTAGCATCACTGCTTCAGCTCCATCTCAGATCATCAGGCAACAGACTCTCATATGGAGCACACAACCTGGATCCCTCACATGCACAGTTTACAATAGGGTTCATGCTCCTAAGAGAATGTAATGCCACCACTGGTCTGACAGAAGGTGGAGCTCAGGCAGTGGCCTGGGGATGGGACCCCTTGCTTTACAAGATATGAAAGAAAGTATCATTTTTCTCTTTGAGGCTACAAACCAGTAAAACTTCTTTCTACTAAAAAATATACCTACCTGGAACATATTTACCTTTTTTTCTTGCCTTTAGCTGAACTTTATTTTTCCCCTTTTAGAGACTTTTCCCTTAATTTGTGCTTGAGATGCCACATGGCACTCAAAACTATATGATCTAAAAACAGCAAGGACATAATCACACACTTAATAGAGCATCTAGGGGAGAATAATACTCAGTAGTTAAGTGTCAAGGAAGCTCTGAGACAGAAAAATTCAAGATGGCAGCATAGAGAGGGAAGCAATGCAGCTAGCCAGGATTGGCTAGAAGCCAGGAAGGACTCCCTATTGTGTTGGCAAAGTAAGCAAAAATCCCTAACAGTCTAGATTCCCAACAGAGGCCCTGCAGTCTTAGCTATGGGAGAGTCCTTCAGCCCTCACAGCCCTGAGCTTAGTATAATGAGCTGCCTGGAGTCCATGCAACTACACTATCCTAGAGAGAATTCATCCTGGGTCTCACCCACTACTAGGACCAAGTTGCAGCTGCACAGTGCCATTTTCAGAGTACTGCCAAACCTAGACCACATCCAGCCCTGAAGCCCAATAATCCCAGCATCATCACATCCCTGGGATCTCCCAACATCACTTGACATCTGCCCAGAAGGCCTCAGCATCAGAACACCAGTTAGACTCAGCAGTGCGGCCATGTCCCTGACATCTGAGTCCTGCAGAGCCCTACAACCTGGAGAAGTGGCAGTCTAGCACACCAGAGAGTCTGCTCCAGGACATAAGGAGCTGAAGCATGTGCTCCCCAGACCTGAAAGCTGCCTGCCTGGGGCTGCTACCACTGACAGTGACCCTACCCCCTCCAGGAGCAGAGCCATTGTGTATCCACATACATTGCCTGGGATGCCAATACAAGTGCCTGGACATGCTGCCCAGGGACCTGAGAACTGACTGGCCCAGTTGGCCACCACCCACACATTCTGCCTGGAGGACTGAGGAATGGCCTGCCTCCATCACTGTCACTGCCCACACACCCAGCCCAGGGACCCAAGAAAGGGCCTGGTTAGAGGCACCCCATGGCCACCATCAAAATCTGGAAAGGCCTCCTCAATGCCTGAGAACAGGCCTATTCAGAGCTGCTGCCACCAACACCAGCATGGACTGCCCAGAGGCCTGACAACCGACCTATTCAGACTGCCACTGCTGTTGGCATACTCCACCTGGGGAGCCAAGAACCCTCTTACCTAGCCACAGACATCACCCAATTCAACCAGGGGCTTGAGGATTAACTCATCTGGGTCCTATGACATCCACTGCATATGCTCACACAATCTGCTCATGATCAACTGGGATTTCCCCCAGGCATGCACAAATGGCTTAACACACACAAATCAATAAATGCAACACATCACATCAACAGAATGAAGGACAAAAAACATATAATCATTTCAACAGATGCAGAAAAAGAATTTCATAAAATTCAACATCTCTTCATGATAAACATTCTCAATAAATTAGGCATAAAGGAACACATCCCAATGTAATAAAGACCATATATGACAAACCTCTGTGGATATCCCTTAAGTACTCTAGTACTCCTTGAATCTTAGATATAAGGTGCTTATATTTTTAAAAATCTGTTCCTATCTCCACTACAATAAATGTCTCTAACAGTCATGTTCTCTTTGTTTTTAGTATCCTAGGAGACTGTAAACATAATAAGTGATACAAATTTATTTGGATGAGTGCTCAATCTATTACTGAAGACAAAACACTGAATAAAAATATGTAATTCTTGGTAATACATAAGGTTAGTTATTTGCTTACTGATCACCATGAAAGAGGAAAAAAAGTTTAAACCTGCTACAATATAAACTTATTTACTATTATTATTTTGCTTATATTGGAATAGGTGGAATACATTTTCCATTGGGTTTACCGTGATTTTTGTAAATCTTTCTGCATTTTCATTTCATTAGTAATAGAAACTCAGGAGTACATACTGAGGTAAACAAATTTTTACCTTAAAATTTTTACTCTCAAGCCTACAAAAAAAAAAAAATGAAAAAAACTATAGAGTGAATACCTCTATAAACATCACTAATTATTAGTCAAATACTAACATTATGCCGTGTTTGTTCTACCTCTCTCTACAGACACAAACAAACAAAGCTGCTAGGTTTCACCAAATCACCTGAGAGTGTTAAGTATCATGACATTTAATCTCCAAGTATTTTATTCTAGCATGTCTCCTTTGAATGAAGGAATTCTCACAACTAAGCACACCAATATTATACCTTGAGGGGGGAAAGAAATTCAACTCAGTAACAGCTACTATCCCAAAATAAAACTATTTTATACATTACTATGTAAAAATAATTTCCTAATTATTGCTAAGAAAAAATATATATAATTTTAAAATGCATATTTTAAGTATTTAATATAAAACAGTATGTTCTCTAAAATAAACTAAAATGATTTCTTAAGATTGTATATGAAAATACATTATACTTTTAAGTTAGTCCTTTTGCCACTCAATGTTACAGTGGCCTTAATTTTATAGACATTATGAATTTTCTCAATACTGTCAATTTTTAATCAATCCTTCAGCAGGTTTCCTCTCTAACATCCACTGTTAATGCTACATACAAGAATATCTTTGCTCTAAAATACATACTAATGATAACTGAAAACTTAAGTTTTTTTTTTTTTTTTTTTTTTAAATAATATAGTCTCACTCTGTTGCCCAGACTGGAGTGCAGTGGCACGATCTCGGCTCACTGAAACCTCTGCCTCCTGGTTTCAAGCAATTCTCCTGCCTCAGCCTCCTAAGGAGCTGGGATTACAGGCATGCACCACCACACCCGGCTAATTTTTATATTTTTAGTAGAGACAGGGTTTCACCATGTTGGCCAGGCTAGTCTCCAATCCACCCGCCTTGGCCTCCCAAAGTGCTTGGATTATAGGCGTGAGGTCACCACGCCTGGCTGAAGAAACTTTATTAGGATTAGACTGAATTTTTAATATATTGCTTCTCCATACAGGCCAAAGGGAAAACCCAGTTTGTATGAAAAATGAGATGACTCTATTTCCATTGTCTCTAAATTGCTTGACAAATGACTTCACAAAAAGATTAACTGGTTTATAGCTTATTAATCTAGAAATCATAGTCCAAAAACACGATTTCAACAATAAAGGCAATTAGCCTTAGACTATAATTAACTTGGATGAGAAAATTTAACTAAAAAGAAACAGCTGATAAAACATACAGTCCTGCATCACTTAACAATGGGAATACATTCTGAGAAGCGTATCATTGCATGATACCAACATCGTGAAAACATCAAAGAGTGTGCTCCTACAAACCTAGGTGGTACAACACCCTAACATCTATTACTCCTAGGTTACAAACCTGTAAAGCATGTTACTGTAGTGAATACTGTAGGTGATTCTAACACAATGGTATTTGTATATGTAAATATATCTAAACATAGAGTACAGTAAAAATACAGGATTACAATCTTATAGGACCAAAGTTGTATATGCAGTAAGTCACTGACTGAAACATTATGGGGTGTATGGCAGTATTTGATCACTACTATAAAGACGCAATTATTAGGAATACCAAAATGCTTGCAAATAACAAATGTAAATGCTATGTTTTAACATATTCCTGGGCTACTGGTTTCATGTCTCAATGGACCAACCAAAGAAAGCCCTTAGAGGAAGATATATTTGCCTTTTTTCTTTTTCATACATTTCTAGAATCTAGGGACACAATTTTCTCTCTCACCATTTTCAATTAGTGGTTCTAGCTTTTTGCAAATTTCAAAAATTAACCTAATTAAATGTGAAGTGAGTGGTTATTAGATTTAGAATATGCTCCTTCCTAAATCAAGAGTTCTGCTCTGCAACAGCTCATTATATAACCAAAAATATTTCCAACATTCAAATGTAAACATATGCAACTAGTATATTTTCACAATAAATAAAGCTGTATTGCAAGCTAAAAGTCTGAGATCTAGTCAACGAACATCAATTGATGAGAGATGACGGTTTACTTACATTTGTAATAGTTATAGCATTTTTATCGTAGTATTTCTTCTTTTCATATTTATCTCTGATGAAAAATTCCACTGCTCTGAAAACAGATAACTTAAGGAAAAGCACAAATTCAGTGACATGTACACTTCCCTTTAATTACTCCTCTCCACAAAGTTGGACTCTAAATTTAATTATCCTACTCTTCAACCTGTGCTCTCTCTCACGTTATTTCTGCAACTACATTCTGTAACCTACTTTTATCTCTCCCAAAGTCGTCCACCTCTTTCAGGAAATTTTCTCACTGAACGAAAATCATCCAGACTAATTCCAGATAGAAAAGTAAATGACAATTTTAATTCCTACATCACCACCACGATCATCACCCCTACCACCAAATTCTAAATTCAATTCAGGTTCACCATTGGTTTTTAGTATAAGTAAAGAAATTAGCATCCATGCAAGTACCCACACTGAGCCAGACACTGTGTACTATATACATGCACATATTTTGGGTCCTTTAATTCCCCCCACAGCCCAGTAATGTGCATATTATTATTTCCTAACACAGATGAAGAATCAGCAACTTGGAAAGATTAAGCACTTGTGATTTCAATAACTATGTTCTTTTCCACTATAAATGCTGTCTCTGGGCACATCATATAGGATTCCATCTGTATTAGAAGAACAGTGGCCAGTTTTAGCCTTGCAAAGTTGAGAAACGGAAAAATCAAGATGCTAAAGCCAAGGTTAGTCTTCTTTAATTTCTTGAAGTTGTCTGGACTCATCTTCCCTGTTAACAGAGTGAGTAATTTATTCTGGGATTGAGTGCTTAGAGTTATATGACATTGATAACTTATCTTACCATTCATCATATTCCACTGAAATGGAAATTCTTCTGTCAGGGGTACTTAACCTCTTTAGTGACATGAGCTTCTTTGGTACTTAGGTAAAGCCTGAGAACTCCTTTGTGATAATTCTTTACAATGTGTAAAACACNAAAAAAGTTAGCTGGGCATGGTGGTGTTCATGTGTAGTTTTAGGTACACAGGAGGCTGAGGCAGGACGATTGCTTGAGCCCAGGAGATAGAGGCTGCAGTGAGTTGACTGCCCTACTGCATTCCAGCCTGGGTGACACCATCAGAACCTGTCAAAAAAACAGACAAAACAGAAACACAAAAAAACTCATGACTCAACCTATGCTAGCTTCAAACTTTTCATCTTAGGCTTCCACATCTCTCTCAGCCTTCACAGAACTGAAGAGAGTTAGAGTCTTATTAAGGATTAGGCTTTGGCTTAAGGGAAAGCTGTGGCTGGTTTGAAGTTCTATCCAAAACACTCCAACTTTCTCCATATAACCAAAGGGCTGTTGTTGTTGTTGTTGTTGTTGTTGTTGTTGTTATCATTATTCATTTGTTCACTGGAGTAGCACTTGCCAATTTCCTTCAAGAATTTTTCCTTTGTATTCACAACTTGGCTAACTATTTGGTGCAACAGGCCTAGCTTTCAGCCTATTTTGGCTTTCCACGTGCCTTCCTCACTAGCTTAATCATTTCTATTAAAGTTTTTTGATTTAAAATGAGCAAGGTGAGACTATTCCTTTTACTGGAACACAGAGGTTACTGTAGGTGCTAATGTTGTGTCTCAAAGAATAGGGAGTTCAGAGGAAAAGGATAAAGAACAGCTGATCAGTGGAGCAGTCAGAACACAAACATTTATAAATTAATTTAAAACATGTATTTATGTTATAATTTTGTTATAACATTTGCCACCTTACACTGGTGCAGTCTGCAGTCCCCTGAAACAATTACAGCAGTAACATCAAAGATCACTAATCACAGATCACCATAAAGATATAATAAGAAAATCTGAAATATTGCAATTACCAAAATGTGACATGGAAGACCCAAAGTAAACATATGCTGTTGGAAAATATGGTTCCAACAGACTTGCTTGGCACAGGACTGCCACAAACATTCAATTTGTAAAAAAAAAAAAAAAAAAAAAAAAAAAAAAAAAAAAAAAAAAAAAAAAAAAAAAAAAAAAAAAAAAAAAAAAAAAAAAAAAAAAAAAAAACCTAATTTCAAATAAAATATCTCTGTGGACCCCCTAGTTAAGACATCATTCTATTTAATGGAAAAGTTACCTGGGCAGAAATACAATACAGTTTCAGTCAATAACCATGCAAAAAAAGTTAAAAAGAGCCCTTTAAACTGACAGTTGAGGCAATAGATAATATAAAGTGCTGAAAGACCACACACCAAAATAATGCTGTCTTGTTATGATATTGATGAGACAAAAAATTTATTCCTAGCCAGAGCCACTGTCTGTGTAGACTTTGCAAGTTTTCCCCCATCTACTTGGGTTTTCTCTGGGTACTCAATTTTCATCTCATATCTCCAAGATATGCACATTAGGTTAATTCACATGTCTAAATGGCCCAGTCTGAGTGAGTGTGGGTGTATGTAAGTGTACCCTGCAACGGAATGGTGTCCTGTCCAAGGTTGGTTCCACCTTGTGCCCTGAGCAGCCGGGACAGGCTCCAGACACCAGCAACCCTAACTTGTAGTAGGCAGGTTGAAAAATGAATAAATGAATATAAATTGTTGTAAAATAGAAATTCATCAAGTATACAATAATCATACAAATGCACAATAAATAAATGATGTAGTAAGAAATTGCTCAGTGAGTTCATCATATTTGTTATTGTTTTTCAACTTCACAGTGGTAGGAGGTACTCATTACAATTTTTGCTTTACAAACGTTTATTCCTTGATTTGACTCACCACCACTATGACCATCACTCATGGATTCACTAAAAATTGGGTAAATATTTATGTCACTTGTTTTTATTAATCTTCCTTAAATGTATTATGTAACTCACATTTATTTCAAAGCTTAATATTAGACATGTTATGAGTCTTTATTTAGAAATGTGATATATTTGTGACCAGAAATATGCCATAGTAATTGAACTCTTGTTTATATCAACTAGCTTGTGGTAAAACTGGTTTCATTATACATCGTTTTGCTTAAAGTCATGGTTTCTAAGAACCTATCAAAGACATTCAGTGAGGCTGTATATGGTGGATATTAAAAGAAATGGAGCATTATGAAAGCACTCACAGTGGGCCAGTGATGCAAGGTGGACAAAAAATCTAAACATTGCATTTATTACAGGAATAACTGGATGTTGTTTATAAAGACAAGTTTTCTGGCTGGGCACAATGGCTCTTGCCTGTAATCCCAGCACTTTGGGAGACCAAGATGGGCATATCAGTTGAGCCAAGGGGTTCAAGACCAGCCTGGCAACATGGCGAAATTCCATTTCTACAAAAATTAGCTGGGTGTGGTGGTGGTGCCTGTAGTCCCAACTACTCAGGAGGCTAAGGTGGAAGAATCACCTGAGCCTGGGAAGTCAAGGCTGCAGTGACCATGACCATATGACTGCACTCCAGCCTGGGCAATGGAGTGAAACCTTGTCTTAAAAAAAAAAAAAAAAAACAGACTTGAAAATAAAACTGCTCCTTTATCCATGGGTTGCAGACAGATACTGTGTTGACAGGCATGAAACAACATGTTTGTACATGTCCATCAAAGCTCTTGGATTACTAGGGGTATTGTCAATAAGCAGTAATATTTTCAAAAAAAAAATATATATATATATATTTCTTTCTGAGTAGCAGGTCTCAACAATGGGCTTAAAGTATTCGGTAAACCATGCTAAAAAACAGATGTGCTATCACCCAGGCTTTGTTGTTCCACTTAGCACTGGCAGAATAGATGTAGCACAATTCTTAAGGGCCTTAGGATTTTCAAAATGGCAAATAAACATTAGTTTCAACTTAAAGTCGCCAGCTGCATTTTCCTAACAAGAAAGCCTGTCTTAAAGCTTTGAAGCCACACACTGACTTTACCTGTCCAGTATGAATGCCCTAGATGGCATCATCTTCTAACAGAAGGCTGTTTAGTTTCCATTGAAAATGTGTTGTTTAGTGTAGTCACCTTCATCAGTTATCTTAGTTTTATATCTTCTGGATAACTTTATCTTTCATCTTGATTTTTATGTTCTGCAGATGGCTTCTTTTCTTAAACTTATGAATCAGCCTGGGAACAGTGGCTCATAACCTGTAATTCCAGCACTCTGAGAGGCTATACAGCAGGAGAATAACTTAAGCCTAGGAGTTCAGGAAGAGCCTGGGCAATATAACAAGCCGAATTTTTATGAAAAAAA
>NW_016107533.1:1315313-1336551 GCF_001604975.1 Cebus imitator
AAAAAAGTTAGCTGGGCATGGTGGTGTTCATGTGTAGTTTTAGGTACACAGGAGGCTGAGGCAGGACGATTGCTTGAGCCCAGGAGATAGAGGCTGCAGTGAGTTGACTGCCCTACTGCATTCCAGCCTGGGTGACACCATCAGAACCTGTCAAAAAAACAGACAAAACAGAAACACAAAAAAACTCATGACTCAACCTATGCTAGCTTCAAACTTTTCATCTTAGGCTTCCACATCTCTCTCAGCCTTCACAGAACTGAAGAGAGTTAGAGTCTTATTAAGGATTAGGCTTTGGCTTAAGGGAAAGCTGTGGCTGGTTTGAAGTTCTATCCAAAACACTCCAACTTTCTCCATATAACCAAAGGGCTGTTGTTGTTGTTGTTGTTGTTGTTGTTGTTGTTATCATTATTCATTTGTTCACTGGAGTAGCACTTGCCAATTTCCTTCAAGAATTTTTCCTTTGTATTCACAACTTGGCTAACTATTTGGTGCAACAGGCCTAGCTTTCAGCCTATTTTGGCTTTCCACGTGCCTTCCTCACTAGCTTAATCATTTCTATTAAAGTTTTTTGATTTAAAATGAGCAAGGTGAGACTATTCCTTTTACTGGAACACAGAGGTTACTGTAGGTGCTAATGTTGTGTCTCAAAGAATAGGGAGTTCAGAGGAAAAGGATAAAGAACAGCTGATCAGTGGAGCAGTCAGAACACAAACATTTATAAATTAATTTAAAACATGTATTTATGTTATAATTTTGTTATAACATTTGCCACCTTACACTGGTGCAGTCTGCAGTCCCCTGAAACAATTACAGCAGTAACATCAAAGATCACTAATCACAGATCACCATAAAGATATAATAAGAAAATCTGAAATATTGCAATTACCAAAATGTGACATGGAAGACCCAAAGTAAACATATGCTGTTGGAAAATATGGTTCCAACAGACTTGCTTGGCACAGGACTGCCACAAACATTCAATTTGTAAAAAAAAAAAAAAAAAACAACAACAACAACAAAAATAACAGTATCTGTACAGTGCAAATAATGCAACATGCAATAAAACAAGGTACTCCTTTGTAGAATACTATGGTGGTTTTACAAATACTGAGTTTTTGAAAGTTAAGTATGTAAAGTATACAATCTTCCGGAGCCAAATACAATACTAACATCTGGTAAAATTGCATGCTGCTGTGAATTTTCCAAAATAACAAATATCAGTGAAATCTTAATTTATATTTCAACTGCAGTTTAGAGTCTCACTTCTGCTTAGGATTAAGAAATCCTTTCAGAAATTATCTAAGAAGTATACTTTTTAAAAAATATTGTAAGAAGCCAAAGTTGGTATGATGGTACATAGTGCTTTTCAAAGATATAAAAATAAAGCATTAAGGTAAAATAATTTACTAGATTCTTCCTAATTATTAACATAAGATGCCACTTGTTATACTTTCTAAAAGACAATTCAAGTACACTATACAGTAAATTTTTAAATTCCATGGGAGTCATCCAAGGAAGAAACCTAATTTGGAAAACATGCTTTATCTTTGGTTGCTCTCAGTTCCTATATGCCTCTTAGAACAAGAATATCTCACACATCACTTATATATTTTTATACAAGGTCCCAAATGCAAGGTCCCAATTCTGTATTGTTAGTTCACCTAAAGAAACAGTTATTTATTCTAGGGGTTAACCAACTTTTCCTCAAAAGCCCAGAAAGTAAATGTTTTAGGCTTTGTGGGACAGTTGGTCTATGTTTCAATTATTCAGCTGTCCCTTCATAGATCTCCAACGGTCACAGGACATTCATAAATGAATGTGCATGGCTGGGTTCTAATAAAACCCTATTTGCAAAAAGCATGCAGCTAGCTCATGGGGCTGTAGTTACTGATTCCTAATTTTATTCAATGCTAGAGAGCAAAGAACAGCCAAATGGATTAATTGGGGGCCATGTGTCTGTAAACTGTTATCATAGACAGTGTAAACTGTCACCATAGACAATCTAAAGGATTTTTGAAGGAAATTTTTACCATAGTTTTGCATTATATGTTGACATTCCCAAAGAATACAGTCTCCAATGTAGAGCCTCATTTCCAGTACAGGTAGGCACTTATTATTTAACTGGTAGTTATTGTGACCTTGAAGTTAGCTAATCTATTGAACCTAAACCTAGATATGTAAAATAAACAGTGATACTCACCTCACAAGGTTGTCAAGAGTTTGAGGATTAAGGTACATATAAAGCACTTAGTATAGTATCTAAGAGTAAAAATTTAATATATGAATTTAGTTTTATTTTTATATACTTTGCTGCCTTAGTTTTATTACCTTTAAAATGGGAATAATACCAGTATCATAAGATTATTACAAGAATTAAATAAGCCAATGTATCTAAAGAACTAAAATAGTGAATATTACATAGTGTTATTTAAGTTTTAGCTCTTATTATTAACAAAGGTATTCATTCTAACAGACAAATCATTTAAAAGATGGGGCCCATGGTAGCAAAAGGAAATAGAATTACTGTATTGAGGGCTAAGATGGTTTGCATACCATCAAGTTTAAACAGATGAGTAAATGAGAAATAACAACAAAAGAACCAATGAATTTGGAGATCAGGTACTATTTATCTTCATTTTAAAGTCTCTAGAAGTCATTTAAGATATAAGGACTTAGTTATACTGATGTAGCTCAATGATACAACCCCCAAAATTAGAAACAGAACAATAATATTTTTAGGGAGTCAGGTAAGAAATACAGTAACAGTTCAAGTTTTAATTTGGGACTTACTAAATAAACAGTATCAAAATATTCCAGAATCTCCCCCATGCCTACAGTTATAAAGTTATCAGTACAGCACCCCATCCCCAAAACTAACAATGGGTACTACACAAGCCCAGGAAAAAAATCAACATTATTATACACTTTATCTTTTAACATGTATTTATATATTTTAAGATTTTTTTTCTTTTCTTTGAAAATTTACCATTTGAAAGACAATTAAATTAATATCTACTCCCTAAGAACAGAATCTTCCAGTTTTAGACACACAGCACTGACAGCAGTAGAACTTTGAAAAGCTCAAGGGAGAACTGCTGATTAGTTTTGGTGCACAATAGATTTCATGGAACTGAGGTAATTAAAGTTTTTTAGGTAACACAAAATATCCTAATAATGAACAGCTTAATGTAAAGCTTTATCATTTGTCATGCATTAGCACATGCAGCCTATAATTAACCACATCCCACATGAGAAATTACACTTTCACCGCAGCTTTTGTATAACTTTTGTAAATTGCAAAGCTTTTAAAAAAGTGACAAATCTTGTTAAGAATGCAGTTAGGTCCCAAATCATACGAGTTTAACTCAGTTTGGTTATACTTGCTCTAGGGATGAGACAATGATATTTATATCTATAAAATTACAGAGATGTTTGGCTTTTCAAAGAGCAATAAGCTTTAGAAAGATGGATAGATGAAAGGAGAGACCGGAGGGAAGGAAGGAGAAAGGCAAGTTTGTTTTATTACCAGCCTCTCCTACAAAACCTCCAAATTACAGTGTTTCATGATTAAAAGAATAAAAAGTGTTGTTATAATAACTACAGTAATTTTTTTAAGGGTTACAGATTACATTAAATATGGGGGCTAGTTATCTGGTCCAAAAATTGCCATCTCATATTATTAACATAAGCAGTAGTCTATCTCAAACATGTTAGACAAAGATCCTCTTTAAACAAGTCTGACAACCATATGAACAATAAAAATCAATACCTCACATAAATATTACTGTAATTTGTAAAAAGAAGTAACCTTTAGTTTGAAAAATAAGAATGTCTGAGGTACAATGGCAAATGTACAGTTAATCCAAAAGCCTAACATGAATCATACCAGGTAATGAAAAGTTGAAATCTTCACCTAGATTTTATGATCTAGCTGCAGAGTGCCAAATTATAATAACCCTATCTATTTTCAAAGGCAATCAAGACTTAAATGTGGCAGCACTGATTTTACTCAGACTACTATGATTAAATACTACTCAGGTGACCCAATACAGGAGGGAAAGTCTGGAGGTTTTAGGAAGTTTCTTAACAGCTCTTTGAGCATCTCATCCTTCCCATTCCACCTTCAACAAAAGAAAATATTATGTATGTCAACCAGTTATTTTGAAAAATAAAAAGATAATGTACATAAAATGTCATAGTCAGGGCTTGGTACAGGTCAAGCTTTGAAAGCTTTGTAATTTACAAAAGTTATTCAAAAGCTGCTATGTCGAAGGTCAAGGATTTACCAATACTAGACACATCAATTCACTATAAAAATCTCATCTTTCCTGAAATCTATAGATAAGGACCAGATATTTTAAAATTTATCAGCCAAGATAACAGAAGTAATAATGCAGTATCTCATTAGCACTGTATCTCCCTAAGGTGTATCATAAAATTTGTGGTAATAAAGAAACAGTATTCCTACCAACCTACACAAAATGGTGCATAGAACAGTTCAATAAGTTAAGATACCAAGAAGATATACACTGTCCTTCCCTCAATATCTTTCACAATTTGAAAACAACATAGAATCAGCATAATAAATTAAATAATTTAGAAACTATTCTCATCCACATAAAGGATGAAGCCAAAACTTTCAAAAACCTCAAGTAATTTACCCTGTTACATTCAAGGGACACCTACAAAACACAAACCAACCCAACCTCCCCAGCCTGCCACAGACACAAACTTCCAGAAAAGGAAGATTCTTCATTTTGAGGAATCATACATATTAACTCAGGCTTGTGGACGGGAAGCAAAAAAAGAGGGACTAAATCAACGTAACCAGCAAGCAGCTGGTAACAAGCAGCTAAAATGCTGATTTGTAAGCTCTGCTGTTTTTCCTTCTATCACGCTTTATTCTTCAGGTTTCAGCCATAGGCTTTCACTTTTCAGAGAAGGAAAAGAATTCTCAAGATTCTCAATAAAATCCGCAAAATAAAAGACTACTGCCCTAGGTAAACATAACCTGATTCAGCCCTTTATATCATCACCTACATGCTAAGTGACTCCTCAATCTGAAGTACTGCTCTCTTCTAGGGTTCAGACTCATGTTTCCAATCACCAAGGGGTAACTCCATGAATATGTGTAACAGAAGCATCAATCTGCCCAAAATATTAAAGCATGGCTTGTTATCTTTCATTTCTAACTCTTAATCCTCCTATTGGTAATGAATTCCTTCTCCCAGTGAATAAGCTTTATGGTCATCCAAGCTAGAAATTTCGGGGTTATTTTGGTGACAGCCCTCAGAACCAAAGACAATCTTAACCTAACCAACTACTCCTGCTTTTCCAACTTCTTTTCAATCTTTCAAATTTAATCCTGTCCATTCCCAATGCCACTATTTAACTTAGATCATCATTGCTCATTTTGGGTCTGTATGGTCTCTCTGCTTCCAGGCTCTCTCCCCACACCCAACTATTCTATCTTATGGTAGAAGTTAATATTTCCCCTGCTTCAAAACCTTTAATGTGTTTTTAAACACTTGGGCCAATGAAATGAGGTCTAAACTACTCTATATCATACTGAAAACCCTTCGTAATTTGGAACAAAATACCTTCCAAGCTGTTTCTGTCCTAAAAGGTCATGTTACCTCATACCTTCAGACTTTTACTCAATTTTTTTTTTACATGAAATGAACCTTCTACCATTAACCCTGCAAACTTTCTGTAACAAAAATAGCCTTGGATATCGGATTGCTAAATTTGTGAGAAAGGAGTAGGGCAAGCAGGAACAGAAAAGGCCAAATACAAATTACTAACTTCTCAATTTGAATTATAATTTAAAAGATTTCTGTCAAAATATGGAATTAAGTATCTAATGACCTATATCCCTGTGGGATATAGGCCATGCAAATTGTTTTAGTATACAAATGGGTACAATTTATCTTTAATAAACTACATTTTATTGTCAAAGTCATAAATGTTACCTTCAAACAGAATCCAAATACCTACAATTAATCAGATAATCTTATTTACAAAGCAGCACAATTTTGATGAGCTGCTTTTTCAAAGTATGAGTCGCAAAAATCCTACAGAATCATGATTTTATATTTAACAAACATAAAAAATATATTAAAATGTCTGTGGGAAAATATCCTCTCCGCTCATAAAAGTGGATTCATAAAGCAAACATAGTTGTACAACCTATAACACAGTGCCAGAATAAATTACTCAGAATGTATACTATGTAATTTGTCTTCTAAATGCCACAATGCCTCACATAAATATAACTATTATATAAAGGTAATCAAAGAATATATGGAAGTGATTTTTAAAATACTCAGGATGTTTACAAATCAAGTCTCTAATAACAGTCTAAAATTAAAAACAACATATACTTTTCAATCGAGAGATGGAGCGTAATCAAGAAGAATCAGTCATAACATTTACACTTAGTACCAGAGATGTTCCTTAACTTACAGTGGGTTAGGCCCCAGTAAACCCACCCTAAGTTAAAAACATTTTAAGTCAAAAATGCATTTAATACACCTAATCTACCAAACATAACTTAGCCTAGCCTACATTTAATGTGCTCAGAACACTAAAATTAGCCTACGGTTGAGCAAAATCACCTAACACAAAGCCTATTTTTAATAAAGTAGTTAATATCTCATGTAATTTATTGAATACGGTACTGAATATAACAACAGAATGGTTAAACAAGTACTTAAAGTACAGTTTCTACCAAACACATACTGCTTTTTCACCATCGTGAACTGGAAAAATCATAAGTCAAACCATCACTAAATCAGGGGTCTATAATTACATCTAAATACTATATGTGTCATGTATTTTAGGTAATTATGTGATCTGTGTACCAAATTCCTACTAAAAACCTACTATATACAAAGCACAGCTCACAGCAAGTTAATTTCTATGTTTAATGAACAACAGTGTGATAAAGCTCACATCTTCCTAAATACTAACAGATAAAATATGAACAGTAAAAATGACAATGTTTTTTAAACTCAAAATAAATAAATTTTAAAGGATACTGATCTGTCTGTGGTCTTCGAAAGTTCTCTGGAAGATTGGCTTCATAGAGTAGTCTTGCTTTAGTATTTCCCATATCTTGCATGCACTATAATTAAAAAAAAAAAAAAAGGTATTTTCATTACTCACATGAACATTAAAGAGTGATTCCTGTACATACATATACATATATATAGACATATACACAAATACCAAATAATTTATTGTTTACAATATATATTCTCCTTGGAAATATAATTTAAATCACAGCTATGAAATTAATCACTCAAGTTAAAATAGAAGTATATTTTTAACCCTTCATATTTATCAACATATGTTGATCCATAGTCCATAGTCTTATAAATGCCCTTTTTTGTGAAAATAGTACCACCTTTACACTTACTATTTCCTAAAAGTGAATTCCCTGGTAGTATGTAGGCAGTATCACTATTTTTTTTAATGTGCCACTTGAACAATGCTCCCATTTCCAGGACTAAGAAGTTTTCTTTGTTTTGAGCTTCGCAATACCCTGAAATTCTACCAATTTACAATCAAGATCACAATGAAGGCCAGATAAAAGAGAAACAGTGCTGACCCAAAGATCTGCATAAATGTATTAATTTCTTTTGAGTTATTAATAATAATCCCTTTGAGGCATTTCCCTACAAAGCCCTACCAATAAATTGTGCTTAATGCCCAAACTTTACATAAGTTCAGTTCATAGAAGCACCTCTCTAAAAATCTGTGAATTCCAATGGTAAGAACCATTGCTTGGTAAGCATAAAACAATTAGACAATCATTTCAACCAGTTTCAGTGTCATCTACAAGGAATGACTATCCAAACAGTACTTCTTTGATATTCTATCATATTAGAAACTAAATAAAAGATTTATGAACATTAGAATATTATATTACATCATTTACATACAACTTGAGTTCCTTAAAATGGTTTAACTGGTACAGAGGTCAGTTTTCGTAATTTTTCTTCCTGATTTCCCAAACACACCCCCATATGTCCAAGATGACAATCCAGGTTTAACAGGTTACCTGACATCTGCCTTGAGTTGTTGCCCTCACGTGTACACAGAACTAGCTTTCTTCAGGCAAAAAATATAGTGACTCTTCTCCCAACTGAGAGTTTTAAAGTGAACAAAATTCCAATACACAATCACCTCTAGGTATCTATTCCTCCTCACCTCAATGTAAGTACTCTTGCAGAGTAAACTACATGTCTAAGTCTTTCCTCTAGAGACAATTAGAAAGTGAAGTTAGAGATGGGTGGGAAGAAACATGGATAAAAAAAGGAGGGAGGGCTTTTATCATTAAGCTCTAAGATGACATAGAAGGCAAAATAAATCTGAGCTTCAAAATTGTGTAACATAAAAAAATATATAAAAGGTAAACAGTATAAAGTCAGAGGGCTCTATGACATCACAGTGGTAGAGTTAATATGTAATTCTGTGTGTAAGGAGAAGAGCTGAGAAAAATGTCAGTAAAGCTCACCCTTTCTGAAAATTGAAAAAATGTTTTCCATCTCAAACATTCAAATGATGCTGCATCTTTGTGTTGTGATGGGAATTTGTAAACAGAAGATGATCAAGTTATGTAATCATAAAGACATTAAATATTTGGAAATAACCAGACCAAGTAAAAATGCTTCTTAGTCTGCAATGAAGCAAAAAGTAATTCAGATACAGTTCACCGAAACTGCAAAAGAAAGAAAATTTGAAGTTTCTATCGAGCAAGCAAGAGCACATAGAAATTTTAAAGGAAAAGTTAATAAGACTAAAAAGGCTATTATATCTCATCAATCCTCATTTACATTTGTTCATATTTTAACATCTTTGGAAAAGGAATTCATCTTACAATTGATGGTGTCTAATAACTGGTAACTTTTTTCTTATTAGTCCACAAAGTGGATCTGTTTCTTACAATCAGGACTATCTTATATTCAATGAATATGACTGTACACATTTAATGTAGGTCATTAGTATCTTGCAGGGAAAATAAAAAATGAGGCACAAGGCAGATATGTACACCAAATTATTAAACATTGTTCTAGTGATGTAATCTATCACAAATTGATAGTAACATTAAAATCTGAAAGGCAGAAGTGATGTGAAATAAAGCCATTTCTATAGGACACCACTGCCAAAAAGTGACTGGGTATAGGTACATGTATGTGTTTGTTGGTTGGAATCTGAATAAACAAAAATTCAATGACATCACAGATGAAGAGATCATTTTGTTATGATAAAAAATATGTTGGTAAGCTTAGTTTCTAGGTTTCTAAAAAGTAGACTAGAGGAATCGCCACAGTGTCTTCCACAATGGCTGAATTAATTGACACTGCCACCGTAAAAGTATTCTTATTCCGCCACATCCTCTCCAGCATCTGCTGTCTCCTGATTTTTTAAGGACTGCCATTCTAACTGGTGTGAGATGGTATCTCAATGTGGTTTTGATTTGTATTTCTGTAATGACTAGTGATGATGAGCATTTTTCATGTTTTTTTTGGCCTCATAAATGTCTTCTTTTGAAAAGTGTCTGTTCATATCCTGTGCCCACTTTTGGATGGGTTTTTTCTTTGTAAATCTGGTTTAGTTCTTTGTAGATTCTGAATATTAGCCCTTAGCCAGATGGGTAGCTTGCAAAAATTTTTTCCCACTCTGTTGGTTGCCGGTTCACTCTAGTGATTGTTTCTTTTGCTGTGCAGAAACTCTTGAGTTTAATTAGGTCCCAGTTGTCTGTTTTGGCTTTGTTGCCAATGCTTTTGGTGTTTTAGTCATGAAGTCCTTGCCTATGCCTATGTCCTGAATGCTACAGCCCAGGTTTTCTTCTAGGGTTTTTATGATGTTAGGTCTTATGTTTAAATCTTTAATCCATCTGGAGTTAATTTTAGTGTAAGGTGTCAGGAAGGGGTCCAGTTTCTGCTTTCTGCTCATGGCTAGCCAGCTTTCCCAGTACCATTTATTAAACAGGAAGTCCCTTCCCCATTGTTTTTTTTTTGTCATGTTTGTCAAAGATCAGATGGTTGTAGATGTGTGGCGTTACTTCCGAGATCTCTGTTCTGCTCAGTTGGTCTATATCTCTGTTTTGGTACCAGTACCATGCCGTTTTGCTTACTGTAGCCTTGTAATATAGTTTGAAGTCAGGTAGTGTGATGCCTCCAGCTTTGTTCTTTCAGCTTAGGATTGTCTTGGCTATGCGGGCTCTTTTTTGGTTCCATATAAAGTTTAAGGTGGTTTATTCCAGTTCTGTGAAGAAGGTAAATCGTAGCTTAATGGAGATGGCATTGAATCTATAAATTACTTTGGGCAGTATGGTCATTTTCACAATATTGATTCTTCCTAACCATAAGCATGGGATGTTTTTCCATATGTTTGTGTCCTCTCTTATTTCCTTGAGCAGTGGTTTAGAATTCTCCTTAAGAGGTCCTTCATATCCTTTGTTAGTTGTATTCCTAGGTATTTTATTCTCTTTGTTGCTATTGTGAATGGGAGTTTGTTCATGATTTGGTTCTCTGTCTTTTATTGGTGTATAAGAATGCTTGTGATTTCTGCACATTGATTTTGTATCCTGAGACTTTGCTGAAGTTGCTTATCAGCTTAAGGAGATTTGGGGCTGAGACAATGGGGTCTTCTAAATATGCAATCATGTCATCTGCAAATAGAGATAATTTGGTGATTCCTCAAGGATCTGGAAATAGAAATATCATTTGACCCAGCAATCCCATTACTGGGTATATACCCAAAGGATTATAAATCATTATATTATAAAGACACATGCACACATATGTTCAATGTGGCATTGTTTACAATAGCAAAGACTTGGAACCAACCCAAATGCCCATCAATAACAGAATGGACAAAGAAAATGTGGCATATATATGCCACAGAATATTATGCAGCCATAAAAAAGGATGAGTTTACATCCTTTGTAGGGACATAGATGAATCTGGAAACCATCATTCTCAGCAAACTGACAGAAGAACAGAAAACCAAACACTGCATGGTTTCACCCACAGGCAGGTGATGAACAATGAGAATACATGGACACAGGGAGGGGAACATCACATAAGGGGGTAGGCGAAGGGAGGCGGGGGCAGGGGAAGGGAGGGACAGAGTGGGGGCAGGGAGGTTGGGGAGTGCTAACACTGGGAGAAATGCCTGATGTTAGGCGACGAGGGTCGGGGGGGATGGAGACAGCAAATCACCATGGCATGTGTGTTCCTATACAACAATCCTGCAGGATGCACACATGTACCCCAGAGCTTAAAGTACAATTATAAAAAAATGGCAAATAGGAAAAAAAAAAAAAAAAAGATAGATTAGAAAAGAGTGGAATGTAGGGGAGCAATGGAAGAGCCAGTGGAAATGAAAAATTGAGCAATTTGGAAATGAGAGTTAGGGCAGGGGAGAAAAACAACAGAAGCTGATGTTTTTAGCAGGTGATGAAGAATATGGTGCAAACTAGCTGTTCTCAAGGACTCAAGGCCATGAAGAGTAAACTGTCCAGTAACTAGCAGAGAAAAAAAAAAACAGTGTAACAGCTACAGTGACAAGCATTAGACTCAATACTTTACCTATATTTGTGATTTTAATTTCAAAACCCTGAGATAGGCATTATTATCCTAATTTATAGGGGAAAAATCCCTGAATCTATAAAGATGTTAAGTAACAGGCCTAAGTCTCCATAATTCAGCTCCTGATAAAACCAACATCACCCATCAATAATTTAGATATTTAAAGCTTCATCCAATGGAACTGCGAATACATCCTGCAGGGCTTGCTGACAGCAGGCTCTGTTTTAGAGGCCTGGTTTTCATTTTACAGATAAGGAAACTGAAGCACAAAGAGGTTGTATGATTTTTCTACTGGGATATACAATGCATCAGTGACACAGCTGAGACTAAGATCCAGTTCCTTCACTCCCAATCCATACCACCATGCTGCAGCTAGTCAAAATAAGCATCTAGGAAATTTCACCACAAGACAGAAGATGCTATAAGTGTTACCTCTATTATTAAAACATCATTCTTGTTATTAAAATATTACTCCTTTTCTTTCAGGTTCTCTCACCAAAAATGCTTCTGCTTATTCTTTGCAGGCTCTCTCACCAAAAATGCTTCTGCTTATTCTTTGGCAATTAATTATTCAGTTTTCCAAAGCTAAGTCAAGCACACTGGTTTCAAAAAAAGAAGGGTGTGGAAGGGATAAATGGCATATACTTTGTCTAAAAGAAAAACTAAGCTCTATTTTTTAAATCATTTTAAATTATGGGTAATAACTAGTGACCTGAATCTCTACCATGTAGTTCCTATGAATCAAGCCAGACCCTACGTACTATTTTAATACTTACTTAGCATCATTCTGAAATGCTTAAATTTTCTAAACTTGCTTTCACTTCTCCAATAGGAGGGATACTGTGAGGCTATCAAATAAACCACTAAAAATTCAAACATCTTAGTAATGTTGAAAATTCCTCAGCTTTAGAGAAGTCACGTCATCCCTGTCAGTATTTTTTTTCTCTTTATCTCACACTTCAAGTATGGAAAAAGAAAGGGGAAGACTCTGAATTACTTAAAGTTTCTATTAAATTTATTCTTAAAATATTTTAAGTAGACATATATTTACTTGTTAAACTATAGTTCACCTCAAAATGAGTATTTAAAAAAACAAGTCAAGCATCTAGTGAGGATAAAATGTACTGATATTCTTGAGAAAGTAAAAAATGATGTAAGAATATATTAAATATACACTCAACATTCATGTTTAAGAAAAATATATTAATACGTTGAGGAATATGTACTTCATAGTTAAGATAAATGCCAGTAGTCTGAACATATTTTTTTTTATTTATTTTTTCTAGGATAGAGTCTTGCTCTGTCACCCAGGCTTGAGTGCAGTGGTACAATCTTGGCTCACTTGCAACCTCTATCTCCCGAGTTCAAGCAATTCTCCTGCCTCAGCCTCCTGAGTAGCTGAGATTACAGGCATGTGCCACCATTCCCAGTTACTATTTGTATTCTTAGTAGAAATAGGGTTTCACCTTGTTGGCCAAGCTGGTCTTGAACTCCTGACCTCAAATGACCTGCCTGCCTCAGCCTCCCAAAGTACTGGGATTACAGGCATAGACCACTGCCCCCAGCCAACTGAACATATTTTTAAACTACTGTTACTTTTCCCATTGAATTCAATCTGTTCTCATTTAACGTATGTTCCCAGAAACATGAATTTTGTACTGTTCTTTTTTAATTGAATCATCTTCATCCAAACTTACCACCCTTATAATTACAAAGGAAGGCTTCACCTGGAAATAGTGTAATAAACCACTTAAGAATCCTAAACCCTACTATTAAAAGTATTTTGCCTTCATCAATCCATAATCAATGTGTTTTTAGTTTCCCCACATAGCCTAGTACATACAACATCACCAGCCCAAAGCATCACACACATCACTTCAAAGTTAATATTTTAAAAGACTCTGAATTGCTGAAATTCGTCTACTGCCTAACGTATTATCGTCACAATCTAATGTATATGAAACAGTTCTATTTGTGAAACTTCCTAAGTACAAAATATTTTACCCAATCCCAGTTTTAGCATTAAAAGAGCAAAACCTCTATTCTAAAACAATTTTAAGTTGTTTATGTTTTACGGAGACCAAAGAGAATTGGGGCTGTCAATTTAAAATTTTAATTGGCATTTGCTTATCACATTTGTCTAATTTAATAAACTAAAATATACAAAAAATAACATGTAACAAAACGTACGAACAGATAAAAAGAAAGTAGGCAGAATCAATGAATAGGCAAGCAAATGTAATAGGAGATTTTGTTCATTTTTACAATACTGTAAATGTTTAAAAAAAAATTACTTCTATGTCAACAGGGCATCTCCAGTGACAAATGGCAATTAAGCAGCACACAACAGTTTTACAAAAACAGAACCTTGAAACAAATGTGTGAAGACAAAAGAGTAGGAACAGATAAAATAAAATGGGCCCAAGTTTAAGTCACTGTCAGAATCAGGAAACCATAATTAAATATAATAAATGGCAAAATAAATGACACACCACCTGAAATTCCAAATTAATAATTCATTCCCCTGAAAGGAAGACTTATCAAATATTTTCTTTGTTTTAATCTTCCAAAATCATGGAAACCAGAGGTCTCTATAAGTGAAAAATCTACTTCAAGGTATGGCTTCTATTTGTCCTGGGTCAACTAAAGCCAAATACAGCCTATTCCAGGCTCAGCAACTAAGCCTAATAAACATGGCTTCTTGGGCTTTGCTTCTTTGTACTTTTCCCTTTTTCCTAGTATCTTCACTTTGTCCCTCAGATGCTAAGAAGTACCAGAGCAACTTAGCCATTAATGGTAAAACTAAAATTCATTCTAATGTATTGTTTCAGGAAGCTATCTACATAGCTTTCACAAATTTGTATGTGTGTACTGACTTGCCCTTTGAGGTTTACTGGTTGTTTTTAAAAAATGAGGTAAGTGGGGGGAAAAATTAATAGAGAAGCAGATATTACAAATGATTAGGTTACAATTAAGTTGCAATCAGATTTTCAATTCCCAATGGCCAAACTGCAAAATGTTAAAATAATCAGCTGAATCTTAAAAAAAAAAAAAGAAAATCAGTGTTTAACAGAAGGATGCTACATGCCTATGTTTAATCTAGAGGAAGAAAATTAATATGATAATTTAAAATAGTTTTCTACCCAATTGATATGGTTAGGCTTTGTGTCCTTACCCAAATCTTATCTCGTAACACCCACGTGTCAGGTGTTGGGGAGGGACTTTGTGGAGGTGATTGGATCATGGGGATCTGTTCCCCCATGTTGTTCTCATGATAGTGAGGGAGTTCTCATGAGATCTGATGGTTTTAAAAATGGCAGTTTCCCTTTCGTGCGCTCTCTCTCTCAACACCATAAGAGATTGTGCTTTGCTTTCCCCTCGCCTTCTGCCATAATTTTAAGTTTCCTGGGGCCTCCCAGCCATGTGGAACTGAGTCAATTAAACCTCTTTTTCTTATAAATTACCCAGTCGCAGGTGGTATTTTTATGGCAATATAAGAACACAATAATACAACAATTTTATTTGACTCCATTTTCTGAGGAACTTATTGAGAGAAACGAAGAGTCTTACCTACAAGTCAAAAGATGTATGTAAGGATATAAAAATGTATGCCAACTATACACCTGTGTGTATGTGTATGTATATATATATATATATATGCATAAAATATTCCAGCCAGGCGCAGTGGCTCACACCTATAATCCCAGCACTTTGGGAGGCTGGGGCAAGCAGATCACAAGGTTAGGAAATCGAGACTATCCTGGCTAACATGGTGAAACACCATCTCTATTAAAAATATTTTAAAAATTAGCCAGTCATGGTGGCACACACCTGTAGTCCCAGTTACTTGGGAGGCTGAGGCAGGAGAATCACTTGAACCCAGGAGTTGGAGGTTGCAATGGGCCGAGACTGCACCACTGCACTCCAGCCTGGGTGATAGAGTGAGACTCCATCTCAAAAAAAAATTTTTTTTCAGGAAAAATATATAAGAAACTGATAAACATGGTTACTTCTATGGAAGGCAACTGGATGACAGAGACAGAAGTGGGAGGGAGAATATTCACTGCACTTCTATAAGCCTTAAAGTTTGTACCATGTCTATAAATTTTCCATCCCCAAGAACTGAATAAAACAATTAGAGGGAGCTATAGTAATGCTGCACTGCTCCTAAATAAAATACTATCTAGAGGAGACTAAGTAGGGTATCCAAGCAGCACCTGAATCAAATCAGAAAAAAGAGACCTCCTCCTTTACTATGGAGAACAAAGTTTTCTCATAAATCAAAAAGATTATTAAAACACATTTTTAAAAATCTCATCCAAGCAGATCTGACACTCAAAATATATTCAAGGCATAAATATGGCATTTATTTGCCATGCATATTTCCAGTATCATCATCATATTATAGAAGCTTTCTTATATTTTTAATGTATTTGTGGGGGGGGACTGCTTGTTCTACTATTTTCTATTCATTAAAAACTTTAAAAACAAAGACTAAGATGTTCAACGAAAATTTTTATTTTCAGCTGAATGTATATGTTTTAAAAAGCTTTTATAAAGATAAATGAATATTTTTAGTCCCTGGATAAATTCTTCATGTCAGTAACTCACCTCTACTACCACTTGAAATTTTCCAGAATAGTTCTCTATCTTCCTCTCAAAAGCCACCAGTATTTCTTGCATAGGAGCAAGCCTTTCAGCATTGGTTTCAAGATCTTTTGGATTCCAGCTGCTGGAAAAGAAGGGCCACCATTTTTGGTCTCAGGAACTCTTCGGAAATATTAATACAGAGTCCATTCCTTCAGTTTCATAAACTTGTTTTTTAGGGGAAGCTGTTCTCTGTTTTAATTAATTTTTTAAAGAATAAATCACACAATTCAAAGGTTTTAATGATGACGTGGAATTAGAGGTAGCAGTTTTCATACTTTTTACAATTTATAGATATTCGCAGATGTTGATTTATCTGTTGCAGCATTTGCTAATTACTACAAACTGAGAGAATATATTCTTTTTTGTAAGCAATGCAATTAAATATTGTTATGACAAAATTGGAAAAGCTTCACATTACACTCTTCTGTCATCTCTACTTACTATAAAATCGACACCATTTAAAGTACAGGAATAAACCATCACTTTCACTCTAGGTGCTTAAGGCCCAGCTCAGGAGTCATCCTGGACTCTTCTCTCTTCTGCCAAAAGTCTTGGTTATTCTAACTTCTCAATATATTCTTTGTAGGTATATCCTGTTTATCAAGTGCAATGTCATTACCTTAATTCGAGATGTAGTCACCTATTGTGTAGATTATTGCAACAATATTTTAAGAGCTCCCTACTCTCTCCCTACTATCACTCATAAGATCAGCACCAAACAACTCACTGGATGTAACCTTCACCTTTATCTCCTATGGCACATATAACTGCACCTAGCACTCTAGTCACAGAACACTACTTTACTTTCTCAAACATGAAATGCTTTCTCCACCTTTCTACCTCAAAGATCCTCTGCACATTGTGATACACATTCAGTGATTCATAAACAAATAAAGATTACTATAAAAATAATAATGACATATTTTTAAAATATTAAAACTTACCATATGACCAGGTAATATCAAAAACAAAAGCCGCTTTTCTGATGTGCCAAACATCACCAACCATTTAGTTAATAGAGCCAGAAGAAGACACTAGTTCTACAGTCCAAGGCCAGTGTTTTAACTATGATTGCTATCTTCTATCATTATTATATTCACACAAAGCAGGAAAGTAAGTGACTACATCTCTAAAATATTATATGCAATGAAATTAATAATTATGTTTCTAGATGATCCATCCATACATGTATTCATTCAATACCACCTAACAACTTTCTGTACTCTATAGGGGGATTTAAGCCCTTATCTTCAAATAACTTATTATTTATTCTCCCTCAGCTCTACTTAAATTAGGCAGTTTAGAATTAACAGTTAAAAGAATGAAAAACTTCCACTAAGTAACTAACATCTTAACAATTTTGTTCACTTTTTATATGGTGATAATCAATTATATGTAATAGAAAATTCTAAAATACGCCATTTTCGAAAAAACTATTAATATTACTGACCTTATTTAAAGTTTAACCTTAAAAATTTTTTAACAAATCAAGAGAAAGAAGAAAATGTAGGGCACAATGTTGCACATTCAAATTAAAAATTTGTGTACTTTTTCCCAAATGGATTGCTTAAAAATGTAAATCTCTTATTAAACTTCACAGATTAAATTTTGTTACAGACAGTATCACATTTCCTTCTTTACCTCAATTTTCACATGTAGGCGATATGAAAACCCAATGCTATCGGCTGCTCCTATTCTCTGGTCTTCTTTGAAGATACGTTTAATGATTCTAGCAAAAGTTCAGCATCAACTGAATCTCAATTAATTTAAAAAGCTAAGTATGTACCTGAGGCCCTAATTTGAAAAATGTTGTCAGCTTAACGGAATTATAATGAGAAATCCTCCCATAAAATAAGAAAAAAGATTGTTTGACCTAGGGTTTTCTTGAATAAATGTATACCAAGAATTGTGTACTGAAAGCTTATTATGTACATGGTTCTACAAGACACTATTAAAATTTATCCAAGAGTCAAAATCTTAAGAGATTAAATAATATTCTAACACACAGAGGTCAAATGTGGTTAAATCACAGAGTTCTCCAGATTAACTTTTTTAACTGGAATTTTATTCTATTAAATATTGCTTATCATAAAAATTATGTAACAGCAGAGATAATTTTCTAGGTTCCCAGAATCTCCCCAGAAAAAAAAAAAAAAAAAAACAGAAAGGTCTAGGTAGGAAAACTAAAAACCCATGGATGATATTTACAACAAAATTAAGTGGCTGATTATCCCCACAAATCTCAAAATGCCATCAGTTAGGAACAAACCATTATAATGACCACTAGACCTGCCTGAGGCCTGCAACTAATGGGGAGTCCAGTGGATTTAAGAACAAAACACCAAAACAGTCAAGAGATATAAAAACTGGAAATCAAACTGAACCAATCTGAGAAAAGCACAGGAAGTTGAATTTTTCCCCAGTCTGATATGGTTTGGCTGTGTCCCAACCCAAATCTCATCTTGAATTGTAGTTCCCATAATTCTCACGTATTGTGGGAGGGACCCAGTGGGAGATAACTGAATCATGGGGGCAGTTTTCCCCTTAATGTTTTCATGGTCATGAATATATCTCACAAGATCTGACAGTTTTATAAGGGGAAACTCCTTTCACTTGCCTCTCATTCTCTCTTATCTGCAGCCATGTAAAACGTGCCTTTTACCTCTATCATCACTGGGAGGCCTCCCCAGGCATGTGAAACTGTGAGTCCATTAAACCTCTTTTTCTTTATAAATTACTCCAGTCTTGGGTATGTCTTTATCAGCAGTGTGAAAACAGACTAATACAGTAAATTGTCACCAGGAGTGCGCTGCTGCTGTAAAGATACCCGAAAATATGGAAACAACTTTGGAAGTGGGGGACAGGCAGAGGTTGGAACAGTTTGGAGGGCTCAGAAAAGGACAGGAAAATACGGGTAAGTCAGCAGCTTCTTAGAGACTTGCTGAATAACTTTGACGAAAATGCTGGTAATCAAATGGACAATGAAATCCAGGCTGATGTAGTCTCAGATGGAGATGAGGAACTTGTAGGGAACTAGAATAAAGGTGACTCTTGCTATGTTGTAACAAAGAAATTGGTGGCATTCTGCCCCTGCCCTAGAGACTTATAAATCTTTCAACTTGAGGGAGATGATTTAGGGTATCTGACAGAAGAAATGTCTAAGCAGCAAAGCATTCGAGAGGTAACTTGGGTGCTGTCAAAACCATTCAGTTTTAACAGGAAAACAGAGCCTAAAGGTTTGGAAAATGTGTAGCCTGATGACACAATAGAAAAGAAAAATCCATTTTCTAAAGAGAAACTCAACCTGGCTGCAGAGATGTGCATAAGTAATGAGGAGCCCAATGTTAATCACCAAGACAATGGAGAAAATGTCTTCAGGGCATGTCAGAAAACTTCCTGGCAGCCTCTCCCATCACAGGCCTGCAGGCCTAGAAGGAAAAAATGGTTTCATGGGCCAGGCCCAGCGGCCCCTGCTGTGTGCAGCCTAGGGACTTGGTGTCCTGCATCCACGCTGTCCCAGCTGTGGCTAAAAGGGTACAATGTATAGCTCAGGCCATGGCTCCAGAGGGTGCAAGCCCCAAGTGTCGACAGCTTCCCTGTGGTGTTGAGCAGCTGGGTACACAGAAGTCAAGACCTGACATTTGGGAACCTCCACTTAGATTTCAGAGGACGTATGGAAATGCCTGGATGTCCAAGCAGAAGTTTGTTGCAGGGGTGGGGTCCTCATGGAGAACCTCTGCTAGGATAATGTGGAAAGGAAATGTGGCAAGCGAGACCCTACACGGAGTCCCCACTGGGGCACTGCCTAGTGGAGCTATAAGAAGAGGGCCACCATCCTCCACACCCCAGAATGGTAGATCCACCAACAGCTTGTACCACACACCTGGAAAAGCCACAGGCACTCAACACCAGCCCTTGAAATCAGTCAGGAGGAAGGCTATACCCTGCAAAGCCATAGGGGCAAAGCTATAGGGGCAAAGCTGCCCAAGGCCACAGGAACCCACCTCTTACATCAGCATGGCCTGCATGTGAGACATGGAGTAAAAGGAGATCATTTTTGAACTTTAAGATTTGACTGCCCTGCTGGATTTCAGACTTGCATGGGGCCTATGGCCCCATTATTTTGAGCAATTTCTCCATTTGGAATGTCTGTATTTACCCAATGCCTGTACTTCCATTATACCTAGGAACTAACTAACTTGCTTTGGATTTTACAGGCTCATAGATGGACGGAATTGGCTTTGTGCTGAATGAGACTTTGCACTGCGGACTTTTGAGTTAAAACTGAAATGAGTTAAGACTTTGAGGGACTATTGGGAAGGCATGATTGGTTTTGAAATATGAGGACATGAGATTTGGAAGGGACCAAGGGCAGAATGATATGGTTTGGCTGTGTCCCCACCCAAATCTCATGTTACCCAGTGGGAAATAACTGAATCATGGGGGCAGTTTTCCCCTTAATGTTCTCTTAATAGTGAGTAGGTTTTATAAGATTTGATGGTTTTATAAGGGAAAACTCCTTTCACTTAGCTTTCATTCTCTCTTGTCCGCCACCATGTAAGATGTGCCTTTCACCTTCTGCCATGATTGTGAGGCCTCTGCAGCAACATGGAACTGTGAGTCCATTAAACCTCTTTTTTGTTATAAATTACCCAGTCTTGCATATGTCCTTACCAGCAGTGTGAAAACAGACTAATACACAGTCCAATAACAATTAAGTATGAATGGGTCACAATAGGCTTGGAATGGGGAGAGATGATCTAGCCCCTATGAACTCTCCTATCTAACCACAAAGATTCTCTTCCAGGACAGGGTCCCAAACAGAGAAAAAGATAAACCCTGGGAACTGACTCAAAATTGAGCAGGACAGGTGTAACAGAGATAATACAAAAGGAGATGGTCCAGATAAAAGTGCAAGAAGGGAGGGGAACAGAACAAGAACATCTAAGCAAATGGCTTTTTTTTTTTTTTTTTTTTTTTTTTTT
>NW_016107533.1:1337711-1339802 GCF_001604975.1 Cebus imitator
ACACATCTGCTGTGCAACAAAGGATAATGTGAACCAGTTATATCATTTTAAATATCTATTAGCCTCATTTGAAAAAATTAAAACAGGTAAAATTGATTTAAATTATGTATTTTATGTTTCTCTTCTGTATAACTCACATGGAAAATATGGAAAATATTATGCTTATCTCACCTTTTTCCACAGACTTAAAAATTAGTGTCATAAAAATATTTTGCAATAAACTGATAATCTAATTACCCACCAATAGCTAAGACAGCACCCAGGAGAAGGGATCAAAACAATACATTCCTAGAACCTGCTCTAAGTAAAACAAACTTAAACATCTTATGTAAATTTAAATTTCAACTGTCTATCAACATTCTAGATTCTCTCTAGTTCCAGATTTTTACTTTTTAAAGATAGCAGAGGTACCACACAAATATTGTACTTTAATCAACTGTAAGTCATTTTATTCAAAAAATTAATATGCCTCTAAATAATAAAATTTAACTTGAAATAACTGGGTCGGAGAGTGAAAGAGCAGAAATTTTATTTAATGTATTTAGCCACTTTCATCTCCTCTTATAATCCTATACATCCTAATTTTACTGTTGAATATTGGGAAAACTAATCACTAACATAACTACTTGTAGTTTTAGTTGCCTTTTTACACTACAGTAAAATATTTATGGTATCTATCAATACTCTTTTGCCTCTTCACTCTATATAGCCTGACCGAGAATTCAAGTTCAGGCCACAGAATACAGCAAAGCTTACTGAGGAAGACTGACGAAAATCCCTGATTTTGCCTTCCATAAGAAATTTTTTCTAGGAAAGATCAAAAGTTTAAATTAAGACAAGCAAATAAATACTATGACATAGGTATTGCTAAGTTAAACTAAAGGGTACCCAGTTAGCTCATAGGTTTTTCTAGGAATAACTATGTTATAATAGAAACCTGTATCCACTTAGTGGATTTTTTTTTTCTTAATAGAAAATATAAACAGCAAAAGTGTGTGTTCAAAAACATTTCTTTCAGATTCAGAAGAAACATCTGTCTTACAGATTTAACCTGAGAATCTTCTCACATTCTTTTTTTTTTATTTTTATAATCTAATACTAGGCAACCTTTATTAAAATAAGACAACTTTGTATATCACAAAGTGGAATGACCTCTAACATGTAGTATTAAGAAAAAAGGCCCAGGCGTGGTGGTTCACGCCTGTAATCCCAGCACTTTGGGAGGATGAGACAGGTGGATCACGAGATTAGGAGTTCAAGACCAATCTGGCCAAGATAATGAAACCCCATCTCTACTAAAAATACAAAAAATTAGCCAGGTGTGGTGGTGTGCACCTATAATCCCAGCTACTTGGGAGTTTGAGGCAGGAGAATCGCGTGAACCCAGGAGGCAAAGGTTGCAGTAAGCCAAGATTGTGCGATTGCACTCCAGCCCAGGCTTCAGTCTCCCAAGTAGCTGAGATTGCAGGCACCGCTGCCACGCACAGCTAATTTTTGTATATATATATTTTTAATTTATTCTATTGCATTTTAGGTTTTGGGGTACATGTGAAGAACATGCAAGATTGTTGCATAGGTACACACGTGGCAGTGTGATTTGCTGCCTTCCTCCCCATCACCTATATCTGGCATTTCTCCCCATGCTATCTCTCCCCAACTCCCCACCCCACACTAACCCTCCCCTATTTCCCTCCAACAGACCGAAGTGTGTAGTGCTCTCCTCCCTGTGTCCATGTGCTCTCACTGTTCAACACCCACCTATGAGTGAGAACATGCGGTGTTTGATATTCTGCTCTTCTGACAGTTTGCTGAGAATGATGGTTTCCAGGTTCATCAATGTACCTACAAAGGACACAAACTCATCGTTTCTGATGGCTGCATAATATTCCATGGTGTATATGTGCCACATTTTCCCTGTCCAATCTATCGTCGATGGGCATTTGGGTTGGTTCCAGGTCTTTGCTATTGTCAACAGTGCTGCAATGAACATTCGTGTGCACGTGTCCTTATAATAGAACGATTTATAATCCTTTGGATATATACCCAGTAATGGGATTGCTGGGTCAAATGGAATTTCTATTTCTAGGTCCT
>NW_016107533.1:1342894-1349453 GCF_001604975.1 Cebus imitator
GTTTTTCAACTCCATCAATTCACTTATATTCCTTTCTAATTTGTCCATTCTTGTTAGCATTTCGTCAAATCTTTTTTCAAGTTTCTTAGTTTCTTTGCATTGGGTTAGAACATGTTCTTTTAGTTCACAGAAGTTTCTTACTACCCACCTTCTGAAGTCTGATTCTGTCATTTCATCACACTCGTTCTCCATCCAACCTTGTTCCCTTGCTGGTGAGGAGATGTGATTCCTTGTAGGAGGAGAGGTGTTGTGGTTTCAGGTGTTTTTATCCTGTTTGCGCTGATTTCTTCCCATCTTTATGGATTTATCTTCCTGTCGTCTTTGTAGTTGCTGACTTTCAGATTGCTGATTTTCAGATTGGGTCTCTGAGTGGACATTCTGTTTGTTGATGATGAAGTTATTTCTGTTTCTTAGTTTTCCTTCTAACAGTCTGGTCCCTCTGCTGTAGGACTGCTGAGGTCCACTCTAGGCCCTGCTTGCCTGGGGATCGCCTGCAGCAGCTGTAGAACACTAAGGGTTGCTACCAGTTTCTTCTTCTGCTATCTTTGTCCCAGAAGGATACCCGCCAAGTGTCAGTCTGATCTCTCCTTTATGAGGTGACTCTTTGGATATACAGGGGTCAGGGAGGTGCTTGAGAAGACAGTCTGTCCTTTATAGGGGCTCAAGTGTTGAGCTGTGAGCTCCATTGTTCATTCAGAGCTGCTGGGCAGGTACGTTTAGGTCTGCTGCAGCAGATCTCATAAACCACTTTTTGTTCCCACGTGCTCTGTCCCAGGGAGTTAGGGCTTTATTTATGAGTTTCTGTTGTGCTGCTGCCTTTTTTTTTTTTCCAGGGCTGCCCTGCCCAGCAAGGAGGCAGCCTGTTCACAGTCTGCCTGCAGAGGCTTTGCTGAGCTGCTGTTGGCTCCACCCAGCTGCCCTGTGAACTTCCCTGCAGTCTTGTTTATATAGGTGTAGTTAGAACTGCCTCAGCAATTGTGGCCCACCTGTGTATTTGTGGACTCTCTCTGTAATGGAAGGTTGCCTTGGCAACGGCGGGTTTTCTAGGCAAGGACAGGCAGCCTCAGCAATGGTGGGTTGCCTTGGCAATGGGAGGCTGCCTCAGCAATGGTGTCTATAGTGGTGGAGTGCCTTGGTAATGGCAGACGCCCCTCCCCCACAGAGCTGGACCGACCCGGGTTCAGCTGCGCTTGCTGTGAAACTCTCAATCCAGAGAGTTCCTGATTGCTGTTCTTTTGTGGGGGTGGGACTGAGCCTGATCACCTGGCTCCCTGCCTCCGAGCCTTTTTTTTCTTTTTTTAGTTGAATAGTCGACTCTATACCCGTCGCCTGTTGAAACAGCATCAAGATCTGTTTGATTCCCGTGTGGTGACTCACTGCACAGGCTTAAACAGCGGCGCTGAGATTCATGGTGCTTTTTTTTTTTTTTTTTGTGCCCAAGAGTCTCTTGACCTGGCTCCCTGTTCAGTCCCCTCTTTAATCAGGTGAATGGGTGACTTCCCGGGTCTCCAATCGCCAGCTAAAGGGGCACCCAGACCAGTGTATTTTGTACAGAGAACTGCCAGCCGGGGCGCCGACAAAGCAGCCGCGCTGACCAAAAGAACTGCCGGGCCACAACAGCTGCACTGGTGACCCGTGGGGCACCTCCACCTGGGAATCTCCTGGTCTGTGGGCAACAAAAATACGGCCTCCACTCACCCTCTGCGCTTTCTCTGGGAGCTGCAACTCTGAGCTGTTCCTAAACGGCCACCTTGGATCTCTAATCCCACATTCTTTTGATTTATGTGAGAATGCCAACATTTTTTATCCTGAGGTTGAATTTCACTTTTGGTAAAAGCTGAATCACCATCAGTAACCATGACACAATTTTTATGCAAAGACAAGAAATGAAAATGTTTTTGCAACTGCTGTGGTAATTAAAGAGGACTGAGTATAGAACCAAAACATTCTCAGAATGAAAGAAACTCCAGAGTCATCTAAACATCTGCCTACTGAATGCTTAAATCCCGGCCACACATTTGCAAGTGGTTGTTCAACCTCTTCCAAGTCATTCCACTTAACGGTAAACCAACTATCTTCCAAGGCAATCAATTTCATTTCTGGACAGTTTTAAATATTGAAAAATACTGCCTTTCTAGTACCTCCACATATTACCTTGGAACTTTCATATGCTAGCTTAAGTTAAACACTAAAGCTGCTGTATTTTTGGAATGTTAAAGCTATGTAAGAACATGAGGTGAAAAGGACAGAGATCAAGAGACAAAAAAGACTATATAAAAATACAGGCTAAATGGGGAAGGGGAGTGCATGATTCTTTTTTTCTCCATTCCCCATTCATTGCTAAAGATAATAAGCGTTATCTCACAGCATCTGATCAAACCAAAGACTGATCTCACTCAGCATGCCATTAAAAAATTCAAGTGCATACTGTGTTCCTAGCACAGTGGTAGCCACCACAAGCACTACAAAGACACATATGATAAATTTCTAACTGCCGGAAACTTACAATTTAGTTAGACATAAGCAAAGGTAAGTAACAATATATAGTACTTGCTGTAGATAATTGAGCACATACTACATATAGAATAAGCTTTTCTTAAAGCAGAGATTTAAGCTGAGCTTTAAAGTATTGGAAGGATTTGGTTTGCCAGAAGAAATACACAAAATACATTTCCAGCAGAGCACAGTGGCTCATACCTGTAATTCCAGCACTTTGGGAGGCCAGGGTGGGTGGATCACCTGAGGTCAGGAGTTGGAGACCAGCCTGGCCAACATGACAAAACCCTGCCTCTACTAAAAATACAAAAATTATCCAGGCATGCTGGCTCATGCCTGTAGTCCCAGCTACTTGGGAGGCTGAGGCAGGAGAATTGCTTCAACTCAGGAGGCGGAGGTTGCAGTGAGGTGAGACTGTGCCGCAGTACTCCAGCCTGGGCAACAGAGCAAGACTCCATCACAAAAACAAACAAACAAATAACAATAAAAAATACATTTCCAACAAGGACAACAGCAGAGCCAAAACAAAACAAAAGAACACACTATCAGATTGTTTGAGCAGAAGGCTATCTGATACAACCAAAGCTGTTTGTTACAAAGTATCTGAGGTAAGAGTTCAAAGATAAAGGATGAAGCCAGAAGGCAGAGGAACATGAAGATCAGTTTAATGAAAATAAAACTTTTATGAGTCTCATAGAGGCATCAAAGCGAATTTCTTAGGAGAGAGGTAAAATGACCAACGCAACGTTCTAGGAAAATTACTCTGAATGCACTGTGTAAAATAAACAGAGATGTGACCCTGATGAGAACATCAGGAATAAGATAAAGCATAGACATGTCAGGGAAATTAAACTAGAAAGCAGCAGAAGAAAAGAATTAAGAATACGGACGCAAAAGGGAGAAAGAAGTAAGAACCATAGACCATACAAGTTTTTAAGATTAACTGGAACAATGATATTAACTTTCTTTCCAAACAGTTCATTACTTCAATTTTAGTTTGTCAAGCTGCAGGTAAAATAAAGACATCTACTAATCTTAATGTTTACAAATGCTAAACATTAATAACTATCACTATAGCCAAAATTTCCACACTGAAACAATTTCATAAATCCTTGTTTCCTGTTGCCATATGGCATATATAGGAATTTGGTTGAAACTGCTATACAGCAACTGTTAATTCTGGTTTTCCATTCTTTGCTCCACCCAAATGCACAATATCTTGGAGGGGGAAGCTATAGTATTTACAAAAGTATAAAAAACTTGATCCTTTCCAAAAATTTGAGAAGTATCTGAAAATAAACTCAAGATCAAAGACATTTAATCTGACCATGAACCACATTAAAAGAACCTTTAAGACTTTTTTAAGGTAACTTTATTTCAATGTAATTAAAATCAAAATAAGTTTTGGGAGAAAATTATTTTCTTATAAAAATAAACATACAGCAATTCTAACAGCTATACATATTATTGATGCTCTAAAAACTGAAACACAACATATACATAAATAACATAAAAATATGGTACATATAATATCAGTTTATAAGTAATCTTGAGGAAAACTTAGTAGTTACATTTTACAGAATTAAACACACACACACACACACACACACACACACACACACAGAGAGAGAGAAAGAGAGATAGAGAGAGAGAGAACATTTTTATTTAACAGCTTGATTGGGCTCAAAGATTAAACCGTGTTTCCACATTTACTAATAAAAGATATTTTTTAAAAACTGAGTTGCCAAAACTAAGTATTATGTTTGAAAATTAGAAACACAATTATGAAATGTTACAGTGATAGCAGGGGAAGATAAAGAGTATAACTATATAACTGTGTACAGTAAAAGTATTTCTCTTAATTTCATAAATAAATACCTCCCAAGCACTTCTTTTTTGAGACTGAGTCTCATGCTATTGCCCAGGCTGAAGTACAGTGGCAGGACCTTGGTTCACTGCAAGCTCCTCCTGCCAGGCTCAAACGATTCCCCACCTCAGCCTCCCAAGAAGCTGGGACTACGTCTGTGTGTCACCACACCTGGCTAATTTTTAGTAGAGACTTCACCATGTTGGCCAGGCTGGTCTCAAACTCTTGGCTTCAAGTGATCTGCCTGCTTTGGCCACCCAAAGTGCCAGGATTACAGGAGTGAGCCACTGCTCCCAGCTTCAAGTACTTTTTATATCAAATAAATTATTATAAAATATCTATGAATACAGAACACTATGTCACACTTTGATCATCACTTTGGCTCATTCGAATTAAATGTCAAAGTTAATAAGAACTTTTTTAATAAGAACCAAAAAGACAGACATTTTAATGTATAGCAAAACTAACCTAATGGGATAGAAATCAGTGTAATGTATGCACCTGGGGGACATGACTGGAAACTGGCATGAGAGAACTTTCTAGTGTGACAGAAATGCTCTATCTTCATTAGGGTATTGGTGACATACAGACATTTGCCAAGACTCATAAAACTAAATGAGATCTGTTAACTGTTCTCTCTGTAATTATACCTCAATTTTTTTTTTTGTTTTATAGGTTTATTTTTAGAGTAAAACAATTACACAATTTAAATCCAGGTCCAGCAAAATTACTCTATCAAAGTCTGCAATAATGCCAAACTGCATTCTCACTTGCCAGACACTCACCATTATCATCTGAGTCTTTTCCAAGTGAAGGAAAAGGGTCTGATATTTTATTCATATACATCTCTCTTATGTGCAATATAATCTACAATATCTTGTGGATTATATATGTAGATGCATAATAACTTTTCTGTATCTATACCAGGAATTTCAAACCCAAATTTATCTTTCATGACCATGCTTACTCTCTACTTGGTCCAAACTGCCAAAGCATATGGCTTTCATAAAATAAGAATTCACTGAGAGCCTCTCTGGGTCAACCTTGTCACAGAATTTCAAGACAGAACACAGTTCTGATTCCTTCTAATGTCAAAGAGGGCACATCACTATATTGGTGGCACAACTATGAAACCTCTACCCAGCATCTGTGAAACCACCAAGGCTCACTGTGGAGCCAGCTGCAAAGCCCCAGCTTCATCAGAGTCCCCACGGAGCACAGGTGGTGCTGAGCAGCAAGCTGTGGCCAGCATGGGACCCAGGGCATCAGTAGGATGGCCAAGGGTAAGGGTGGCAGACACAAGCAGAAAGGATACAAGCTGCCATGGCTACCTCAACCCACAATTTCCTACCTCAATTTTTTAAAAAGAAACATAGGAGGCCAGGTGCAGGGGTTCATGCCTGTAGTCCCAGCACTTTGGGAGGCCAAGGGAGGCAGATAACTTGAGGTCAGGAGTTTGAGACCTGGCCAACATGGCAAAACCCAATCTCTAATAAAAATACAAAAATTAGCAACATGGGATGGTGAGGGAATGTGTTTTCTTTCCAGGTCCATGAGGGGGCGTAGCTTTAATGGCAAGAATTTCCCAGCACCATGTCGCCCTCCCATCCGGGAGATTCAACGGCTTATGTTTGAATTTCGTGGGCGTGGGAAGAAACTAAAAGTTAGCCACTCCAGCAGAAGTTCTAAGGAATTCCTTTCATTGGCCCAGGGTCTTAGAGAAGGTGGGGGTTTCTCCCAGGATAAAAGTCCGTGCTCCCTCACCTGCACCGTATATTCCAGCTTTCTGGAATCCCCTCCCACATCGTGGGAGCTCCCTCTGGGATTTCCCATCTGGAATCCCCTTCCACACTCTTCATAGAAGCCTTTCTCCTCTTCTCCTTTCCTTCTCTTTTCTCTACCTAAATAAAATCACCTTTCTGCAATACTTTTTTGGGTCCGATATTCACTTTGGGAGCACATGGTGCAGCTGAAGCGGCCCCACTGCTTATTCTTTAAGAGGTTGGAGGCCAAGAGCCCACAACATCCAAGAAAAAACCCAGTTACAGTGGCACACACCTGTAATCCTAGCTACTTGGGAAGCTGAGGTCGGGGAATTGCTTAACCCAGGAAATGAAGGCTGCAGTGAGCAGAGATGGCACCACTGCACTCCAGCCTGAGTGACACAATGAGTGAGACTCTGTGTCAGAAAAAAAA
>NW_016107533.1:1349517-1370030 GCF_001604975.1 Cebus imitator
GGGAGGTGAGGGGAGGGGAGGGGAGGGGAGGCAGACAGAGCAATTCCTATCAAGAAGTTGAGAGGTGGAATCATATAATGTTCAAATACAATTTCAAATATTATGTATTACTTAATAACTGTTTTTAAAATCCTTAGATTATAAAAAAAAATCCAATATTTTGCCATGTACTTGTAACCTATGCCAAAGAAAACCAGTGAACTGCAGCCCTCTGATTAGAAAATTCTACTCTAAGCTACACAGCTATCCATCTCAAATAATTTGCTATTCATTTCTTCTCAACAACCTGAGAAAAACATTTCTGAAGAACTGAACTGTTGAGGGATCTCATGTTTTATCCTTAGTTTGAAATGAACCATTAAAAAAGCAAGATACTTCAGTCCTGAATGTTCTGTATCTCCATAACCCATTACAAACACGAAGTTATACTGTTAAGCTACACCTCACTGTTTCTTGAAAAAGAGTTACAACATCAGCTGAGCATGGTGGTGCATGCCTGTAGTCACAGCTACCTGAAAGGCTGGCATGGGAGAATCTCTTGAGCCCAAGAGTTTGAGATCAGCCTGGACAACATAGCAAGACCCTGTCTCAAACAAACAAAAAAAGACTTACAACATCATGACAACTGTTACCATGTTCTACAGAAAGGTTAAGAACACTGCCTTATAGGAAGTGTTTAAAAAACCTCTGCTTCTTTGATGTAACTAGTGTGTTTTCTCCTCAAGGATCTTGAAAATACATAAAAGATTGCATTTCCTTTTATGCCAGCAAAAAGCTCAAAAACCAATTTAAGATGGAACTAAATAAATTATGCTTGACTTTATAGCCTGATGATCTCCATTCTGTTTTTCTACCATTACTTCACCCCATTCATGCAAACTCTTGGGTTGTTTCTCTATGATTCGGAGGTGTATCACTGAGTTTCAACCACATGTATTTATGTATCTAGCACTTTGGAGAGGCTTAAAAGTAATTTCAAAAGGGCATAAATAAGTGGTGTAACCTCACTGTGAATTACATAAGACCAGTAAAAGTAATCATTCTTACAATAGCAGCCAACCTAAAAGATAAAAAGTAAAATTTTGAGAATTTAAGACTGCCACATTGGAAAAATGGCAAACTTTTAAAACTACGAATCTACCTCTAGCAGAGTTAAACCACTCATATATAAGTTTAGATTGGTCATAAGAACATTTGTTCACTAGGTTGTCTTACAACTCCTGGGCCTTGTCTGAAAACTGAGAACACCTAAGAACAGAAAGGAAATTATTCAAGTCAGCTTTCAGGCAAGAGGTGTTTTTTTTTTTTTTTTTTTTTTTTTTTTTTACCTTATCTTTACCCAGACTCCCTCTACTGACAAAATAAATAAATAAATAAAACAAATTATGAAATTGTACTAGCAAATTTTATCAACAAAAGAAATAATATTTTTAAAAGAGTTTAAAGTCAACATTCTAGAAAGAATGGATTAAAAACTGACTTTCCTATAAACACAAAAAGAAACAATTCTGTGAACTGAAAACTCAAACATTCCAATTTTATAAGTGGCATATGTCATTTCAATATACAGTACTGCTTTTCAACATTAATCCTTAAATGCAAGAAGGGTTAAATATTTTTAAATTATTTTAAATATTTTAAATAATTTCTTAGTAATGTAATGTTTACCTGTATCTGTTCTGCTGTCCATTGGTCTAGGTTGACTGATTTGACCCTGGATATATGAACCCCAAGATTTCTATGAATTCCAGCACATCTGATGCAAATAAACACACCAATATTCCAGGAAGCCCATCGAGGACCTAATTAAGAAGAAGAATCCAAAAAAAAAGGGCAAATATTAAAAACTAAAATAAACATAATGGCATATTAGAAGCATTCTGGGTTTTATATAATTATAATAGAAGCTTACAGAAGTCACATGCTCAAATTTTCAAATGGTACAGGCAGCAGTTTGCTAAGAAGACATGTGTCTTGGCAATCTTCAAGAATCTTAATGATACGAGACAGGGAACAGGATGGGGACCACGGGTATGACAAGAACTGTAATGATTTTACTCATTTTGCTTTCCTAGAAACTTCCCCTCTACTCTAATATTTTAAAACTAATTTATACAGTTTTTTCGCTCAGCATATTTGAATCAGGCATACTAATACCCTACGGTAAAAATAATTTCTTTATTAAATGCATAAGATATGCTTACAAGATTCCCAACAAATAAAAATCAAAGACATTTTAAAAATTAAATGTTGAAATTAAGAAAAACACAACCAGCCCAACAGAAAAGGAACAAAAAGATATTAATGAATAATTCACAGAAGAAATGTATGGCCAGGCCAATAAGCATGAAAATATGCACAGTCTCACTGGTAATCAGTGAAGTGTTCTTTAACTCTACAGTTATATTTTGCACACAACATATAGGGAAACAAAATTTTTAACTACTAGTACTAAGTGTTGGCAAGAATGCGAAACAAAGACTACTTCAAAAAGGCTTGGATCATGGAAGAAAGGATATCAAAGATTGAAGATCAATTCAATGAAATAAAATAAGAAGGTAAGTCTAGAGAAAAAAAGAGTTAAAAGAAATGAACAAAGCCTCCAAGAAATACGGGATTATGTGAAAACACCAAATCTACATTTGATCAGTGTACCCAAAGGTAATAGGGAGAATGAAACCAACTTGGAAAACACTCTTCAGGATATTATCCAGGAGAACTTTCCCAACCTAGCAAGGGAGGTCAACATTCAGGTTCAGGAAATACAGAAAACGCCACAAAGATATTCCTCAAGAAGAGCAACCCCAAGGCACATAATCATCAGATACACCAGGGTTGAAATAAAGGAAAATGCTAAGGGCAGCCAGAGAGAAAGGCCAGGTTACCCACAAAGGGAAGTGCATCATACTCACAGCGGATCTCTCAGCAGAAACCTTACAAGCCAGAAGAGTGGGGGCCAACATTCAACATCCTTAAAGAAAAGAATTTTCAACCCAGAATTTCATATCCAGCCAAACTAAGCTTCATAAGTGAAGGAGAAATAAAATCCTCTACTGACAAGCAACTGCTGAGAGATTTCGTAACCACAAGTCCTGCCTTACAAGAGCTCCTGAAGGAAGCACTAAACATGGAAAGGAACAACCAGTACCAGCCACTGCAAAAACATACCAAATTGTAAAGACCTTTGACACAATTAAGAAACTGCATCAACTAACAGGCAAAACAACCAGCTAGCCTCAAAATGGCAGGATCAAATTCACACCTAACAATATTAAGGTTAAATGAAAATGGGCTAAATGCTCCAATTAAAAGACACAAACTGGCAAATTGGATAAAGGGTAAAGACCCATCAGTATGCTGCATCCAGGAGACCTATCTCAGGCGCAAAGACACACATAGGCTCAAAATAAAGGGATGAAGGGATGGAGGAAGATTTAACAAGCAAATGGAGAGAGAAAAAAAAAAAAAAAAGCAGGCATTGCAATCCTAGTGTCTGATAAAATGAACTTTAAACCAACAAAGATCAAAAGAGACAAAGAAGGGCATTACATAATGGTAAAAGGATCAATGCAACAAGAAGAGCTAACGATCCTAAATATATACATACTCAATACAGGAGCACCCAGATACATAAACCAAGTTCCTGACGACCTACAAAGAGACTTAGACTCCCACACAATAATAGTGGGAAACTTTAACACCCCACTGTCAATATTAGACACACCAATGAAACAGAAAATTAATAAGGATATCCAGAACTTGAACTCAACTCTGGACCAAGCAGACCTAATAGACATCTACAGAACTATCCACCCAAACCCACAGAATATACATTCTTTTCAGTACCACATCACACTTACTCTAGAATTAACCACATAATTGGAAGTAAATTACTCCTCAGCAAATGCAAAAGAACAGAAATCATACACTCTCTCAGACCACAGTGCAATCAAATTAGAACTCAGGATTAAGAAACTCACTGAAAACTGCACAATTACATGGAAATTGAACAACCTGCTCCTAAATGACTACTGGATAAATAATGAAATGAAGGCAGAAATAAAGATGTTCTTCGAAACAAATGAGAAAGACAACACAATGTACCAGAATCTCTGGGACACACTGTAAGCAGTGTCTAGAGGAAAATTTATAGCTCTAATGCCCACATGAAAAGGGAGGAAAGAACTAAAATCAACACCCTAACATCACAATTAAAAGAACACCCTAACATCACAATTAAAAGAGGAGCAAAATCAAACAAATTCAAAAGCTAGCAGTAGACAAGAAATAACTAAGATCAGAACAGAACTAAAGGAGACAGAGAAACAAAAAGCCCTTCAAAAAAAATCAATAAATCCAAGAGCTGGTTTTTTGAAAAAAATCAGCAAAACAGACCACTGGTCAGACTAATAAAAAAGAAAAGAGAGAAGGATGAAATAGATACAATAAAAAATGATAAAGGGGTATCACCACTGATTCCACAGAAATACAAACTACACTAAGAGATTACTACAAACAGCTCTATGCATATAAACCAGTAAATCCAGAAGAAATGGGTAAATTCTTGGTCACTGACACCGCCCAAAACTAAACCAAGAAGTTGAATCTCTGAAAAGACCAATAACAAGGTCTAAAGTTGAGACAATGATTAATAAATAGCCTACCAACCGAAAAAAGTCCAGGACCAGATGGGTTCACAGCCAAACTCTACCTTAGGTACAAAGAGGAGCTGGTACCACTCCTTCTGAAACTCTTCCAAACAATACAAAAAGAGGAAATCCTCCCTAACTCATTTTATGAGACCAACATCATCCTGATACCAAAACCTGGCAGAGACACAACTAAAAAAAGAAAATTTCAGGCCAATATACATGATGAACATTGATGTGAAAATTCTTAATAAAATACTGGCAAACCAAATGCAACAGTACATCAAAAAGCTTATCCATCATGATCAAGTCGGCTTCATTCCTCGGATGCAAGGTTGGTTAAACATACAAAAATCTATAAACATAATCGATCACATAAACAGAACCAAAGACAAAAACCACAATTATCTCAATAGATGCAGAGAAGGCTGTTTATGCTAAAAACTCTCAATAAACTAGGTATCGATGGAACATATCTCAAAATAATAAAAGCTATTTATGACAAACACACAGCCAGTATCATACTAAATGGGCAAAAACTGGAAACATTCCCTTTGAAAACTGGCACAAGACAAGGGTGTCCTCTCCACTACTTCTGTTCAACATAGTATTGGAAGTTCTGGCCAGAACAATCAGGCAAGAAAAAGAAATAAAGGGTATTCAATTAGAAAAAGAGAAAGTCAAATTGTCTCTATTTACAGATGACATGATTGTCTATCTAGAAGACCCCATTGTCTCAGCCCAAAATCTCCTTAAGCTGATAAAGTAACTTCAGCAAAGTCTTGGGATCCAAAATCAATGTGCAGAAATCACAAGCATTCCTATACACCAATAACAGACAAATAGATAACCAAATCATGAGCGAACTCCCATTCAGAATTGCTACAAAGAGAATAAAATACCTAGGAATACAACTTACAAGGGATGCGAAGGACCTCTTCAAGGAGAACTACAAACCACCACTCAAAGAAATAAGACAGGACATAAACAGATGGAGAAACATTCCATGTTCATGGTTAGGAAGAATCAATATCGTGAAAATGGCCAGACTGCCCAAAGTAACTTACAGATTCAATGCTATCCCCATCAAGGTACCATTATCCCTCACAGAACTGGGAAAAAACCACCTTAAACTTCATATAGAACCAAAAAAGAGCCTGCATAGCCAAGACAATCCTAAGCAAACAAACAAACAAACAAAAAACAAAAAAAAAAAAAACCAAAGCTGGAGGCATCATGCTACCTGACTTCAAAATATACTACAAGGCTACGGTAATCAATACAGCATGGTACTGGTACCAAAGCAGAGATATAGACCAATGGAACAGAACAGAGGCCTCAGAAATAACACCACACACCTACAACCAGGTGATCTTTGACAAATCTGACAAAAATGAGCAATAGGAAAATGATTCCCAATTTAATAAATGGTATTGGGAAAACTGGCTATCCATATGCAGAGAGCTGAAACTGGACCCCTTCCCTACACTTTATATAAAAATTAACTCCAGATGGATTAAAAATTTGAACATAAGACCTAACACCATAAAGACCCTAGAAGAACACCTAGGCAGTACCATTCAGGACATAGGCATAGGCAAGGATTTCACGACTAAAACACCAAAAGCAATGGCAATAAAGGCCAATATAGACAAATGGGATCTAATTAAACTCCAGACCTTCTGCACAGCAAAAGAAACTGTAATTAGAGTGAACCAGCAACCAAGAGAATGGGAAAAAATTTCTGCAAGCTACCCATCTGAAAAAGGGCTAATATCCATAATCTACATAGAACTTAAACAAATTTACAAGAAAAAAAAACCACTCCATCAAAAAATAGGCAAAGGATATGAACAGACATTTCTCAAAAGAAGACATTTATGCAGCTAACAAACATATGAAAAAAAGCTCAACATCACTGGTCAGTAGAGAAATGCAAATCAAAACCACAATGACATACCATCTCACACCAGTTAGAATGGTGATCACTAAAAAATCAGGAGACATGCTGGAGAGGATGCGAAAAAACAGGAATGCTTTTACACTATTGGTGGGAGTGTAAATTAGTTCAACCATTGTGGAAGACAGTGTGGCAATTCCTCAAGGATCTAGAACTAGAAATATCATTTGATCCAGCACTCCCATTACTGGGTATGTACCCAAAGGATTATAAATTGTTCTATTATAAAGGTACATGCACATGTATGTTCATTGTGGCACTGTTTACAATAGCAAAGACTTGGAACCAACCCAAAAGCCCATCAATGATAGACTGGATAAAGAAAACGTGGCACATATATACCATGGAATACTATAAAAAAGGATGAAGCATAAAAAAGGATACATTCACGTCCTTTGCAGGGACATGGATGAAGCTAGAAACAATCATTCTCAGGAAACTGACGCAAGAACTGAAAACCAAACACCGAATGTTCTCACTCATAAGTGGGTGCTGAACAATGAGAACACATGGACACATGGAGGGGAACATCATACACCAGGGCCAGTTGGGGAGTGGGGGGTGGGGGCTAGGTGAGGGGGAGGGATAGCAGGGGGCGGAGGAACTGGGGAGGGATAACATTAGGAGAAATACCTAATGTAGATAACAGGGGGATGGATGCAGCAAACCACCATGGCATGTGAATACCTATTTAACAATCCTGCACAAGTTGCACATGTACCCCAGAACTTAAAGTATAATTAAAAAAAAAAAAGAAAACAAAAACAAAAAGCCGTGGATCGACATGGCTAAATCTCAAATATAACACTGACATTAAGAAAGGTTACAGATAAATATATACAGGGTGAAACCATTTACATATAAGTTGAAAAAATGTGTAAAATAATAGTATATTGCATATTAATTAAAGGTGACTACAAATGTCATGCAACCGAGGCAGGCAACCGGTGGTGAGGAAAGAGTATGTGATCAGGGAAAAGTTCACTGTGGCCTTGGGGAGCAACAGTAACACTGAATTCCTAGGCTGTATGTCAAAAATATAAACTTGTGTTTCAGTTACATATAATACGCATATATGAACTGAGGTGTGCTACAAAATGTTAGTTCTTCAGTTCATGGTCAAAAAGTTCTAAAAAAAAAACCTCACATATGAATAAAAGAATACAAGCTTAGCTGTACAATTCTTCATACCTTTGAATATATTCTTTCACAATAATTTAAAAATCTTACGATTTTCACATATTGAAAATAAAGTAAAATGAAATATATGATTTTCATATATTGAAAATCATATTACAAAATAAAGTAAAATGAAAAAATAAAATATCTGGAAAATATGCCAAATATTCAGAATTGTATTCCTAATATACTTCTATAAATTATCTATGAAAAATGTATGCATATAGTATGAGATATCAATAAAATCAAGCAGCTTAACACAGTGGCTCAGGCCCATAATACCAGCACTTAGGGAGGCCGAGGCAGGCAGATCACTTTAGGTTGGGAGTTCAAGACCAGCCTGGCCAACATGGTGAAACCCTGTTTCCACTAAAAATACAAAAATTAGCCAGACATGGTGGTGGATGCCTGTACTCCCAGTTACTCAGAAGGCTGAGGCAGGAAAATCATTTGAACCCGGGAGGCAGAGGTTGCAGTGAGCAGAGATCCATCCCACCACTGCACTCCAGCCTGGGTGACAGAGCAAGACTCCCTATCAAAAAAATAAAAAATAAAGCTTTTTAAAAATGTAGCCGCCTGTCTTAAGTATATGCTGTTTATCTAAAGGTGACACTGCTATACAAAACAACATTAAAGCCAGTAACTACAATACAGTAAAACTAACAATAATGTCCCCCTCAAATTCCTTAATTACACAGGAAGAAGATTATGTGCATGCAACTTATCCCCAAATATTCTGCTTTTAAATTTGAGAAATGACATCTATAAACTGGCAAATATACATCTGGGTCATCTATGACTACTCTAAAATAGAGTTGCCTCCCCCAGTTACTTTCCACTCTGTCTCATCACTTCTAACACAACAATTGACAACAGAACAATCTGTTTTGAAGCTTACACATTAATGTAAATGGTTACAGAGTAACAACTAGGGGTTTAATTATTTTTACCAATTAAGTCTCAAATGAAGAAAGGTTAAAGAGATACATAGTGGGTGGGATATAGTGTCTCACACCTGTAACCCTGCACTTTGGGAAGCCAAGGTGGGAAAATCATTTGAGGCCAAGAGTTTGAGAACAGCGTGGATAACACAGTGAGACCACAGTGGTCTCTATTAAAAATTAAAAACTACACACTGCACGTAGTGGCACGTGCCTGTAGGTCTAGCTTCTTGGGAGGCTGAGGCAGAAGGATCACTTGAGCCTAGAAGTTCGAAGTCCCTTTGAGCTATGATGGTACCACTGCACTCTAGTCAGAAAATAGGGGGGTGAGGGGGAGAAGAGAGGAGGAAAGGAGAAATGCACAGTGAACTCTAGATCAGTGTCTCTCAAACCCTAATGTGCATGTGCATCAACTGGAAAAATCATGAAAATGAATATTCTAATGACTATTCTAATTCTGTAGCCCCCAGCGTAGCTTCTAAGATTCTGCATCCTAACAAGTTCCCAGTGATGCCCATGCTGCCATCTACAGATGACATTTTGAATAGCAAGGTTCTAGAGCATTCTCCACAGTCTTTAACTCAAGCATTCAGCACACTTCCTGATTTGCCTTCATATACCTAATGTAATTAAGGAACTGATAAATGTGGCAGCAGTAAGAATGGAAACAAACAAATATGAAAACACCATGAAGAACTGACAGGGCTTATTCATAAAATATACAGTGGCAAAAGAGAAGGTAGACCAAAATGCAAATTTTGCACCTGGGATATAAAGCATAAGGGTACTTGTGGAGTCAGAAATTTTGCAGGCGATCCACTGAATGCTTTAAAGGACAGTGATACATCAAGATGAAAATGTCCAGCAGGCAATTTAGAATATAGGATTAAAGTTCAAACTGGATACATACATACACGTGCATACAAACACACACATGCACGCATGAGGCACATACATGCACCTGCACCTTTTTTTGTTAAGATGATAGCTGCAGTACTAAGAACAAAAAGAGCCAAAAAAAAGTAGAGTACTAAATCTTAGGGAGAAAATGAAAGGCAATACAAAATTAGAGAATGAGGTCGTTTCAAAGAAAAGCTATCTTCAAAAACAGGAAAAAAAAATCACATCACATGCTGGGGTCTGCTGGGGGGTGGGGGGTGAGGGGTGGGATAGCAGTGGGTGGGGAGATTGGGGAGTGATAACATTAGGAGAAATAACTAATGTAGGTGACGGGAAGATGAAGGCAGCAAACCACCATGGCATATGTATACCTATGTAACAATCCTGCAAGATCTGCACATGTACCCCAGAACTTAAAGTAAAATAAAAATACTTTTTAAAAAGATGTTCAATAGTATCAAACGTTCCAAAGAAGTCAAGAGTAATGGGGCTAAGAAAGAACATCTGGATGTGGTAACTGAGGCTAAAAAGTCATAGGTAACCTCAGAGGTTAGGCAGAGCAAAAGGGAGGGAGCTCATCCACTCAATGCCATAATCAGATTAAGAGGGAGAAAGATAACTCACCCACTCTGAACTCTATTACCAGTTTACACTCTTACACCATTTCAGTTTCCAACTCCAAATCTTTAACAGTTTCCTATTTTCCTCTATTTTAGATTACAGGAAATATTTATCTCCTACAAATGTCTATACTTTTGACAGTATATCACATAAAATGTGCCACAATAGGTATGTGCTCCTTTTTCATTTGTAATTAGTTCTGTCTCCTAAAGTAGATGGTAAATTTCTCACTGGGAAGGCTCTTATATGACCTTTTGTGTCACCTACAGTAAGGGAATGGGCTATATAATTTAAAAATCTGCTAGGTCTGATGACTCAGTCAAATACTCAAATTCTTTGATTCCTGGAACAACTGATCTACTATTTTTAAAAATGGAAATAAAGCTAAAAACTATGGCAAAAATTACTATCTTTAATGTCAATTTTCCCATTCTTCCTTTAAGTAGTAAAGGCTTCTGAATTTTAGCTAGAAACATGGCTGTCTTGATAGAAAGACAACATTTCTCAGCCTCTCCTGTAGAATGTAAACAGAAACGATGTATTTTGCCATTGCCACACTGGGCCTTTGTTCCCCTGGCCTATTCTCCTTTTCCATTTGCTGGGAGACAATAAGGAATGAACCTGCTACTTTGGATCCATTACAAAAGCCCCGTGGTGAAGATGACAGAACTACTCTACTCATACTGAACAGTTCATGTCCAGACCGATGTGAAGAAGAAATAAACTTCTATCCTGTTTAAGCCACTTTTTTTTTTTTTTTTTTGAGACAGTCTCACTCTGTCACCCAGGCTGGAGTGCAGTGAGGAAGATCTTGGCTCACCGAAATCTCTTTCCTCCTTGGCTCAAGTTATCCTCCCACCTCAGCCTCCTAAGTAGCTGGGACTACAGGCACATACTACCATGCCCAGCTAATTTTTGTGTTTTTTGTAAAGATAGGGTTTCACCATGGTATCCAGGCTGGTCTCAAACTTCTGGGCTCAAGCAATCCTCCAGGCTCAAGCAATCTTCCTGCCTCAGCGTCTCAAACTGCTGGGATTGCAGGAATGAGCTACTGCACACAATCAGTGTGAATTACATTTGCATGTTGGTAGTAGCAAACAGAACACACAAGAGATTTCACAATCCCTGATTTTAGAGTCAAAATTCTAAGAGGGGTTAAAGAATAATAAAAGACTTTTTCATCAAAGCTGAGTTTCCTAGATCCAATTTAAATCACCAATAATGCATTATGTGTCTATTTTGACTAAAGTATTAAACAAAGATGACAAAACACAAATGCTGCCTTCAAGAAGCTTGAACTCTAATAATTAGATAATGGTTACAGTATTAAGTACAAATGACAGAGGAACACAGAAAAAGTAAAAAACGAATGTTGGCCAATGATATTAATGCAGGTTTGTAGAGACAGTGGCATTTGACGTATTACGTTGGTTGGGTGCAGTGGCTCAAACCTGTAATCCCAGCACTTTGGGAGGCTGGGGTAGGCAGATCACTTGAGACAAGGGATTCAAGACCAGACTAACCAACATGGCAAAACCCTGTCTCTACTAAAAATACAAAAATTAGCTGGGCATGGTGGTACATGCCTATAGTCCCAGCTACTCAGGAAGCTAGGGTGTGAGAATCGCTTGAACAGAGGTTGCAGTGAGCTGAGATCCTGCCAGTGCACTCCAGCCTGGACAGCAGAGGGAGACCTTGTCTAAAAAAAAAAAAAGGTAAAGTCTGGACAGGGTATAAGAACAAGGTGCATTCTTGGTAAAATGAACAGTGCCCTCCCACTCCCATCTTGAAGAGTTTCAGCTATACTGTAATACATAGCCAAAAAATATAACATTGCAGTACCTGATAACTACTAAGGTTTTTATTTAAATGGTAATTTAAATTTTGACATGCATATACACACATACACACACACACACACACACACACACACAAATACACATACATACACACACACCCCTAAAATTTGTACAGTGTTACATGACTACTAACTTCCAGATAAAAACGACAGTTTTAAGGTATGGAAACCCTAGAGAAAAGTGGATAAATGAGGTTGACTGAATGATAAATCATTATTAAGTATAAATAATGTAAAAGACATTACATGTCTAAAAAATGAACAGAAATTTTATTGAGACCTCAATACACTTGCCTTGTAGCTTTCACATGATTTGAGAAATAAGATGAAACCATGTGCTCTTCTGAGAAGAAATTTCTCTTCAGTTTCTGATTATCATGATGAATTAGCAAATAGAAAAGCTTTCTTACATATTTTTTATAAAGAAAATACAATGAGGAACAAAGAATTTAATGCTAACAGTAACTTCCTTTTAAGACTTATTCTATAAAGCCTTCTCCAATGCCCCAACAGCACTTTAAAAATAACATTTAACACAATGATTTACAGTTAATTGTTTTATCTGTCTTTTCTCAGAAACAGCGATGTCTTTGAGAATAGGGACTTCATGTTATTGATCTCTATATGTTCTGTACCCAGCACAATATCTGGTATAAAAATTTAAGCAGTCTCTAGCTTACAAAGGATAACTAAGACCTTGAGCCACCTGGGTTACTGCTGCCAAAACTGCTACGGGAGTATTTTTAGAGGAACCTACCATCTTACTGAATACGTAAGACACTATTCATCATATTTCCAAATACACTGTCTGTCTAATCCTAACAAATATGTGAGGAAATAATATTGCCACTGCATTTTAAAGATTGAGAAACTTAGGCTCAAAACATAAAAAATGGAGAGAGCCAGCTGAGACCATGACAGGGGCAAATCTCTAAATGTAACTGTGAATAATACTGTGTCTCCTACTATGGTAATTCCATCATTCCAAATGAAATTCTCTTATACTGCCTGACTAATTTTACTCTACTTTGTCAGCTTTTCAAAATGCCAAGTCACTTACTGATGAGGCTAATGATATAGGTTTAAACATGCAATTTCTTCATCTATCCAGAAGTATCAATCCTCCTCAAATTATCATGTTTGCTTTCTTTCCTCATAATACCCAACATTAAAAGCAGTAAGAATTGGATTTGATTTGGTTTGATTTGTTAGAGAGAGAAACTGCAAAGGATAGAGAATTTTGTCCACGAAGAAACAGAAGAGAAGGGCAAAATCAACTGAGACGTAAAGGTAAATTCTTAAGGCAGCATCATAGTAGCAGATGCCCAGGGAAAGAGATACACACCAAAGTAGTAAAAGGATCTCAAAGAGAAACTAGGTATATCAAAATACTGTCCAGGGTAAAGCAGGAAACAAGAAACAAACACCTTCTCTTTCCATAGCACAAGTCCCTTTGTTCTTTACCCAAGAGTACTGACTAGCACTTCACTGCCTATGGTCAGCTATATTATGGGTTGGGTATGTTTGTGGACTACCAGGAAAAGCAGGAAACCATATTAAAAAAAAATGTTTTCCACTTATGAACAAATGAAATGCAAACATGCAAAAGAACCTGGAGCAGGGGCAGGGGGAGATGGGGAATAAATGCAAATAGGCAGGAGGGATCTTTTTCAAGTGATGGCAGCATTCTAAAATTCTACAGTGGTGAGACTTGTGAAACTCTGTTAATATTCTAAAAATCACTGAATTATATACACTTAAGAGAATTTTACAGCATATAAATTATATATTGATAAAGGTGTTTTTAAAAAGCTGTATTTATTTAAACATAGAAATGAAATATCATACATTTCTTTCTTTTATTGCTTTTTCCTTATTTTACCAAAAAAGAAAAAATGGCAGCCAGTACTGTAACTAGCAGGTTGAATAATTTAGGATACGGGGTCTAAGCAAATACACAGAAATGCCAGCTAAGAAGCCACTGACTCAGGTGCTATCATATTTAAAAGATTTCACATTTAAACCCAAAAATTTAAATAGAAGTTTCATAAATAGTATTCGGACAAAAGTTATTTTAAATTTCCAAAAGGATTCTCCTAGGCAACTACACTCAATAGAATGTTTGGGAGTTTTTAAATATTAAATATATTTCATTATGTAATATTTTATTAAGGAAACAAATTGTTCTTTAAAATATCCCTTTTTAAGTAATCTTAAAGCTACTAACATATTTCACTATGATCTAGTCACCAGTGATTACTATGTCACATTCACATTTTCCTGCAAAGCAGCATTGGCAATGCTAAAAGATGACATGTAACGATAACATTTTACAATTAGAGTTCCTGCCCAACCTTTATAAACTTCAAAAGAGTTACCACATTGCTGATCAGAAGAAACTTTCCACAAACTAATTAATCATTTACTAATAGGAAGCATTAATAGAAGGCAAGTGATTGTGATCACTCAAAAATAAGTTCACAGAACATTTCTTATCTTGGCAGAGCGTGGTAGCTTGGCCTGTAAGTCCAGCAGTTTGGAAGGCCAAGGCAGGTAGATGACCTGAGGTCAGGAGTTCGAGACCAGCCTGGCCAGCATGGTGAAACACTGTCTCTATTAAAATTACAAAAATTAGCTGGGCGTGGTGGTGGGCACCTGTGGTCCCAGCTACTCGGGAGGCGAGGCAAGAAAACTACCTGAGCCATTGCTCTCCAGCCTGGGCGACAGGGGCAAAATTCTGTCACAAAATAAATAAATAAATAAATAAATCCTACCTTTAAAAAAAAAAAAAACCTCAAAATAGCCCAGCAAGCACAAACATCACCCACAACAATGGAATGGATGTAATTAATTTATTCTAAAATTGGTCTGAAACAAGACTGACATTAAATAAGAAAACATTTTCATTTTATTAAAAACAAAAGAATTGAGATTTAACTCATTGCAATCATTTTTTTCAATGTATTTGGTAAGAAAATTGTGTAGAACCAAATAAATAACATAATAGAAAATAAAACCTTTGAAAGAAAAGTTCTAAAACAAATTATTTTAAACCTTCCCTACTCAGAAAGACAGCACTTAAGTTGTAGTATTTAAATAATTCCCTCAGAATTCCTATTTTTTTAGGGGAAAAAAAAAACTGTCACAGTCAGACTCAGAACAGCAGCACATGCATCACCTCACAAAGATTTACTGAGAGTCTACTGTCAACATACTATTAAAGGCTCTGGGGATATAGTAAACTAAACAGATAAACTCCAGCCATCATGGAACTTACACTCCTATGGAAGACAGTATACAAGCAAACCTGTGAAAGTAATAATGTATCAATATGGTGAATTTTATGGAGAAAACAGGGAGAAAATGGATAGGGAGTACAGGTAAGGAAGCGAGAGGGAAAGGTAGTTATTATTTTGTCAAGGAAAGTTCTATTGGACCAGTGATCTGAAGGAGTTAGGGTAACAAACCATGCAGCTATCTGGGGAAAGAGAATTAAGGTAAACAGAACAATAGGCACAAAGGCCTTGAGGAATGACATAGCTTCTTCACGTTTAAGGTTTACATCAAGGCACTCCTTAAGAAATGCTAAATGCACGTTTAAGAAATACCAAGGAAAGTCTAGTGCAATGGCATGAGCCTATAGTCCCAACTACCTGGGAGGCTGATGGAGAAGGGATGCTTGAGCGCAGGAATTCAAGGCTGCAGTGCTGGAGCCACTGCACTCCAGCCTGGGCAACATAACAAGATCCAATGTCTAAAACATAAAAACAAATACCAAGGAGGGTCCAAACAAACAAACAAAAGAGTCTGTAAAGGGCCACTTTTATATCCCTATAATATATAATAAAAGTTTACTCAGAAATGTTTTTAAGTGGTTTCTGCCCAAACAACCTATTTCCTAAGAACAAAACAGACGATTAGTACATACACATGGTTCTATCATTTTAATTCAGTGCTCAGCACATGCTTAGTAAGTATGAAAGAAAGACAAGAAAGAAAGGGTTACAGCGAAGTGAGGAAAACAATAACAGGATTCCTCCCAAAAGATGTTCTGGGCATGCACCACTGTTCTGTCAGGAACTGGAAAGGGTTAAATGGCAAAAACAAAAACAATTTACTCTCTACTACTCCCTACTCTCCTTAAAATTCAAAGTCAAACTGTAGGATATAAGGAAGGCAAATATATTAGCAGAGGCTCGTGGCCATTAATTATCTCAGAAGGCAACTTCTTTACAAATGCTAATTTCAATCTAAGAGTATGCTTTATTTATGTGGCACTGTCCTCCATTAATACTTATAGAGCTTGACAAATTTGTTGTCCCTGATATTATTGGAACAATTGATAAAATGTGAATAAATTCTATAGATGACAGTATTATATCAATGATAATTTCCTGATTTTAACAAATGTACTGTGATTATGTAAAATCTTTGTCATTAGGAGATGATATGGTTTGGTTAGGTCCTCAATCAAATCTCAACTTGAATTGTTTCTCCCAGAACTCCCACATGTTGTGGGTGGGACCCAGGGCAAGGTAACTGAATTATGGAGGCCAGTCTTTCCCGTGCTATTTTCGTTATAGTTAATAAGTCTCATAAGATCTGATGGGTTTATCACAGGTTTTTACTTTTGCTTCTTCCTCATTTTTCTCTTGCTGCTACCATGTAAGAAGTCTTTTACCTTCCCGCCATGCTTCTGAGGCCTCCCCAGCCATGTGGAACTGTAAGCCCAATTAAACTTCTTTTTCTTCTAAGTCTCCGGTATGTCTTTATCAGCAGCATGAAACCAGACTAATAAAGTAAACTGGTACCAGCAGAGTAGGGTATTGTTCAAAAGTTACCTGAAAATGTAGAAGCAACTTGGGAACTGCGGAATAGGCAGAGGTTGGAACAGTTTGGAAGGCTCAGAAGAAGACAGGAAATATGGGAAAGTTTGGAACCACCTAGAGACTTGTTGAATGGCTTTGCCCAAAATGCTGATAGTGATACAGACAACAAGGTTCAGGATGTGGTGGTCTCAGACATAGAGAAGGAATTTGTTGGGAACTGGAGTAAAGGTGACTCTTGTTATGTTTTAGCAAAGAGACTGGTGGCATTCTGCCCCTGCCTTAGAGGTTGGTCTGTGCAACTCTGAACTTGAGAAAGGTGATTTAGGGTATCTGGTGGAAGAAATTTCTAGGCAGCAAAGAATTCAAGAGGTAACTTGGGTTCTGTTAAAGGCACTCAGTTTTATAAGGGGAGCAGAGCATAAAAGTTTGGAAAAAATTTGCAGCCTATGTGATAGAAAAGAAAAATCCATTTTCTGGGGAGAAATTCAAGCTGGCTACAGAAATTTGAGTAAATAGTAAGGAGCCTAATTTCCAAAGTATCAAGAAGCTACAAATCATTTTCATAGAACCAGTCCTTTTCTCTGTAACCCCACACTTTTCTTACTAATTTCACCTACTACTGTTAAGAGTCTATAAGTTATCAAGACATTAATCCCTGAGACCATGGGGAAAATGTCTCCAGGCCATGCCAGAGACCTTCACGGCAGCCCCTCTCATCACAGGCCCAGGGGCCCAGGAGGAAAAAGTGGTTTTGTGGGCCAAGGTCTCCGTGCTATGTGCAGCCTAGGGACTTGGTGCCCTGTGTTCCAGCCACTCTGCTCCAGCCATGGCTAGAAGGGGTCAATGTATAGCTCAGGCTGTGGCTTCAGAAGGTAGAAGCCCCACACCTTGGTAGCTTCCATGTGGTGTTGAGCCTGTGGCGGAACAAATGTCAAGAACTGAGGTTTGGGAACCTCCACCTAGATTTTAGAGGATGTATGGAAATGACTGGATGCCCAGGCAAAAGTTTGCTGCAGGGGTGGGGTCCTCATGGAGAGCCTCTGCTAGGGCAGCATGGAAGGGAAACGTGGGCTCAGAGCCCCCACACAGAATCCCTACTGGGGCACCGCCTAGTGGAGCTGTGAGAAGAGGGCCACCGTCCTCCAGATCCCAGAACAGCAAATCCACTGACAGTTTGAACAGTGCGCCTGGAAAAGTTGCAGAGGCTAAACACCAGCCTGTGAAAGCAGCCAGGAGGGAGTCTGTACCCTTCAAAACCACAGGGGCAGAGCTACCCAAGACCATGGGAACCTACTACCTCTTACATCAGCATGACCTGGATGCAAGACCTGCAGGCCAAGGAGATCATTTTGGAGCCTTAAAATTTGACCGCCCTGCTGGATTTTGGACTTGCATGGGCCCTGTAACCCTCTTGTTTTGGCCAATTTATTTCTTTTGGAATGGCTGTATTCACCCAACACCTGTACCCCCACTGTATATGGGAAGTAACTAGCTTGCTTTTATTTTACATGCTCACAGGCAGGAGGGACTTGCCTTGTCTCAAATGAGACTTTGGACTGTGGACTTTTGGGTTAATGCTGATATGAGTTAAGACTCTGGGGGACTGTTGGGAAGGCAAGATTGGTTTTGAAACGTGAGGACAGAAGATTTGCAGGGGCCAGGAGCAGAATGATGTGGTTTGGCTGTGTCCCAATCCAAATCTCAACTTGAATTGTACCTGAGAGAATTCCTAAGTGCTGTGAGAGGGACCTAGGGCAAGGTAATTGAATCATGACGGCCAGTCGTTGCTGTGCTATTCTCATTACAGTTAATAAGTCTCATGAGATCTGATGGATTTATCAGGAGTTTCTACTTTTGCTTCTTTCTCATTTTCTCTTGCTGCCACCATGTAAGAAGTGCCACATTTTGCCTCCCACCATGATTCTGAAAACTCCCTCACCATGTGGAACTGTAAAGCCAATGAAACCTCTTTTTATTCCCAGTCTCGGATATGTCTTTACCAGCAACATGAAAGCCAACCAATGCAGGAAACAGACACTGAAATATTTAAGGGTATAGAATCATTTTGGGTATGATTCTATACCCTTAGTTCAGGAGGAAAACATGTGTGTTTGTACATATATATAAAGGAGAAAGAGAATAAGTGTGGTAAAATTTTAACATTTGAATCTGGATGTGAGATTCAAGGGTGGAAAAGAATACTATATCAATACAGTTTCCTTCATTTCATTCTTGCCTTCATTTGTAAAAAGGAGTAACAAGAGAGAACAGAATACTTGTATATAACCATTGAATAAGACAATTATAATAAAAATAATTTTTAAAAAAACTATTCCTGTATCCACACTATGAAGATGAGTTTCTTCATTTGAAAATATAAACACCTGAGAAGATCCAAGATGGCGGATTAGACACAACTCCAGCGCACAACGCCCAGCAAAAGAGACACAGAAATTCAGAGATCTTCTAGCTCCAACAGAGGTACCAGGGGCGTTTCAATGAGTCTGGTCCAATGGTGAACAATGCACACTCAGGGCAGACCGAGATGGAGAGGGGTGCTGCTTCACCCAGAAAGTGTATCTGACCAGCGAGTTCAGAGGCTCCCTCTCTGACACTCCGGTCGAGATACAGTGCTTTCCTCAAAGCCTCAGCAATACACAGAACAGGGGATCTTTGCCAGTCAAGTGCTAGGAATTACAAGCACGGAGTTGAACAAGAGCCTGCAGGTTCCTAACGTCCCCCACAAACCTCAGGGAACTAAGCTCTGACTCTAGTGGGTTGTGCGGCCAGTGCCACAGTCTGAGATGAACCCTGAATGATCCAGCCCACTGGAGGAAGGGCACAACCCACCACTAGAGGAGTGTGACTGGGATACATATTTTAACAAACAACACAGGAAGCCTACGTAGCAACAGGAGGGTGTTCTTGACAACCCAGGAGCGCCTACAGGTCAGTGGAAGAGGCTGGCCTAATCTCCCACTATAAACAAAAAAGACACAGGAAGCTTCCCTAGTAACCTGAAGGAGTCCGTAGAAACCCAGTAGCGCCTCCACAGGTAGACAAGCAACCTCATCAAGCAGCTCCCTGACACCACAGCCAGGTAATTCCACAAAGATGGGGAAAAAACAGCACAAAAAAGATGAAACCATCAAAGACCAGAACACCTCTTCTCCTTCAAGAGATCACAATTCCTCAACAACACAGGATCGATCACAACTGTACTGAGGAGTGTGACGAATTGACAGAAACAGGCTTCAGAAGGTGGATAATAACAAACTTTTCTGAGCTAAAGGAACATGTTCTAACTCAATTCAAGGAAACCAAAAACCTTGAAAAAAGGTTAGACGAAATGCTAACTATAATAACCAGCTTAGAGGAAAACATAAACGACTCGATGGAGTTGAAAAACACAGCACGAGAACTATGTGAAGCAAACACAAGTTTTAATAGCCAAATCGATCAAGCAGAAGAAAGGCTATCAAGATTGAAGATCAACTCAAAGAAATAAAAAGAGAAGGCAAGACGAGAAAAAAGAGTCAAAAGAAATGAACAAAGCCTCCAAGAAATATGAGATTA
>NW_016107533.1:1370050-1379594 GCF_001604975.1 Cebus imitator
TGAATCGATCAACAGAAGAAAGGCTATCAGAGATTGAAGATCAACTCAAAGAAATAAAAAGAGAAGGCAAGACGAGAAAAAAGAGTCAAAAGAAATGAACAAAGCCTCCAAGAAATATGAGATTATGTGAAAAGACCTAATCTATGCTTGATAGGTGTACCCAAATATGATCGGGAGAATGAATCCAGGCTGGAAAACACAATCCAGGATATTATCCAGGAGAACTTCCCAAGCCTAGCAAGGCAGTCCAAATTTCAAATTCCAGAAATACAGAGAACTCCACAAAGACATTCCTCAAGAAGAGCAACCCCAAGGCACATAATCGTCAAATTCACCAGGGTTGAAATGAAGGAAAAAATGCTAAGGGCAGCCAGAGAGAAAGGTCAGGTCACCCACAGAGGGAGGCCCATCAGACTCACAGCAGATCTCTCGTCAGAAACCTTACATGCTAGAAGAGAGTGGGGGCCAATATTCAACATCCGTAAAGAAAAGAAACTGCAACCCAGAATCTCACATCCAGCCAAACTAAGCTTCATAAGTGAAGGAGAAATAAAATCCTTTACAAACAAGCAATTATTTAGAGACTCTGTCAACACCAGAGCTGCCCTACAAGAGCTCCTGAAAGAAACACTAAGCAAGGAAAGGAACAAGTACCACTCACTTGCAGTCAAAAGCAAACCAGTTGGCAAAGACCAAAAATGCAATGAAGAAAATGAGTCAACTAATGGGAAAGAAAACCAGCCAGTAACAAAATGGCAGGATCAAATTCACACATAACAATATTAGCGTTGAATGTAAATGGCCTAAATGCCCCAATTAAAAGACACAGACTGGAAAGCTGGATAAAAAGTCAAAACCCATCGGTGTGCTATATTCAGGAAACCCATCTCACACACAAAGACACACACAGACTCAAAATAAAGGGATGGAAGAAGATTTACCAAGAAAATGGAGAACAAAAAAAACAGGGGTTGCAATCCTCATCTCTGATTAAATGGACTTCAAACCAACAAAGATCAAAAGAGACAAAGAAGGCCACTACATAATGGTAAAAGGATCAATCCAACAGGAAGAGCTAACTATCCTAAATATATACGCCCCCAACACAGGAGCACCCAGATACGTAAAGCAAATTTTTAACGACCTAAAACGAGATTTAGACTCCCATACTATAATAGTAGGAGACTTCAACACTCCATTGTCAATATTAGACAGATCAATGAGACAGAAAATTAACAAGGATATCCACAACTTGAATGCAGAGCTGGACCAAGCAGACCTAATAGACATATATAGAACGCTCCACCCCAAATGTACAGAAAATACAATTTTCTCAGCACCACATTGCATTTACTCTAAAATTGACCACATCATTGGAAGCAAATCACTCCTCAGCAAATGCAAAAGAACAGAAATCATAACAAAGAGTCTATCAGACCACAGCACAGACTAGAACTCAGGATGAAGAAATACACTCAAACCCGCACAACCACTTGGAAACTGAACAACTTGCTTCTGAGTGACAACTGGATAAACAATGAAACGAAGGCAGAAATAAAGATGTTCTTCGGAACCAACCAGAATGAAGACACAACTTACCAGAATATCTGGGACATCTTTAAAGCAGTGTCAAGAGGAAAATTTATAGCAATAAATGCCCACCAGAGAAGAGAGGGAAGAACTAAAATCGATACCTTATCATCAAAATTGAAAAAGCTAGAGAAGCAAGATCAAAAAAACTCAAAAGCTAGCAGAAGGCAAGAAATAACTAAGATCAGAGCAGAACTGAAGGAAATAGAGACACAAAAAACCCTTCAAAAAATCAATTAATCCAGGAGCTGGTTTTTGAAAAGATCAACAAAATAGACCACTAGCCAAATTAATAAAAAAGAAAAGAGAGAAGAATCAAATAGATGCAATAAAACATGATAAAGGGGATATCACCACTGATCCCACAGAAATACAAACTACCATCAGAGATTACTACAAACAGCTCTACTCACGCAAACCAGTAAACCAGGGAGAAATGGACAAATTCCTAGATACTTGTACTCTACCAAGACTAAACCAGGAGGAAGCTGAAATCCTGAATAGACCAATAACAAGGGCTGAAGTAGAGGCAGCAATCAACGGCATACCAACCAAAAAAAGTCCAGGTCCAGATGGGTTCACAGCCAAATTCCACCAGACATACAAAGAGGAGCTGGTTCCTGAAACTGTATCAAACAATACAAAAGGAGGGAATCCTCCCTAACTCATTTTATGAGAGCAACATGATCCTCATACCAAAACAAGGCAGAGACTCAACTAAAAAAGAAAACTTCAGGCCAATAACAATGATGACCATCAACGCAAAAATCTTCAATATAATACCGGCAAACAGAATGCAACAGCACATCAAGAAGCTTATCAATCATGACCAAGTAGGCTTCAACCTGGGGATACAAGGCTGCTTCAACCTACGCAAATCCATTAATGTAATCTATCACATAAACAGAACCAAAGACAAAAACCACATGATTATCTCAGATGCAGAGAAGGCCTTCGATCAAATTCAACAGCCCTTCATGCTAAACACTCTGAATAAACTGGGTATTGACAGAATGTATCATAAAATGATAAAAGCTATATATGACAAACCTACAGCCAATATCATACTGAACGGGCAAAAGCTGGAAGAATTCCCTTTGAAATCAGGCACTAGACAAGGATGCCCTCTTACCACTCCTATTCAACATAGTATTGGAAGTTCTAGCAGAGCAATCAGGCAAGAAAAAGAAATAAAGGGTATTCAATTAGGAAAGGAGGAAGTCAAACTGACTCTATTTGTAGATCGCATGATTTTATATCTAGAAGACCCCATCGTCTCACCCCAAAATCTTCTCAAACTGATAAGCAACTTCAGCAAAGTCTCAGGATACAAAATCAATGTGCAGAAATCACAAGCATTCCTATATACCAATAACAGACAAACAGAGAGTCAAATCAAGAGTGAACTCCCATTCACAACTGCTACAATGAGAATAAAATACCTAGGAGTTCAACTAACAAAGGATGTAAATGACCTCTTCAAGGAGAACTACAAACCACTGCTCAACGAAATAAGAGAGGACACAAACAGATGGAGAAACATTCCACGTTCATGGTTAGGAAGACTCAACATCGTGAAAATGGCCATACTGCCCAATGTAATTTACAGATTAGACGCTATCCCCATCAAGCTACCAATGACCTTCTTCACAGAACTGGAAAAAAAAACAGCTTAAACGTCATATGGAACCAAAAGAGAGCCCACATAGCCAAGTCAATTGTAAGCAAAAAAAAACAAAGCAGGAGGCATCATACTACTGGACTTCAAACTATACTACAAGGCTACAGTAATCAAAACAGCATGGTACTGGTACCAAAACAGAGATGTAGACCAATGGAACAGAACAGGGGCCTCAGAGGCAACACCACACATCTACAACCATCCGATCTTTGACAAACCTGACAAAAACAAGCAATGGGGAAAGGATTCCCTGTTTAATAAATGGTGTTGGGAAAAGTGGTTAGCCATGTGCAGAAAGCAGAAACTGGACCCCTACCTGTCACCTTACACTAAAATTAACTCCAGATGGATCAAAGATTTAAACATAAAACCTGACACCATAAAAACACTAAAAGAAAACATAGGCAAAACCATTCAGGGCATAGGCAAGGCAAAGACTTCACGACTAAGACACCAAAAGCAATGTCAATAAAAGCCAAGATAGACAAATGGGATCTAATTAAACTCCAGAGCTTCTGTACAGCAAAAAGAAACCATCCTTAGAGCAAATCGGCAACCAACAGAATGGGGAAAAAAATTTCTGCAATCTACCCATCTGACAAAGGGCTAATATCCAGAATCTACAAAAAACTAAAACAGATATACAAGAAAAAAACAAACAACCCCATTCAAAAGTGGGCAAAGGACATGAACAGATACTTTTCAAAAGAAGACATATATGAGGCCAACAAACATATGAAAAAATGCTCATCATCACTGGTCATTAGAGAAATACAAATCAAAACCACACTGATATATCGTCTCACGCCAGTTAGAATGGTGATCATTAAAAAATCTGGAGACAACAGATGCTGGAGAGGATGTGGAGAAATAGGAATAATCTTACACAGTTGGTGGGAGTGTAAATTAGTTCAACCATTGTGGAAGACAGTGTGGCGATTTCTCAAGAATCTAGAAATAGAAATTCCATTTGACCCAGCAATCCCATTACTAGGTATATACCCAAAGAACTATAAATCGTTCTACTATAAAGACACATGTTCATTGCAGCCCTGTGTACAATAGCTAAGACATGGAACCAACCCAAATGCCCATCAATGATAGACTGGACAAAGAAAATGTGGTACATATAAACAATGTAATACTACGCAGCCATAAAAAATGATGAGTTCGTGTCCTTTGTAGGGACTTGGATGAATCTGGAAACCATCATTCTCAGCAAACTGACACAAAAACAGAAAGCCAAACACCGTATGTTCTCACTCATAGGTGGGTGTTGAACAACGAGGTGGGCTCAGGGAGAGGAACATCACACACTGTGGGCAGCTGGGGGTGGTAGGGGAGAGACAGTGGGGGATGAGGAGGGTGGGGAGGGATAACATGGGGAGAAATGCCAAATATAGTATGCACCTAAAGTAAAATAAATAGATTTAAAAAAAAAAGAAAATACAAATACCACCATCTTCCATATTCAGCTAACTGCTATGAACATCAAAAAACAAAATATGTATAATGAAAGCACTCTATAACTACAAATCATTTTCATAGAACAAGTCCTTTTCTCTGTAACCCCGTACTTTTCCTTGCTAACTTCACCTACTACTAAAACTCCATATCAAAGCTTTAACTCCAAAAAATCTACATTTTCTTAGTCATAGAATTCCACTTATATATGTTATAAAATTGTTTTTTAAATGTTTATAATAATTGTTTTTAAGGGGAAATCACACATTAAAAGTACACATTATTAGATTATTTTTAAGATGAGAAAAACAAGAAAGGACTTTTTAAAATAAGAAAATGTGGCATATCTCTAGCCTTCATCCCTTCTCCAAGCATCACATTCTTTTATTTATTTATTTACGAGATGAAGTCTTGCACTGTCGTTCAGGCTGGAGTGCAGTGGCATGATCTCGGCTCACTGCAACCTCCATCTCCTGGTTCAAGCAATTCTCCTGCCTCAGCCACCCAAGTACCTGTGATTACAGGCACTCGCCACCACGCCCAGGTAATTTTTTGTATTTTTAGTAGAGATGGGGTTTCACCATGTTGGCCAGGTTGGTCTCAAACTCCTGACCTCATGATTCTCCTGTCTCGGCCTCCCAAAGCACCGGAATTACAGGTATGAGCCACTGCGCCTGGCCCCAAGCATTACATTCTTATAACCAATTGGGATAATGCCAATTAAACACATCCAAGATGAAATTCATTTCTCCATTCAGCCCTTCCCTCTCTCCTTCTCCCTCCAACATTGCTTTTCCACAGTCCCCCAACTCAGTTGGTGATGTAAGGGGAGAAACAAAGTCATTCTTGCTCCTCTCTTTCTTTCATTATCCTTAACCATTTAATCAAGCAAATGTCCTGATTATTTTATCTTCTCTTTTCAAATCCATGACTCTGCCCCAGCTCAGGGTCTCATTAGCTTCAGTGTCCTCCTGAATGGCCTCCTGGTTGCAAACACTGCTTCTCAAATTCATTACCCATCAGATAAAATTCAATTTTATATGCGTAAGTACACATGCATGCATGCTTGGTTACCAGTAAACAATAAATTTTTTAAGTCGGAAGGGAAAAAAGAAAACACCAAAAAAAATTGGAAGGGGAGTTTGTGGAGCTTGTGGGGAGGAGGGAGTAATAATAAAATAGTTATTTTAATTTAGTCATTGCTCCTACAAAATCTGCTCTGTGAAAATCCACAAGTGACAATTCATATAACTTTTTCCTTTCTCAATGAACAGCACTAAAATAGATATAAAATATAAACTTCCTGAAATTCAATATATTATTTTCTCATCCTTAAGTATTTAATCTTCTAAGAGAATATACCAAGGAAAAATGAGAACCAATTCTTAAAGGGGCCATGCTGGTATAATATATTTTTTAAAAAAATACTCCTGGTTCTATTTGAATGACATAGCCAGAAACAAAATTACCTAAAAATGTGATCTGAAAATGTGTTGGCAGTGATATCAGCAAGATGATGGAAAAGGAAGCCCCTGGCTTTACTTCCTCCCATAGAAGCACTGAATAAACATCTATACACAGATCAATTTCCTCTGAGAGAAAGCCAGAAACTGGCTGACAATCTTCTACACATGTGGCAACTGAGAAAACATCCACAGCCAAACACGTAGAAAAAGTTTAGACACACTTGTACACAAACCCCTCCCTGGGCACTGTGCCAAACAATCGTGAAGGAATCCCCGACACACAGCTTCTACCTGAGAGGTGAAGGGTTGGACCATGCATATATGATCCAACTTTTGCAGTTCTCTTAGAGAGAGGATTTGGCTGTTAAATCACCTAGCTCTAACAGCAACAGGGTCTTGGTATTCTTGAGGTTTCCTGAACTGTGTAGCCAATGAAGAGACAGTGCAGCCTAAATAAGTGCGCAGGTATCTGCCACAGATCCTCTCTCCAGCTTAGCATGGAATGAATGGGAGATAAGCTCTGGGCTCTCAGCTTCTCCCTAAAGACAGAATGAACTGCAACACACATGTAACACACCCACCTTCCCACCTGCATCTCAAGAAACTGGCTTCTAACTCATCTGGCAGAACTTGACACTCCCTAATTCCTGGAGAACAGTAAGAAAGAACAAGGACTGTAGTTGGGACAAACAAAAAGATTTTAGAGGTACCTAGAAACTCTGGCTGGCCTAACTGGTAAGAAAGAATCATCTCCTACACAATACCAGCCTCACAAGACGAGTAGAGGCAGTAGTCTTATCTAATGCACAGAAGCCAAAACCAAGAGCGAGGGCAATAAAGAAACAGAGAAATATGTTCCAGATAAAAGAACAATGTAAATTTTCAGAAACTGACCCTCAAGAAATGATGATATGCAATATTCCCAACAAAGAGTTTTTCAAAAAGGGTCATAAAGATGAGCACTGAGTTCAACAAAGCAATGCATAAACTGAGAACTTCAACAAAGTGACAGAACATATTTTGAAAGCACCAAACACAAATTATGCAAATTAAAAATATAATAACTGAACCAAAAAGTCAAAAGACAGGTCCGATAACAGACTAGATCAAGCAGAAGACAAGATCAGTAAACTCTAAGACAGGGTCACTAGAAATCATCCAACCTGAAAAGCAAAAGTAGAAAAGAATAAAAAAAGAATGAAGACAGCTTAAGGCAGGGCCACAGACCAATAATGATACTGGTCTGCAGTCTATTAGGAACCAGGCCGCACAGCCAAAGGTGAGTGGTGGGTGAGTGAGCAAAGCTGAGCTCCACCCCTCAGATTAGCAGTGGCATCAGATTCTCATAAAAGTGTATAATCTGTTGTGAATTGCACATGCAAGGGATTCAGGGTGCATGCTCCTTATGAGAATCTAATCCCTATCACTGTCTCCCATCACCTTCAGATGGGACCATACAGTTGCAGGAAAACAAGCTCAGGGCTCCCACTGATTCTACATTATTGTGAGTATGTAATAATAATGGAAATAAAGTGCACAAAACATGCATGTTTATAGCAGCCCAATTGGCAACTGCAAAAATGTGAATCAAATGCCCATAAATCAACAAGCAGATAAAGAAACATTTGAGTCAACAAAAATGTGAATCAAATGCCCAAAAAAAACAAGCATATATGTATGATAGAATATTACTGAGGCATAGAAAGGAATGAATTAATGGCATTCACAGCAGTTTGGATGGTATTGGAAACCATTATTCTAAGTGAAGTAACTCAGGAATGGAAAACCAAACATCGTATGTTCTCACTCATAAGTGGGAGATAAGCTATGATGCAAAGGAATAACAAGGATACAACAGACTTTGGGGAAAGAAAAGGGTGGGAAGGGAATGAGGGATAAAAGACTACAATTGGGTTTAGTGTATACTGCTTGAGTGATGATGATATACCAAAATCCTACAAATCACCACTAAAGAACTTACTCATGTAACCAAATACCACTTGATCCCCCCAAACCTATAGAAATAAAAAATAAAATCAAATAGAAATAAAGTGTACAATAAATGTAATGCACTTGAATCATCCCCAAACCATCCACTTCCCCCCACCAACCCTACTCCACCACCCTAAGTCCACGGAAAAATTGTCTTCCACAAAACTGGTCCCTGGTTCCAAAAAGGTTGGGGACTGCTGACTTATGGGACTTACATGAAGCCATCACAATATAGGCATTATCAGAGTTGCAGAAGAGAGAAAGAAAGGGGCTAAAAACACATTCAAAGACATAATGGCTGAAAACTTCCCATGGCTGGTAAAGAAAATACAACTCCAGATTCAGGAAGCCCAAATGACACCAAATAGAATTAATCCAAAGAAACCCACACAGGCCAGGTGTGGTGGCTCATGCTCATAATCCCAGCACTTTGGGAGGCCAGGACAGGTGGACTAAGCCCAGGAGTTTGAGACTAGCCTGGGCAACATGGAAAAACTGTCTCTTCAAAAAATACAAAATTAGCCAGGCATGCTGGCATGTGCTTGTGGACCCAGCTAGTAGGGACGCTGAGGCAGGAAGTCCTGAGCCTAGGGAGGTCAAGGCTACACAGTGAGCCATGATTGCACCACTGCACTCCACCCTGGGCAACACAGAGAGGATTTTGAAAGCAGCAAGAAAGAAGCAACTTGCTAAGTACAGGGGTATCTCTATATCTTATTAGATTTTTCAACAGATATCTTGGAGGTTGAAGGCAGTAGAATGATATATACAAAGTGCTGAAAGAAAAAAAAATTGTCAGCCAAGAATACTATACCCAGCAATCCTGTCTTTTAAAGCTGAAGGGGAGATAAAGGTGTTCTCAGACTAAAAAAGCCAAGGTACTTTCTCACCACTATACCAGCCCTGCAAGCATGCTAAAGGTATTTCTTCAAATGGAAATGAAAAGATGCTAAACAACAACATGTATGTTTTTGGGTTTTTGTACGAAAACAATATATAAAACATGTTGGCAAAGTTAAATATACAGGCAAAAAAAAGAGAATATTTTGTTATTATAACAGTGGTGTGAAGTTAATTATAATTCTAGTATAAAACCTTAAAACAAAAGTACTAAACTGTGACATCAATAAAATAAAATTTGAGGGTAAGAAAGGTAAAAATGAGAGCTCCTACATGGAAAAGAAGTTAAGCTGTTATCAGCTTAACAGATAATTTTAAGATATTTTATGACAGGGCGCAGAAGCTCACGTCTGTAATCCCAGCACTTTGGGAGGCCAAGGTGGGCGAATCACGAGGTCAGGAGATCAAGATCACCCTGGCTAACACAGTGAAACCCTGTCTCTACTAAAAT
>NW_016107533.1:1381294-1395539 GCF_001604975.1 Cebus imitator
TAGGAACACTTTTACACTGTTGGTGGGAGTGTAAATTAGTTCAACCATTGTGGAAGACAGTGTGGCGATTCCTCCAGGACCTAGAAATAGAAATTCCACTTGACTCAGCAATCCCATTACTGGGTATATATCCAAAGGACTATAAATCGTTCTACTATAAGGACACGTGCACACGAATGGTCCTTGCAGCTTTGTTTACAATAGCAAAGACCTGGAACCAACCCAAATGCCCATCAATGATAAACCAGACAGAAAATGTGGCACATATACACCATGGACTATTATGCAGCCATCAAAAACGATGAGTTTGTGTCCTTTGTAGGGGCATGGATGAACCGGGAAACCATCATTCTCAGCAAACTGACACAAGAGCAGAAGATCAAACACCGCATATTCTCACTCACAGGCAGGTGTTGAACAATGAGAACACATGGACACAGGGAGGGGAGCACTACACACTGGGGTCTGTTGGGGGGAAATTGGGAGGGATGGTGTGGGGTGGGGAGTTGGGGAGAGATAGCATGGGGAGAAATGCCAAATATGGGTGACGGGGAAGAAGGCAGCAAATCACGCTGCCACGTGTGTACCTATGCAACAATCTTGCATGTCCTTCACATGTACCCCAAAACCTAAAATGCAATAAAATAAATTTAAAAAAAAAAAAGAAAAAAAATCGGTGCATATATACAATGAAATATTATTCGGCCTTGGGGGAAAAAGGGAGAACCCATCACTTACAACAGGATGAATCTAGGAGACATTATGCTTAGTAAAATAAGCCAGATATAGAAACAAATATATTGTATAATCTCACATACATGTGAAATCTAGGTGGAAAAGTAAATAGAAACAAAGTAAATAAAAACAAAGAATAAACAGAAAGAGAGAGTAGAATGATGGTTACCAGGGGCAGAAAAGGAGAAGAAACAGGGAGAAGGAGGTCAAAGTGTACAAATTTATAGCTATGTAAGATGGCTAAGTCTAGAGATGTAATGTTCAGCATAAGGGCTATAGTTACTAACACAGTACTACACTGAAAATTTGCTGAAAAAGTAGATTTTAGGTACTCCTATCATGCTAAACAAAAAAGGTGACTAAGGAAAGTCACATAAGTGATGGGTATGTTAATCTGTTTGACTGTAGAAATAATTTCACTATATATGCATATCAAAATATCATATTGTACAGCTTAAATATATCCAATAAAATTAAATTTTACAGCCTGGCCAACATGGTAAAACCCTGTCTCTACTAAAAATACGAACGTTATCCAAATGTGGTGGTGTGCGCCTATAGTCCCAGCTACTGGTGAGGCTGAGGCAGAAGAATCACTTGAATCCAGGAGGCGGAGGTTGCAGTGAGCAGAGATCATGCCACTGCACTCTAGCCTACATGACTGAGTGAGATTGTCTCAAAAATAAATAAAAATAAATTTTTTAAATGTGTTACATTAACAATGTTAGGTTTCAGATGTCTATTTTCAAGCTTTTTTAAATGCCAAAATTGTCTGAAATTATTATTTCAAAATAAGCGTTTCGTTTTTCTTTTCACAAAGGCAACAGTAAAAAGCCTTTACTGTTAATGTTACTTAACAGATCATGCTCTCAATAGCTTTCAGGATTGACTTTCAACACAATCAATTTTGCCTATCATTCCTTTTAGCTAAACAAAAAAAAAGTTGATGAGAATAATATAAAAGTTTTATTTAGGATTACCAATTTAAGATCAACATCCTTTACTACTGAAATAATAAATCACATTTACGAAAAGAGAAAGAATGGACACAGCTGATACATTCAGAGATGATGTTTATTCATTTTGTTAAACAAATCAAGCTCAAATGTTCCATGCTTATGTGATGAAAATATGACAAAATCTCATGAATACAAATTCCAGTACAATAAAATTGGAATAAATTTACTCTAATAGTAGAAAAACTTGTAACGAAAGAAACCATTTATGTCAAAAGCAGCTGATAAACAAGAACTATTGATAAGATCAAAGAAAAACCCCAAATAAGGAAAGACAAACATATGTGGCAAAATACAAAACAGCTATATCCCTAATCCTAAATTTTACTCTAACATTATTCTAATGACTAACGATTAAATTCCAGAAACTATATTAGAAACTATATTAAACACTGGTTTATTCAATACACCCTGGGGCTGTACATTAGCAACTCATTTATTCTACTTCCTCTTTTACTAGTCAGTTCTAGATCCCATTATTTGACCATTCATGCCAAAAATCTACCAATACATGCAACACAAAGTAATTCAGAAAATGGTGTGGGCATCTTAATTTGGATTAATAGAGAGCGCCATCTGGTGGTACAACAAAAGTTTAATATATTTTTTCATTTGTTTAAAGGCATTTATTAAATACAAACAGGGTTATATGAGATTCTTAAAATTTTTTAACTATGAAAATATTTTAAGTGTACAGAAAAGCAGAGAGAAAATCTGCCAAAACAACCAATAATACGAACACACTTTACCTCTTTAACCTATATATAACAGATCCTGATTGTTTACCAGATCATCCACAGAGCAGTCAGATAAAAATATAATATGCCAGTTTACTATAGTATGTCTGGTTTCCACATGAAACTATGAAAAAAGGCAAGTTCAAAACAATGCATTATTAATAAATATCATCTTCACTAAGAAGAAATTAGTTGATTGGCTTTAACTTAAGATTAAAATCTAGCTGGGGAAAAGGACTTATTTTTACTGTAAGACTTCATTTTTTTGTTTCTTTTGACAGAATATTTACAATAAAGCAGGCAAAAGAATGGAAACCAAAAGTGGCTTGTTACCGTACAGAGTCAGGAAGTGAATATAATATAGCTGTCAAGAGCAGAGTTTTTCAAACTGCAGATAATGACTCATGTCATCTATTCTTGGGTAAACATTAACAGTACAAAACAGTGTGCAAAATTATAGTAAAATAAGTATCATCCAGGAAACACTTATTTCAATTATATGTATTTATGCATGTATGTACGTCCCAAGTTATCACATAAAATGTTTTTTTCTCAATTTGTGTAGAGACAAAAAAGTTTCAAACCACTGCTAACTCTACTAGTTTTTAATTTCCTATTTGTGCAATGGTGCTGAAAACAGAAACTTGACAATAATGGTTGTGGAAAATATTAAGTGAGATAATGTACATAAAACACAGCATATGACACATGGTAGGCCCTTGATAAGTAATGATTAATTTATAATAGATTCTAATTAAGCATCGTGGCTATCAGCCACTGGAGATTGTCTTAATATTTAAAAGATTTTTTTCATTTCATTTTTAAATAATATCACTTGTATCATATAAAAGAAAAACCAGAGCAATAAACCCCAACAATAAATGTTTCTTTTAAAAATCAAAATAGGATCCACCAACTTCGTTGTCAAAAATCCTGACATATCATGAGGCCAAAATATGAACAGAATGATGGAGTTCGGTACCTCTCTTTCCCTTTTGCTGTTTCTAATTATCCCATTATCCAAAACTTCCTTCTCTTCCTAACCACCAAGTGCTGTCATTCTGCCCACATCAAGCCTTCATTTCTTGGTAGAAATGCCAAACTGTCATACTTCACACAATCATAATGGACTTTGAGTTCATGAAGTAGTTACCCACTGAAGGCAGTGTAACAGCTCTTCCACAAAGAACAACCTTGGTTTATCAATGAGATGTTTATGGCTATGGAACTGTAGACAAATTTTATAGGCCTCTCTAAACCTCAGTTTCCACACTAAAAAATAGGTAAAGTTGATCTACACCTTGTAGGGTCCAGGCCTTTAAAATTAAAGGAAATGAAATACATTAAGTACCTAGCACAAAGTTAAGAACACTGTTATCTCACTTCCCTCCCTTTTACTGACAAGGCCACCCTGCCACTCCTTAAACACTTCCAGTAATAGAATGCTCCCTTCTTGCAGTCTGGTCCAACTGTGTGTAGCTTTATTTGTTAGAAAATTCTCTCTTAAAATGACATGAAAATACCAAGAGTTCAAAGCAAAGATCACAATGGGCCAGGCTCAGTGGCTCACGCCTGTAATTCCAACACTTTGGGAGGCTGAGGCAGGTGGATTACTGAGATCAGGAGTTCAAGACCAGCCTGGCCAACATGATGAAATGCCATCTCTACTAAAATACAAAAGATTAGCCAGGCATGGTGTCAGGTGCCCATAATCCCAGCTACTTGGGAGGCTGAGGCAGGAGAACTGCTTGAACCCAGGAGGTGAAAGTTGCAGTGACCCAAGATTGCACCACTTCACTCCAGTATAGGCGACAGAGCAAGACTCTGTCAAAAAAAACAAAAAAAAAAAGATTATAATGAACTGAAGTTGTTGAAGAAAATTTCATTCAAAAACCACTTCATGAACTGAGCCTTGAAAGATCGATGAGATTTGGAAGAAAGGAAAAGACTCAGAAGCTTAATTGTTCATTCACTTATTCACTGACTCGTCATCAAAAATGTAGTTAATGCTTGCTATGTGCCAAAAACTTTCTAGATACTGGGTATCCTCAGGGAAATAAAACAGATGAGAGTCTCTCATCATGAACTACACATCCCAATAAAGCAAGACAGAAACAAACAAGTTAGATGTTTGTCTTTGGATGCCTGCCTGTTCAATTAATAACAACTTTCAGCCTGAAGTGGAAAAATTAACTTAAATAATCAATGTCTCTCTATATTAAAACTGTGGCATTTTAAAAGTTTTGATAAAAGGAGAAGCAGAAACTGATAGCTAAAATGATACTCTGCAGAGTCCAACTACTTTCTTGTCTTTCAAGTTCACAAATAATGGATATAGTTGACTAATCCCACTTAATGTCTTTGATATCAATCACAATGAAAATTGCTATATCAAGATTTTTAACAAATACAACTGTGAAATATATTAGCCTTGTTTGCATTTTAGCAGGAAGAATAAACTCAAGACTAAGGCAAATTCTGTATCAGTTTGACAACAGCAAACTATAATTATGTAAACAGATGTTTTCACCATTCTATGAAATGAAATATGTTATTTGAAATACAATTTAAATAACTTGTTGCAGAATATAATCAAATGTTTTAATTTGACTTGAAAAGCATCTGTAATATTAGTAGTCAGCAAAGTAACACCAAATTTATATATAAATAGCACAGCACATCACAGGAGATTTCCTCTATCAGCTGATTCAGACTTCAGAGAATTAGGAGGAACAATGGATTAACCTGTTTTGTATCACTCACTTAGCAGTATCAAGCTTTCATTGGAACAGAAGAGTACTAGTAACATCAATAGTTGCCATTTTCTCCTGTATTTTGTTAGTAGCTCTAAAAATTATATAAGGACAGATGTTATAAATAAATTTAAGTATAACTGTGCTCTTCAATAAGACTAGTAAAAAATATAAGTTTCAATAAAAAGAAACAAGAACTTTAAAAGTAGTTTTCTTTTCATGCCTTTTTTCTACTAAAATATTACACTGAGTTCTGTTTTCTAACCAAATATAAAGGGACACTGAATTTTCCCAATCAACTAAAGCAACATTAAACCCAAACAAAATATAAAACACATTGCTGAAGAAACTGGAAATCATGAGATGGAAAACAAACTAGGTGAGAGCCCTACAATGAACTCAGCTCACTGTCCAGGGAAAGTGTCCAGGCCATAGCAAAAGGAAGATAAATCTAGGGGCAGCCCAGTGGCCTCCCTAACTCCAGGAAATGTATCTAGGAGTTCACTAAGGTGGTTGAATTTCATAAGGCAGCACACAAGAGGAGAGAGATACACAGAGAGAAAACTTATATATGCAAAAGATCATCACTGAGTATTCAGTTGAGTACTGATTGGTGCACATGTGTGAGGAAACTACAGAAGATAGGGAAAACCCCACCCAAAAAAATTAGAGGAAACTAATTTGAAAACTTTATTATTAATAGATCATCAGATGTGGTATTCAGAAGAATGTCTGTCTCACTAATGGGAAAAAAAATTAATTTTAGAAACTCCTCTAGTCTCACCTAACAAGTTTAAATAAAAATCTGAAACAGGCTATTTCCAAGTAATTTAAGTGCATCCAAGAAAAAAGGTCTAAAATATTTATTAAAATATGAAAATATCAGGAACCAGTAAAAAAAATTCACCATATCTAGCATTCAATAGAAACATGATGGCTGAGCGTGGCGGCTACACCTGTAATCCCAGCACTTTGGGAGGCCGAGGTGGGCGGATCACTTGAGGTCAGGAGTTTAAGACCCGCCTAGCCAACATGGTGAAACCCCTGTCTCTACTAAAAATACAAAAATTAGCTGACTGTGGTGGTGGGCAACTGTAGTCCCAGCTACTCAGGAGGCTGAAGCAGGAGAATTGCTTGAGCCCAGGAGGCGGAGGCTGCAGTAAGCAAAGATCATGTCACTGCACTCCAGCCTGGTGATAGAGTGAGAGTCTGTCTCAAATAAAAAAAAAAGTCAGTCATGAAAAAAGGAAAATATAATCTATAAAAAGGACGGAAGTCAATCAATTGAAACAAACTCCAAAATTATACTGATGACTGAATTAGCAGGCAAGGCACAAAATCCATTATCACTAACTTTCATATGTTCAAGAAGCTATAAGAAAGATTGAATATGTGGCTAGGCACAGTGGCTCATGCCTGTAATCCTAGCACTTTGGGAAGCCAAAGCAGGTGACCTGCTTGTATTCAGGAGTTCAAGACCAGCTGGAGCAGCAGGGCCAAGCCCCTGTCTCTATAACAAATACAAAAATTAACCAGGTGTGGTGGTACACACCTGCAGTCCCAGCTAGTCAGGAGGCTGAGGTGGGAGGATGGCTTGACCCTGGGAGGCAGAGGTCGTAGTGAGCTGAGATCACACCCCTGAAATCCAACCTGACTCTGTCTCAAAAAAAAGAAGAAAGAAAGGTTGAACATGCATGGAGTACATGTGTGTGGACACAAAAGATCCAAGTCAAATTTCTACAAGATGCAAACTATAACGACTGAGATAAGAGCTACACTGGATAGAATTAAGAGATCATACAATAAAGAAGAAAAAACTGTTAAAGAATGTGAAGACAAAGCAATAGCAACTATCTAAAATGAAACAAAGAGAAAAAAGACCTCCCAAAAAAGCATATCACTGAGCTGTGCAGCAATTTCAGCAACCTAATTAATGTTTCATTGGAATCCCCAAATTAAGAGAGGGGGTGACAGAAAAAAGTAAAATAATTGCAGAATTTTTTCCAAATTCACTGAAAACTATAAACCCATGGAACCAAGAACCTCAAGGAACCCCCAAAAAGAAGAAACATGAAGAAAGCTACCAAAAGACAATTCATAATCAAATTGATTAGAACTAACGATAAACAGAAAAAAATATTAAAAGAAGCTGGGGGAAAGGCATTATGGATCAAGAAACATATAATGATGACAGATTTCTCACAAAATCAATGGAAACTCATAGCAGAACATCTTAAAACTGCTGAAACTAAAATACTGTCAACCCAGAACTCTCTGCCATACTAAAACATCTTTTGAAAACAAAGGTGAAATAACGTCAGGAAAGTAATCAATGAAGTAGGAGGAGGCAGAGCAAGATGATCAAATAGAACCAATAATCATCTCCCCTGCAGGAACACCAAATTGAACAACTATCTACACAAGAAATCACCTTCATAAGAACCAAAATATCTAGTTTTAATATATTGAGAACAGGGGCACTGAAGAGGGCAGGAAAGACAGTTTTGAATGGCCTACACTACACTCCTTAATCCCCTGGGCAGCAGCTGTACAGCATGGAGAAAGAATCTGCATGCTTGGGGAAGGCAGAACACAGTGATTGTGGGACTTTATGCTGAAACTCAGTCCTGCCAGTCAGGGTGGAGAGGGACACAGGGCAGGAATCAGCTGGGGCCCAAGGAGGGAACTTTTATAACAGCCCTAGCCAGAAGAAAATCATCTATCCCAGTAGTAAGAACATGAGTTCTGGCTAATACCACCAGTGCATGCTAAAGCACTCTGGGGTCCTAAACAAACTTGAAAGGCAGTCCTGGCCCCAAGAACTGCAATTCTTAGGCAAGTCCTGGTGCTGTGCTGGCCTTGGAGCCAGTGGACTTGGGTACTCATTACCTAGTAAGACACCAGGCCAGGCATGGTGGCTCATGCCTGTGATCCAGAGGTGGGTGGATCACTTGAGCTCAGGAGGTCAAGACCAGCCTGGGCAACATGGCAAAACCTGTCCCTACAAAAAAATTAGCCAGGCATGGTGATGTGTGCCTGTACTCCCGGCTACTCGGGAGGCTGAGGTAGGAGGATTCTTTCAGCCTAGGAGGCAGAGGTTGCAGTGAGCTGAAACACCAGCTGGGGAAGAAAAGGAGTGCTTGTGTTACCCCTCCCCCAATCCCAGGCGGCATAGCTCACAGCTCTAGGAAAGACTCCTTCCTTCTGCTTGAGGAGAGAAGAGGGAAGGATAAAGAGGACTTTGTTTTGCAACTTGGATACCAGTTCATCCACAAGAGAATTAAGTACCAGGTAGCATCCCAAAGCCCCCATTCCAGGACCTAGCTCCCAGATGACAATTCCAGACATACCCTGGGCCAGAAGGGAATCCACTGCTTTGAAGGGAGGACACAGTTCTGGCAGGATCCATTACCTACTGACTAAAGAGCCCTTGGGCCTTGAATAAACATCAGCAGGTAATACTTGCCAGTACTTGCCAGTAGCCAAGTAGAACTTGCTGCAGGCCTTGGGTAAGAACCAGTGCCATGCAGGCTTCAAGCATGACCCACCATGTTCACAGCTGTGGTGGCTATGGGGACAGGCTCCTTCTGTATTAGGTCGTTCTTGTGTTGCTATAAATAAATACCTGAGGCTGGATAATTTACAAAGAAAAGGAGTTTAGGCTGGGTGCAGTGGCTCACGCCTGTAATCCCGGCAATTTGGGAGGCCAAGGTGAGTGTATTACTTGAGGCTAGGAGTTCGAGACCAGCCTAGCCAACATGGTGAAACTTCATCTCTACTAAAAACACAAAAATTAGCCAGGCATGATAGAATGTACCTGTAATCACAGCTACTCCGGAGGCTGAGGCACAAGAATCACTTGAACCGTGGAGGTGGAGGTGGCAGTGAACTGGGATCACGTCACTGCACTCCAGGGGAGAACAGAGAGAGAGACTGTCTTAAAAAAGAAAAGAGGTTTAACTGGTTCACTCTTCTGCAGGCTGTACCAACATGTATGTGCTTGGCTTCCGAGGAAACCTCAAGGAGCTTTTACTCATGACAGAAGATGAAGTAGGTGCTTGCAGGCCATATGGCGAGAGGAGCAAGGAGCAGAGGGAGGTGTCACACACTTTTAAATGATCAAATCTCATGAGAACTCGCTCACTATCTTAAGAACAACAGGAAACCATGAGGAATCCACCCCTGTGACCCACACACCTCCCATCAGGCCACACCTCCAACACTGGGGATTACAACATCTCAACATGAGGTTTGGGTGGGACAAATATTCAAACCATATCACCTTCTGCTTGAGGAAAGGAAAGGGAAAAATAAAGGGAACTTTGTCTCAGAGCTTGGTGGCCAGCTAAGCCATCGTGGGATGGAGCACCGAACAGGCTCCTATCCTAGGATTGCAGGCATTGGCTCCTCAACGGCATTTCTGGATCCACTCTGGGCCAAAGAGGAGCCCAACATCCTGAAGGGAGAGACCCAGGCCTGGTAACATTTACTACAAACTCACTGAAGAGCTCTCAGGCCTTGAGTGAACATCAGCAGTAGCGAGGCAGTACTCACCACAGACCTTGGGAAGTGGTGGTCATGAGGAAAGACTCCTACCTGAAGAAAGGAGAGGGAAGAACAAGAAGAACCATGTCCTGCAGCTTGGATGCCAGCTCAGTCGCAGGAGAACAGAACATTAAGTAGATTCCTAAGTTTGCTGACTCCAGGTCCTGGTTCTTGGGCATTTCTGGACCCACCTTGGGCAGTGGGGAGCTTGCTGTCTTGAAAGGAGGATACAAGCCAGGCTGGATTCACTACCTGCTGACTGAAGAGCTCTTGGGCCTTGAATGAACATCAGTGGCAGCTAGGCAGTGGTCGCCACAGGTTCCAGGTACCACTCAGTGCTATGCTGGTTTCAGGTCTAATCCAGCGCAGTCCCAGTGGTGGTGGTCACAGGGGTCCTTCTTTCACCCCTCCCTCAGCTGCATGCAGCTCTGCACGGAGAGAGAGACTCGGTTTGGAGGAAAGTAAGGGAAGAGGACAAGAGTCTCTGCCCGGTAATCCAAGAATTCTCTCAGATCTCACGAAACACCACCAAAGCAGTACCTCCACCAGTCTTCAAGAGTCAGTGTTACTGGGTTTGGGTGCTCCCTAATGCAGATGCAGCTGTAGTGAACAAAGACTTAGATCAGGACACTCAATTCCTTTGAATACTTGGAAAGCCTTCCCAAGAAGGATGAGGACGACAGCAAAGACCATAATAAATACCTAACTCTTCAATGTCCAGAAATCAACAAACATCCACAAGCATCAAGACCATCCAAGAAAACATGACCTCTCCAAATGAACTAAATAAGGAACAAATGATCAATCCCAGAGTGACAGAGATATGTGACCTTTTAGGCAGATAATTCTAAACAGCTGTTTTTAAGAATCTAAACAAAATTCAAGATGTCACTGAAAGGGAATTCAGAATTCTATCAGATAAATTTAACGAGAGATTGAAATAACTTAAAAATCAAGCAGAAATATTGAACCTGAAAAATTCAACTGACACACTGAAGAATGCATCAGAGTCTCTCAACAGCAGAATTGATCAAGGAGATGAAATAATTCGTAAGCCTGAAGACAGGCTATTTCAAAATACAGTCAGAAGAGACAAAAGGATAAAAGGATAAAAAAGAATAAAGTATGCCTGCAAAATCTAGAAAATAGTCCTTAAAGGGCAAATCTAATAGTCATTGGCCTAACAAGGAGGCAGAGTGAGAGATGGGGTAGATGGTTGATTCAAAGGGATAATAAGAGAGAATTCTCCAAGCCTAGACAAAAACATCAACATTCAAGCACAGAGAGGTTACAGATTTAACCAATGTAAGATTATCTCGAGACATTTAATTACCAAACTCCTGAATGTCAAAGATAAAGAATGGATCCTAAAAGAAGGAAGAAAAAAGAAATAACATATAAAGGAGCTCTAATGCTGAAGGAAAAAACTTTTATCCTAGAATAGTATATCAAGTGAAAATATCCTTCAAGTGAAGGAGAAATAAAGACATTGCTAGACAAACAAAAACTAAGTGATTTCATCAATACCAGACACATTCTACAAAAATGCCGAAGGAAGTTATTCAATCTGGAAGAAAAGGATGTTAATGAGCAATAAGAAATCATCTGAAGGTAAAAAGTGCACTGGTAATAGTAAGCACACAAAAAAACACAGAATATTGTACCACTGTAATTGTGGTGTATAAACTGCTCATATCTTGAGTATAAAGGCCAAGAGATGAATCTATCAAAAAATAACTGAATCTTTTCAAGACATAGACAATGCAGTAAGATAGAAATAACCAAAAGTTAAAAAATGGGGTGGATGAAGTTAGAGTGTAGAGTTTTTATTAGTTTTCTCTTCGCTTGTTTTTGCAATTAGTATTAAGTTGTCATCTGTATAAAATAATGGCTTATTAGTTATTTACAAGCCTCATGGTAATAGCAAGTCAAAAAACCTACACAAGATACACAAAAAGTAAAAAGCAAGGAATTAAAATATGCCACCTGAGAAATTCACCTTCACAAAAAGACAAGAAGCAGCCAGACACGGTGGCTCAAGCCTTAATCCCAGCACTTTGGGAGGCTGAGGTAGGTGAATCACGAGGTCAGGAATTTGAGACCAGCCTGGCCAACATGGTGAAACTCTGTCTCTACTAAAAATTCAAAAAAATTAGCTGGGCATGACAGTGGGTGCCTGTAATCCCAGCTACTAAGGAGGGTGAGGCAGGAGAATCACTTGAACCCAGGACACAGAGGTTGCAGTGAGCCAAGATCATGACACTGCACTCCAGACCAGGCGACAGTGCAAAATTCTGTTTCAAAAAAAAAAAAAGGAATAAAGAAAGAGAAGACTATAAAACAACCAAAAAACAAATAACAAAATGGTAGTACTAAGTCTTTACATATCAATAATAACACTGAATGTAAATGAATTAAACTCTCCAATCAAAAAGACAAAGAGCGGCTAAATGGATAAAAAAGCAACACCCAATTATCTGTTGCCTAAAAGAAACACTTCACCATAATGACATACAACAACGACTGAAAATAATGAGATGAAAGAAGATACTGCGTGCAAATGGAAATCAAAAAACAGAAGGAGTAGCTCATATCAGACAGAAGAGATTTCAAGAGAAAAACTATAAAGACAAAGGTCATTTTATAATGATTCCTATCAAAAGGAATAAGCAAATTCAGTAAGGCTATAGGATACACAATCAATATACAAAAATCAATAGCATTTCTACATGTCAAGAGCAAATGAGAAAAAAAAATCAAGAAAGTAATCCCATTTACAATAGCGACAAATCAAAGAAGATCTCTACAGTGAATAGAATAAAACATTGATGCAAGAAACTGAAGAAGACACACAAAAAAATGAAAATATATTCCAGATCATGGATTAGAAGATTCAATACTGGATTTTTGTTCTTGTTGTTTAAATTGTACCTTTGATCCTAAGATAAACCAAGTAGCTAAATAATTTCAAAAAGTACACAACAGACATTATCCTCAAGTTATCAAGGCTTGTACAAAGTACCTTTACCCCCAAATCCTATATGGTATATGGCCACACAGGTGAGAACCAAATTCAGGTTTCCAACAAAAATTATAAAATATTATTCAGCAAAAGCTGCAATATCTCCGGCAGCTTGTGAGATTACTCCGGATTCCTCTGCAATTGCTGTCAAGACGGTGACCCTCTCACATTCTACTTGGCTAACAGACTAGGTCCAAGGAAGTGAGAGCCAACTGTGTCACTTCATATATATTATTATGTCTTCTTGCTTTTCAACAATCTCTTCTAGGTTTCAAATAGTTCTGAATCCAGTCTGCAAGGTAACATTGTTGGGTTAAGTATAAACTTTTCCTTCTTCAAGTACATCAGGATATGGTTTAGCTTTATTAAGATTGCAGATTTTCACTGTGTAAATGAGCAAACACACCAGAGAACAGATCAGTTCCAGGATGGCCAGAAGGAGATAAAGATACAATCTGCTGGGCTGCAGGAAGAAATGCTGCAACACAGTATGAAGAGAATAACTGTGTTGCCAGTGAAGTGTATCATTAATGCCTCTTGAGATGGCTTATCCATCAGTAGATCAAGTTATAGCCTCAGTTTCTGACTTTGCTGTGGTGATACTGGATGTAGCATTCAAGATGTACATGGAAAAACTAAAAAATAACTTTCCCAAGGATTATGACCATTTGAACTTAAAGAGTGTTTGTGTAGTTTCCTGGGCACCTGTCCTCATTTACATTAGGGTAAGAACAAACCACATCTGTTAAACATGCCAAAAATAACACATAATAAATAAACAAGAGAAGATTTGCTATGACTACTATAGGAAAAAGATAGAATCAGGGTCTAAAATGAGCTTATGGTGAGTAATGTAAGAGAAGCTGGGCATCAAGAGGTGAGTCATCTTCAATACTTTGAGTGACATCCAAGAAACCCCTTAAATTTTTAATAAATTTTGCTTTAAATATATATGAATCTCAAATCAACTTCCAGGTCTCACAGTTAGTTTTTTCCATTTTCTCAGTTTCTCCATCCTTCCCCCAATGCCATTTCCCAATGCTAGAGGTCAAGCTTTAGCCAACCTGGCCTCTCCACCTGTCAGAATCAATATTGTTAAAATGTTCATACTACCCAAATCAATCTACAGATTCAATGCAATCCCTATTAAAATACCAACGACAGCCAGGTACAGTGGCTCATGCCCATAATCCCAGCATTTGGGAGGCTGAGGCAGCCAGATCACAAGGTCAAGAGATTGAGACCATCCTGGCCAACATGGTAAAACCCCATTTCTACTAAAAGTACAAAAATTAGCTGGGTGTGGTGCCACATGCCTGTAGTCCCAGCTTCTCTGCAGGCTGATGCAGAAGAATCGCTTGAAACTGGGAGGCGGAGGTTGTAGTGAGTCAAGATTGTGCCACTGCACTCCAGCCTGGCAACAAAGCAAGACTCTGT
>NW_016107533.1:1395584-1413445 GCF_001604975.1 Cebus imitator
TAAAATTTACATGAAACCACAAGAGACCCAGAATAGCTCAGGCAATCCTAAGCAAAAAGAACAAAATCTGACTTCAAATTATACTACAGACCTTCTAAAACAGCCTACCAAAACAAAAACAAATTATAGTACAGAGCTGTAGGAAACAAAACAGCAGGGTACTGGCATAAAAATACACACATAGACAATGTGAAAATTTACATGAAACCACAAGAGGCCAAGAATAGCTCAGGACCCTAAGCAAAAAGAACAAAACCTGACTTTAAATTATACTACAGATCTTCTAAAACACCCCACCAAAACAAAAACAAATTATAATACAGAGCTATAGTAACCAAAACAAGAGGTACTGTCATAAAAATAGACACATAGACAAATGGAATAGAAAACTCAGAAATAAATCCATCCATCTACAGTGAAGTCATTTTTGACAAAGGTGCCAAGAGCATACATTGGGTAAAGAACAGTATGTCTAATAAATGGTACTGGGAAAATTGGACGTGCATATGCAGAAGAACGAAACTAGACCCCTATCTCTCACCATATACAAAATTCAAGTCAAAATAAAGACAAATATAAAACCTCAAATTATGAAACTGCCAAAAGAAAACATTGGGGAAACTTCAGAGTTAGTTCAGGCAAAAATTTCTTAAGTAGTACCCCACAAACACAGGCAACCAAAGCAAAAATGAACAAATGAGATCACATCAAATTATAAACCTTTGGCACAGCAAAGGAAGTAATCAACAAATGAAGAGACAACCCACAGAATGAGATAAGATCTTTACAAACTAACCATCTGACAAGGGATTAATAACCAGAATATATAAAAAGCTCAAACAATTATATAGGAAAAAATATAATAATTTGATTTTAAAATGGACAAAAGGTCTAATTAGACATTTCTCCAAAGAAGACATACACATGGCAAACAAGTATATGAAAAGGTGCTCAACATCACTGATTATCAGAGAAATGCAAATTAAAACTACAATGAGATATCTCACTCCAGTTAAAATGACTTTGAAGCAAAAGACAGACAATAATAAATGCTGGATGGATGTGGAGAAAAGAGAACCCTTGGACTCTACTGGTGGGAATGCAAATTAGTGTAGCCACTATGAAGAACGGTATGGAGGTTCCTCAAAAAAACTACAAATAGAACTACCATATGATCCAGCAATCCCCCTGCTAGGTAAAAATACCCAAGAGAAAGGAAATAATTATATTCAAGAGATACCTGCATGGCTATGTTTACTGCAACACTATTCACAATAGCCAACATTTGGAAGCCACCTAAGTGTCTATCAACAGGGGAATGGATAAAGACAATGTGGTACAAATACACAATGGAGTACTATTCAGCAATAAAAATGAATGAGGTCCTGTCATCTGCAACAACATGGATGGAACTGGAAGATGTTAAGTGAAACAAGCCAGGCAGAGAAAGACAAACTTCTCACATTCTCACTCATTTGTGGGAGCTAAAAATCTAAACAATTTAACTCATGGAGATAGAGAGTAGAATGATGATTACCAGAAACTGGAAAGAGTAGTGTGTTGGTGGGGAAGGCCACGGAATTGGGATGCTTAATGGGTGCAAATATATAGTTAGACAGGATGAATAAGATCTAGTATTTTATAACACAACAGGATGATTACAGTCAACAATAATTTATAATTTATTGCACATTTAAAAATAACTAAGAGTAGGCTGGGCGCGGTGGCTCAAGCCTGTAATCCCAGCACTTTGGGAGGCCGAGGTGGGTGGATCACGAGGTCAAGAGATCGAGACCATCCTGGTCAACATGGTGAAACCCCGTCTCTACTAAAAATACAAAAAATTAGCTGGGCATGGTGGCACGTGCCTGTAATCCCAGCTACTCAGGAGGCTGAGGCAGGAGAATTGCCTGAACCCAGGAGGCGGAGGTTGCGGTGAGCCGAGATCGCGCCATTGCACTCCAGCCTGGGTAACAAGAGCGAAACTCCGTCTCCAAAAAAAAAAAAAATAACTAAGAGTATAACTGGAATATTTGTAACATAAAGAAATGACAAATGCTTGAGGTGATGGAAACCTCACTTATCTTGATGTGATTATTGCACACTGTATGCCCATATCAAAATACCTCATGTACCCCATAAATATATCCACCTACTATTAATATATACCCATAGAAATTTTTTAAAATTCAGTGAGATAGAAAACCAAAAGGCAACAAAAAAGTCAATGAAAATAAAAACTGATTATTTGAAAAACATCATTAAAATCGGTAACCCTCTAGTCAGGCTAATTAAGAAAAAGAGAAAATAAAAACTACCAATATCAGGAATGCAAGAAGTAACACCACTACAGATTCTACAGATATCATAACATAGGAATATCATAAATGACTTTATGCAATAAGCGCACCAACTTCTTGAAAGATACAAATGAGCTCTCTCCAGAAGGAAAAGATAATCTGGATAGCCTAATATCTATTAAATAAATAATCTGTTCAGCAAAAAAATAACTAAATAAATAAATTCAAGGCCCAGACAGCTTTACTGGGGAAATCTACCAAACGATTAAGGAATAGTGTTAGTTCTATACAAACTCCTCAGGAAACTACAGTAAAGGGAAAAAAAAACACTGGGGAGAAGGGCGAAGAGGAGAATACTGTTTAATTTATGAGCCTAAAATTATTCTGATATCAAACCAGACAAAAATATCACAAGTAATGAAACCTACAGCTCAATACCCTTCACAAAAACATGTAACATTATAGCAAGTCAAATTGAAAAAAATATAGAAAAAAGGATATATCATGACCAAGTGTAGTTTCTCCCAGGAATGCAAAGTTTAATGTGTGAAAATCAATGTAGTTCAATATATTAAATAATTTTAAAACTATATGATCATCTCAAAGGATGCAGAAAAGCATTTGATAAACTTCAACATCCATTTCTGATGAACATTTTCAGCAAACTAGCCACAAAGGAAATTTCCTCAACTTGATAAAAGGTATCTATAACACTCTTACATAAAAAATAAAACCTGAACCTTTTCGCCCTTAGCGTCAGGAACAAGCCAAGAAAGTCTACTTTCACGACTTCTATTTTACTGAAGATTCTAGGCAGTGCAATAAAATAAGAAAAGGAAATAAATGGTATTCAAGTTGGAAAAAAAGTAAAAATTGCCTTTAATTGAGGATAATAATTGTCTAGGTAGGAGATCTAATAGAATCCATGAATAAAAAGCTACAAAAACAAATAAGTGAGGTTAGGTTGCAAGACATAAGTATGCAGAAACCTACAGTATTTCTATGTAGCAGGAATAATCAGAAATTAAAATTTTAAAAATACCTTTTACAATAGCAATAAAAAACAAAACATGGTGGAAAATCTAACAAAAAGTAAGTAAGGCCCATACATTGAAAACTATAAAACACTGCCAAGCAAAATTAAATAAGATCTAAAAAATTGGGAGAGGGATATTTTGTGCAGATTGTAAGACTCTATATTAATAAAGATGTCGATTCTCTCTCAAATGAATCTACAGACTCAAAGTATTCCCCACTGAAATCTGAGAAGATTATTTGTAGAAACTGACACACTGATTCTAAAATTCATATGAAAATTCAGGAGACCTGGAATAGGTCTCCTGAACAACTTTGAAAAAAAATAACGAAAGTTGGAAGGCTTACACTGCCTTGCTTCCAGACTTACTAAAAAGCTACAGTAATAAAGACTACTAAATTGGCATAAAGGCAGACAAACAGCTCAACTGAACATAATAAGTTCCAGAAGTGCTCCCTCCTGGACATATATGGTCAATTAATTGTTTTACAAAGGTGCAAAGAAGAAAGACTAATCTTTTCAAGAAATGGTTCTCAGACTGGGCACAGTGGCTCACACCTGTAATCCCAGCTTTACTAAAGCTATCTGCCAAGGCAGGCAGATCACCTGAGGACGGGAGTTCAAGACTAGCCTGGCCAACATGGTAAAAACCCATTTCTACTAAAAATACAAAAATTAGCCAGGCATGGTGGGATGCCTATAATCCCATCTACTCAGGAGACTGAGACATAAGAATCACTTGAACTAGGGAGGTGGAGTTTGCAGTGAGCCAAGATCACATCACTGCACTCCAGCCTGGGTGATAGAGCAAGAATGTCTTAAAAAAAAAAAAAAAAGGTTCTCAAAGGATCAATTACCCATATGCAAAAAAAACTAACTTTGATCCATACCTTGTATCACACAAAAAATATAACTCAAAATGGATCATGGACTTCAATATAAAATATTAACACGGTAAAACTTTTAGGAAACAGCACCGGAGAAAATCTTCAGGATCTAGGGTTAGGCGAATTGTACTTAGACTTTCTAAAAACACAGTCCATAAAAAATATTAATAAATTGAACCTCTTCAAAATTAACTTTTCTTCTATGAAAGAACAATGAGAAGAGGATGTAAAGACAAGCTACAAAGTAGCTTATTCTAGATACTGACAAAGGACTAGCAGCTAGAATATATAAAGCCCTTTCAAAACTCAACAGTAAAAAAAATTTATTTAGAAAATAAAACATGAACATACATTTCACTGAAGAGGATATACAGATGGAAAATTAGCACATGAAAAGATGTTCAACACCATAAATCCCTAGGCGAGTGCAAATCAAAACCAGTATCACTATTACAACACATCTAACAGAATGACTAAAATAAAAAACAGTCACAACACCAAATGCTGGCAAAGATATAGAGAAACTAAATTGCTCACACATCATTAGTAGATATGTAAAATGGTACAACCACTTTGGAACTGGCACATTTTTTGTATGGATCTAGCATGTAATTGACATACAACCCAGCAAACTGCACTATTGGACACTTAGAGAAATGAAAAATAACATCCACACAAAAATCTATACGAAAATGTTAACAGCAGCTTTATTTTATTTTTGAAACAGTCTTGTTCTGTCGTGCCAGGCTGGAGTGCAGTGGCGCGATCTCTGCTCACTGCAACCTCCGCCTCCCGGGTTCAAGCAATTCTCCTGCCTCAGCCTAGCGAGTGGCTGGGACTACAGATGCGCACCACCACACCCAGCTAATTTTTTATATTTTAGTAGAGACGGGGTTTCACTATGTTGGCCAGGATGTTCTTGATCTCTTGACCTCGTGATCCGCCCACCGCGGCCTCCCAAAGTGCTGGGATTACAGGCGTGAGCCACAGCACCCGGCCACTTTATTTTTAATACTAAAAAACTATAAACAGTCCAGAAGTCCTTCAACAGGTGAATAGTTAAACAATCTTACAATAAAATCTTAATAACCTAAAATCCTACTAAATAGATTTCCCTTGGTTAACTAGAATTGTTTATTAAGAAACTGCTATTACCTGAAAAGAATACATGGTAAAGAAATTCATCACAAATTTAAGATGATGATTACTTCATGAAAATGATAATCTTTATTTTTTAAAATTTAAAAATTAAAACAGCACTGTCCCACTGTATGTTCCCTGATGCTGGAAACATCCTATAATCTGCATTATCCAACACATTAGCCCCTAGCCACAGTGGCTATTAAGCCTAGAAATATGGGACTAAGGAAGGGAATGTTTAAATTCGGTTCAACAGCCTTATGGCTAGTGACTTTCACATGGGACAGGATAAATCTAGAACTTAAGAAAAACTTTAAAGAGAGGCAGCCACAATGTAAAAATCGTCATCAGTGTATTAAGTCAATACTTCTCAATCAGGACACAACTGGCATTTTGGGCAGAATAATTCATTGCCCAAAACTGTCCCAAAGAGAGGATTGCTTTCAAATGACAAGGGTATTTTTCCCCAAGTTTAGTTTTATGACTACTTTTGAAATTACCACTTTAGAAATTACCACAGCTATTCAATTCATAGCAATAATGCATTTTCACCAGCAGAGGGCAGATATATGTTTTAAAACCACCACTTGGCACAGCATATTCAAATATTTATTTAAGAAGCCCAACCGTACTGAATCAAAAGATGCTACTATATTCATTTACACAAAAAGAATTGTACTTCTGTAAGGTAAGAAAGCAAATGTGCTAAAAAAGAAATGTATATTTTTCAAAAATACACTGACAAGTCTCCCAGAAACCAATTTTTGTCAACTGTAACAGTTTATTCAAGAGTTAACTATAATCCCTCAAATAAAATAACCCTGATAAAGTTCCATTAAGCCTTATTTCAAGGGCCATTTACACACATATTAACAATATTCCCTCTGCTGCAAAATAAATTCCTAACAATTTTCTTCACAGAGCACATAAGCTGTCAGAATTCCAAGAGAACACAAGTATTCGTTTCAAAAGTAAACTAAACACAGAAAACAAAACAAGCAATGAAATTTGGCAAAGGTGTTAGAAATGGCAAAGGACTGCCTAAGAAGAGCATAAGAAATGGTGTCAAAATACTAAAGATTCACTTTCTTAAATCTTACTGCACTGCACAGCAGGTGAAAAACAGGCTCTAAAGCAATTTGGGTTCAGCTTCGCAACAAAAATTTTTCATAAGAGCTTAGAAAATAGTTTTAATGTCTACCAAAAAATACAAAAATCAAATGGCCTTTTCTAGTTCCTTTGACTCTCCATATTGCATTTAATTTTCCTGACTATATCCCCTTCTTAAAATCCTGGCAGGGTGCAATGGCTCACACCTGTTATCCCAGCACTTTGGGAGGCTAAAGTGGTTGGATCACCTGAGGTCAGGAGTTCAAGACCAGCCTGGCCAACATGGTGAAACCCCGACTCTACTAAAAATACAGAAATTAGCTGGGCGTGGTGGCACATGCCTATAATCCCAGCTACTCGGGAGGCTGAGGAAGGAGAATCGCTTGAACCAGGGAGGTGAAGGTTGCAGTGAGCCGAGATCACGCCACTGCACTCCAGTATGTGTAACGGAAGCAAGACTCCATCTCAAAAAAAAAAAGTATAAACTACTTACTTTTCCTGAGACTTCCATATTTTTGTACTGGTCTAGTCTCAGAATCTGTTCAATTACATTTTTTATTAAACAAAATATAATTCACACATGCTTCCTGCAAAGTAATAAAATGAATGAGTGCTCAAGAAAAACTAAGACCTGGCATAATTACCAAACACCTACTCATTTATCAAACCTTTACTTTGTGCCAGACATGACTTCACAAGCTGAGTTAATCCTCACAACCCTGTGACACAGGTATTACCATTCTACATGTAATGACACTGGGGCTCATAAAGTTTAAATACCACACCCACACCACAAAGAAGGAAGAAGGGAGTGAAAGGAAAGAAAGAAATCAGAGACAGCAGTGGGAGAGCTGAGCCTTCAAAACAGAGCAGTGAGTTTTCAAAGCCCATGTTTTTCCCTATCAAACAAGACTGGTTCTCAAAGATAAGAGCAGAGCAGTGACTCTACCAACCTACAGACAACTGGAGAAAGAATACTACAGAGGAAATATTACCATATAACTACTGTTTTTTTACTTTAGTAAATTTGGGAAGAAGGAATAAAGTGTAAAGAAGTTCAAAATGTCATAAGGACACTGAAAAACTTAGAAAGTTCTTTAAGGAGCTAATAAAATCTACAAAAACAGCAATCAGTCTGCTAACATTTTTTAAATGTTAGTTTACTTTGGCAAAGAAGTTGAACTTTGGTGATCATTTAAGGATTTGGTGGTCATTAGAATATTATTTTTTAAAAAAAGGAAAAATAAAAATGAAACTTAATTTTTAAGAATCCATACTCCTTGTTTCACCTGATGGTCCTTAAGTTTACCCCCTTGTCAAATCTATAATTTCTTTCTTTGCCCAGGTGACTTAGAATCCTTTAAAAATTCAGCTTAAATTTTCAAAATTCTGATCAAGTACAGTAAAGCCCTCTGTATTTTGTTTACCCTTTCACTAATGCTCTAGTGCTTTCCATCTATAAAATATCTCTCAAACACAAAAATATTTACAAATCCTCTTTTATTTTCCACACTATTTACAGATCTTTATCAAGAGATAATCATTTGTTCCTAGTTAACATTGCAGATGGCAACAAATATCTTCCCAAATTTTGAAAACATGTTTATACTACTGCCAAATTTATGTTTGAATAAACTGGCTAAATAAATAATAGATAATCCTTGCTTACTCTGATAACTATCTTCTTAATATGCTGCCATTACATAGATAACGGTTTGGTTAAGCATAAAAATCCACAATTTACCTCCCGTCTCACTGTGCAGAATGACTTAAAGAGAATGAAAATATTAAAAAGCTGGGTGCTGCCTTTTGTAATGTATTAACTTTACGAAAGGTAACACATTAATATGTGACCTGACAAAGTAACAGACAGATTTCCAGAAGACTTCGGTTCACTCCCATGTTCGCTCATTGTACCATTGCTTTGAAAAAGTCATTTAGCTCTTTTATCTCTCTAATATAAGGAGACTGGAACAGATATCATACAGGTCTCTTTTATCTCTAAACTTTTAACAATTTCATAATTACCAATAGACAGACAGACAGATCAGAAACTGAAGATATTTTTCCAAAATGCTCAACCCACTTTTTCACAGTCTCATAGACGGAGTACAGCGATGATGGTGCTGTCTACCAGGATGCCCAGAGGAATGAATGCTGTCTGAAATTTTGTGTTCTCTTGGCCCAATGACTGATTAAGAGAGAAAGGTGAAAAGGATTGCCAATCCCACCCTCCCAAAATGTAGGGACAAATCCTGACAGAATAGAAATTGCCAACAAGCACATTTAAAATGTTCATCAGTCAGGCGTGGTGGCTCACACCTGTAATCCCACCACTTTGGGAGGCCAAGGCGGGTGGATCACGAGGTCAGGAGGTCAAGACCAGCCTGGCCAAGACAGTGAAACCCAGCCTCTACTAAAAATACAAAAAGAATTAGCTGGGTATGATGGCAATCGCCTATAATCCCAGCTACTCAGGAGGCTGAGGCAGAGAATTGCTTGAATCTGGGAGGCAGAGGTTGCAGTGAGCTAAGATTGTCCCACTGCATTCCAGCCTGGGCGACAGAGCGAGATTCTATATAAAAGAAAAAAAAATTCAATCTTAACAGTATCAAGAAAATGCAAAGTAGTATGATACCATATTCACCAACTGTATTAAGAAAGCCTTTTAAAATATGAATACCCAGTAACAGACTAGGTAGAATAAAGTCAGCCATTCTTTTTTTGTTGTTGTTTTTTAGACAGTCTTGCTCTGTCTCCAAGGCTGGGGTGCAGTGGCATGATCTCCAGTCACTACGACCTCTGCCTCCCAGGTTCAAGTGATTCTCCTGCCTCAGCCTCCCAAGTAGCTAGGATTACAGGCAGGTGTCACCACGCCCAGCTAATTTTTGTATTTTTAGAAGAGATGGGGTTTCACCATGTTGGCCAGGCTGGTTATGAACTCCTGCCCTAAAGTGATCTGCCAGCCTTGGCCTTCCAAAGTGCTAGGACAGAGGCATTAGCCACAGTGCCTGCCTAGCCATTCTTTATATAGTAGTAGTGGGAAGGTAAACTGGTCCCAACACTTCTGGCAATACAGATCAAACAGGTTTTAATCTGATATACTCTTTAACATAGACCTTAGATTTTATTCTGAAGAAAAAAGTGTGCACACAAAGCTTTGCAGCAGCAGTATATGCAAACACAAAAGTTAGAAAACATACTAATCAGTGGACAGGGATTATTTTTACAAACTTTTACATTATTTTAATACACGATTAGCCAATATTCTGTGCACAGGGCCGGGCACAGTGGCTTATGCCTGTAATCCCAGCACTTTGGGAAGCCAAGGCAGGCAGATCACTTGAGGTCAGGAGTTTGAAACCAGCCTGGCCAATACAGTGAAACCAAGTCTCTACTAAAAATTATCTGGGTGTGGCAGCAGGTGACTGTAATCCCAGCTACTTGGAGACTGAGGCAGGAGAATCAATTGAACCCAGGAGGCAGAGGTTGCAGTGAGATGAGATGGCACCACTGCACTCTGGGAGACAGAGGGAGACTCCATCTCAAAATTATAAAAAAGAAAATTCTGTGCAAAGAATAACCCTAAATCCCCTACAATGTCCCACTATCCTTATTCTTGGCAAATGACTTCATCAACTAATTGTCCCCTCACATTTCAGAACCATCTTACTCTCTCGCAAACTGATCCATATTCTTCCTGAAATTTTTTCTCCTGTCAAAAGCTAACCACTTCATTTGTGTTTTAAATTTTCTCTAAACCTTGCATTGATATATTACCTAGATATGCCACACTTGCTTCTTAGAGAATTTGCCTGCTTTTAGTCATGAAAAAGGAACCCCTATCTGCTATTCCTGCAGCACTACTGGCACCTAATAGAAAATCCTGCACTTAGAGGTGCCAAAAAACCTGATGTTCTAAAGATTCCATAAGCAACTTTAGGGCTATGTATGAATAACACAACTCCTCAAAAAAAAAAAAAATTAAACCTCTGTTTTCCATGTTTTCAAAGTACTCAATATTCTAATTGATTTGGCACGTGCACGCAAGCGCGCACACACACACGCACACATACACACACACACACAAACACACAAAACACACCCACACATGGTACCAAAGATTTTTCATTCTTTAAACCAGCATCAAGAAGTGTATCACTTCCGCAAAATCTTTACTCAGACCATTGTATCTTCAAGGAAGACAAAAATAACTTTAGGAGTGTATATGTTACAAAAGTTCAAATAAAAGAATTGAAAACCTGCTACATAATCTACAGTAACTATTAACATCAGCCAAAGAAGTACACAACATATTTGTATGGAGTCTTTTTCTAAGACAGGGTCTCACTCTGTCACCCAGGTTGGAGTGCAGTGGCACAATCACGGCTCACTGCAGCTCTGACCTTCTCAGGAGATCCTCCTACCTTAGCCTCCCAAGCAGCTGGGACCACAGGCACATGTCACCATGCCCAGCTTTTTGTTTTAACTTTTTGTAGAAACACAGTTTCGACATTTTGCCAAGGCTGGTCTTGAACTTCTGGGCTCAAATGGTCCACCTGCCTTGGCGTCCCAAAGTGCTGGGATTATAAATGTGAGCCACCATTCCTAGCCTACGCATTCTATTTTTTTTTTAAATAAGCTCCCACATCCTGATCCTTAGCAACCACTGGCCTATTTTCTATCCCTGTAAGTTTTATCCTTTTACTTAATAGAAATCTATGTAATTGTAGCCAAACGAGGTAGCTCATGCCTGTAATCCCAGCACTGTGGGAGGCCCAGGTGGGCAGATCACCTGAGGTCAGGGAGATCAAGATCAACCTGGCCAACATGGCAAAACCCCAACTCTACTAAAAATACAAAAATTAGCTGGGCGTGGAGGTGCACACCTGTAATCCCAGCTACTTGGGGGGCTAAGGTGGGAGAATCACTTGAACTCAGGAGGCTGCAGACAGCTGAGATCCCACCACTGCACTCCAGCCTGGGAGACAGAGTGAGACTCCATCTCAAAAAAAGAGAAAGGAATCCATGTAATTGTAATCTGTATTATGTAGTAGTTTGTGTATGGATTCTTTTTGCTAAACATAATGCTTTTATGACTCATCCACTACTTCATTGCTTTGTATTGCAAAACATTATTCCATTGTATGGATGCACCATTTTCTTTATCCATTCATCAAATGATAGACATTTGAATTGTTTCCAGTGTTTGGCTATTATGGATAAAGCTGCTAAGAACATTCAAGTACTTGTTTTACTTTGTCTATTAAGTTGCAGTATTTCTTTAGATATTCTGAAAAAAGCTCCTAACCAGATATATTTTTCCCAGTCTATGACTTTTAAGTGCCACTTGAAAAGCAAAGGTTTTTAATTTTGATGAATTTTGTTTTCTCAATTTTAACTTTATGGAATGTAATTCTGTGTCCCAACCAAAGATCCTTTGCTTAATTCAAGGTCCCAGAGATTTTCTCCCATGTTTTCTTCTAGCAGTTTTATAGTTTTAGCTCTTAAATTTAGTATTACAATCCATCTCAAATTAGTTTTTGTGAATGATGTGAGGTAAGGTTCAAGGCATTATACATTCTGTTGTCGTTGTTGAAAAGACTATCCTTTTTCTCCACTGAGTTATCTTGGCACTTCTGTTAAAAATTGGCCATAGTATGAGTCTATTTCTGGATTATGTATTATGTTCCACAGATCTATGGCTGTCCTTACACCAACACCACATTGTCTTGATAACTGTAGCTTTATAATAACTGTTAAAGCCAGGCTGTGTAAGATCTCAAACATTCCTCTTCTTTTTCAATGTTTTGATTTTGGAAGGTCCCTTGCATTTCATTAAAAATTTTAGAATCAGCTTGTCAGTTGCAACAAAAAAAAGCCTTGTGTGATTCTGACTGGAATAATATTGAACCTAGACACAAATTTGGAAAGAAGTGACATCTTAAAAATATTGAGTTTTCTAATCCATGAACATGGTATCTCTCTGACACCTCTCTCCACTTTTTTAGGCACAGTATTCATTAATTTCTCTCAGCAATCTTCTGTAATTTTCAGTATACAGGTCTTGCACATGTTTTGCTAAATTTATTCCACAGTTTTTATATTGTTATGCTATCGTAAATAGTAATTTTTACTTCAACTTCCAATTATTTGCTGCTAGTATAGAGTTACTTTTTCTATAGTCACTTTATTTTTGTAAATTTAATAAATTCAATTATTCACTCTAATAGCTTTTGTATAAATTTCTTAGGATTTCCTACATAAATGATCACATTGCAAAGAGATCATTAAATGACTCTTGCATGCATGTATGTATTTTTAAATAGGTCCTGTGAGAATGGCTAATTTAAGTAGTACTTCATCACCCTATGCCATCTTAAACACATCCAAGTGAGTAACACTTACAAAAATCTAGATTCCATATATAATTTTTATCATGAATCCACTTTGGTAGGCAGAATAATGGCGCCCAAAGATGTCCTGTTCTATCCTTGGAACCTCTGGGAATAACTTAAGGACATTGAGATGGCAGTGTTGCCCTGGATTACTCAGATAAACCCAATGTAATCAATCACAAGGTTCATAGAAGTGCCAGAGAAGATGTAATAATGGAAGCAGGGGGTGAGGAAGAGCAGAATCAAAGATGACACACTGCTAGTTTCAAAGACAGAGAAAAAAGCCATGAGCCAAGGAATGCAGGTGGCCTCTACAAGCTGAAAAAGAAAACAGATTCTCCCCTAGGACCTCCAGAAGGAACGAAGGCCTGCTAACACCTTGCCTTTAGCTCAATAAGACTCCTTTTGGAATGTGACCTGCAAACCTGCTAAAATGATAAATTTGTATTGTTTTAAGCCATTAAGTTTGTAGAAATTTTTAATAGCAGCAATAGGAAATGAACATACTGGTGATGATCATTTCACTTAAATATTCTTCTGTTAATTTTTTGTCACTGAACACCATCATCACCCTACACCAAAAGCAACTTCCAAGAGTGGAAATGCTTGAAAGAAAATAGCACCTAGACTAAACCATAATTTTTATAATTTTTCCTATACTGGAAGATAAAGCTATCCAAAATATTATTTTTCACAGAATTCCCTTTATTTTCTTTAGTTTAGGCTTGAGCCGATCACTGCTCAATGAAAGACACTCTTTTACAAAAGATCAATGACAGACATCTGAAGGTCTATCATCAATCACTTGGATCTCTGGTGAAATGGGGACCAAAAATTGCTGGGGTACAGGGGCCACAGAGAATGAAAGATTATTAGAATTACGTATAATTCTCTTCCCTTTGGACCCTCAAGGTCCTCACATTTATCCCTCAAAATGTATGTGAACATATAATTAGCATGTTTCCAATAGAAAGTCAAATAATTTTAAAAATGACTTCTATATGGTACTCCAACTAAATGCCACTCGAAGTTAAACAGGGTGCTACCTAACATCTGAAGTAGAAAATACTGACATTAGGCTGGGCACAGTGGCTCACGCCTGTAATCCCAGCACTTTGGGAGGCCAAGGCGGGAGGATCACGAGGTCAGGAGTTTAAGACAAGCCTGGCCCATAGTGAAACCCCGTCTGTACTAAAAATACCAAAATTAGCCAGGCATGGTGGCATGTGCCTGTAGTCCCAGCTACTTGGGAAGCTGAGGCAGGAATCACTTGAACCCAGGACGCAGAGGTTGCAGTAAACTGAGATTGTGCTACTGCACTCCAGCCTGGGCAACAGAGCGAGGTTCTGTCTCAAAAAAAAGAAAAAAAAAAGATAATACATTAATAGTAAGAAAGCATTACAGTGAAAAAGTTTCAAACAAAAGGACTCCTCAACCTGTGGGGAAGAGTCCTATGAGTTGTGTGATATAGCCTGAGATAATTAAAGATAATACCAGGTAAATTTGCTTAGCAAGACCTAAATCATCAGTGAAAAGCTTTAAATAAAAACGATGAAAGTTTGATGACAATTCAAATGTCAATAGGACCCAAAAAGTAAACTCTCAATAATAGAATTTTTTAATAATAATAGTAAATACTGACATAGAAGTGACAAGGTATGGGATTCAAGAAAGAACACAGACCACAACGAGGTTGAAATAAATCTTTGCAATAAGGATTAAAGAGAACAAGGACAACTGGTCACTAAGCAAGTCATAGGGAAAGCTCAGACTGAAACCTAGCTTTGCTCAACCAGGCAATGTTCTTTCAGTTCTATAATGCTGTATCTATGGTTTAAAAAGCCCAGGTAGACAAAGATGACCGGTACCTTGACCTAAGGATATAACTGCAAAAACAGAAAAATATATAGATAGAAATATAAATATGTATGTGTGTGTGTATATACACATATATGGAAGACAAAACAAAAAATAAAGAAACAGAAACACTAAAGCACTTCTCTGTGGACTCAGTAAAGTTTAGCAGTTGCTCATACCTCTAATACCAGCACTTTGGGAGCCCCAGGAGGGAGGATTGCTTGAGGCCATGAGTTTGAAAGCCGGGACAACATAGCAAGACCCCTCCCCCAAACACCCAACAAAAAAGTTTTTTTTTTAATTAGCCAGACATGGTGACAAGCTTATGTATGGGAGGCTGTGGCAGGCAGGTCACTTAAGCCCAGGAGTTACAGGCTGCAATGAGCTATGATCATACCTCTGCATCCCAGCATGGGCAACAGCATAAGACCCTGTCTCTATAAAAAGGAAAAAATAAATAAATAAAATAAAGTTTAGTGATAAGACAAAAATTCCAATTTGTTATGGTATTTTGAAGTTATGGTGGTTCTGCTATTAATGCAAGGAGGGAAACTAAAATGAAGATTGCCCACATTTGAACACATTTGGCAATAATCTGAGAAAAATCTTAAGTTAGCTGAAGGTGATAGTCTTCCCAAGAGCAACTTCTTTCATCACAAAATGTCTACAATAAAAACTGGTGTTTTATGTATCATACCATCAAACATAGTTCAAAGCACAGACTTGGACTAGATCTTCTGGGCTCAACTCGACTGAACAGTTCAGATTCCCACCCCTATGTCATCTCAATAAAATCACAATTTCCCCAGTGTTTATAAAATCACAATAAAACCACAATTTCCCCAGTGTTTATAAAGGCCTCTAATGCTCATCCTTTCTCCTCCGGATTGTACCCTTACTAGCACGCTAGGTTCTAGAGCCAGCAGACATATACTGAGGCTCCAACATGTCCTGTGTAACATACTGGAAGAAAGTATACATTACCAATTATGTTTGGAGGCCCCCAAGACCACCCTCAGGTTCAGTAATTTGCTAAGAAGATTCAAAAGATTCACTATACAGTTGTACTCATGGTTATGATTTCTTATAGCAAAAAGATACTAAGTATAATCAGCAAAGGGGAAAGGCACAAAAAGTCCAGGGAAAATCAGGAACAAGCATCCAGGTGCTCCCTTCCAGCGGAAGTTGCACTGAACACACTTAATTCTCCCAGCAGTGAGCTGTGACAACACATGTGAAATGATGCCAACTAAGGAAGCTCATTAGAGACTGAGTGCCAAAGGTTGTTAGGAAGACTGATCATGTAGGTACCCCTGCCTGGCACATATGCCAATTCCAGACTCCCAGAAGAAACGCAGATACTCAACATAAACCACATTCATTATACAACGAAGGCACAATGACAGACTCTTATCACTTAGGGTAGTGGGACCAATCCCAAGCTCGCACTCAGATGTCAGTCAAGGGCTATGAGGCCTGCTTTGGTAACTCTTTTCTTCACACCAATGACTAATAGATCCTTTTGAGCATGAACCTTATCTGCCTATTCCCTGCTAATCCCCAGCTCCTTAAAAACACCAGTCATCCCCCTAAGTTTTGTTTTGTATTGTTTTTTGTTTGTTTGTTTTTTGCTTTGAGATGGAGTCTCACTCTGTTGCCCAGGCTGGAGTGCAATGGCACGATCTTGGCTCACTGCAACCTCCACCTCCTGGGTTCAAATGATTCTCCAGTCTAAGCCTCCTGAGTAGCTGGGATTACAGGCATGCACTATCACACCTGACTAATTTTTGTATTTTTAGTAGAGATGGGGTTTCACCATGTTGGGCAAGCTGGTCTCAAACTCCTGACCTCAAGTGATCCACCCACCTTTGCCCCCCAACATGTTGGGATTACAGGTGTGAGCTACTGCTCCAAGCCTCCCAAAAATTTTTTAATGAAAAAATTCCTGGCTCTACCACTTTATGCTCTGTGTACCTGGATAATATTACTACCTACCTCAAAGGTTGTTTTGAGGATTAAATGAGTTAATATATGTAAAGTGTGAAGTACATCATCTCTGGTTAAAAAAAAAACTATATAATTTGTGACTATATACGTAATGCTATTATTTGCTTTTTTTTTTTTTTTTTAACATTTTCCAGGTCACAATGGAGCTATCCTATCTCTAAATTTCTAACGAATCTACCAATGTAAACATAAGATTAGAAGTTAACTGGCAATTGTTTCATATCTGCTGAGATCTAACCAGCTTATAGACAACCATACCCAAAACTTTTGCTTTTGTTGTTGTTTTTTTGAGATGGAGTCTCACTCTCTCGCCCAGGCCGAAGTGCAATGGCTCGATCTTGGCTCACTGCAACCTCTGTCTCCAGGTTCAAGCATTTCTCCTGCCTCAGCCTCCCAAGTAGCTGGGACTAAGACGTGTGTCACTGCTCCTAGCTAATTTTAGTATTTTTAGTACAGACAGGGTTTTGCAATGTTGGCCAGGCTGGTCTTGAACTCCTGGCCCCAGATGATCCACCCACCTCAGCCTCCCAAAATGATGGAATTATAGGCATGTGCCAGTTCAACCAGCCTCCAAAATTTTTTTAACAAACACAATAGTATCTAACATAGTACTTAATCTTTTTAGTGCCCAGAAAATATTGATTTGTCAACAAAATTAAATGTCTTTACAATGGTAAGAATGTAAGACAGTCAACCCTTCTGATAATAATTACAATAAAATGGCCTCCAAGTTTCTTTGATCTTCTTGCACCGAGAAAATTGAGAAATTGAACTAAAATGGCTTGAGTCTAATCTGTTAAAAGACTATTAGTAGAGGCATATGAAACAAGCAAAAGGTACTGGGCATGGCAGCTCACACCTGCAATCACAGCACTTTGGGAGGCTGAGGTGGGCAGATCACTTGAACCCAGGAGTTCAGGACTAGCCTGGGCCACATGACAAAACCTGGTCTCTACAAAAAATACAAAAATTAGCTGGGCATGGTGGCATACATCTGTAGTCCCAGCTACTTGAGAGGCAGAGGTGGGAGGATCACTTGAACCAGGGAGACGGAGGTTGCAGCATGCCGACATCACACCACTACACTCCAGCCAGGCGACAGTAAAACCCTGCCCCCTGCTCAAAA
>NW_016107533.1:1414130-1432638 GCF_001604975.1 Cebus imitator
AGAGATGTAAGTCTCCTTAATGAAGTACTGAAAGAAAGTTTTATCTTAAACAAACAAACAAAAGTCAAAGAAGAACTGGGAAGAACAAAAGCGGGGGAGACAACATGTAAGTTTTAAACTGATGAGTCAGAGATCCATGGTTTCCATCTCAGCTCTGACACCAGGACTCTACACAATCAGGAAAAACCTCAAGATCAGCAGAATTACAAGAACAGACCCATCAGACTGAAGTTTCACATTTTGAGAAAATTTTTAGATGGGCAAATTTCTTCAGGTGAATTATAATCAGACTTTTATTTATATAAATTTGTCCCATAATCGTCAACATCACAATATACACCAATTCCCCAAGGTGAACTTTACTTTTTAGTAAAAATTACTACACTTTAAAATGTAACAACTCTAAAATATCAAAGACTTAATGAAAAACATGAACTCTTGGATTGGCACTTGCAACCAAATGGGCTCTACACATTTCTACTTTTTGAGACGTTTAGAAAGCTAAGACTACCTTGAAGGCAAGGTATTGCACATAATTAGGTTCTGCCAATTATTTGCCCATGGAAAACATGAGTGGGGCAGAGGCCACATTCCTACAGAAAGGGAAACTAACAAAAAATCTCTACAGACACTAAGTGGTTGCAGCACCATAGGCCTTATCTCCCCATCATCGTGCCAGTTTCATGTGGGAGAAGCAGCTATGACAGTGGAGCATCGGAAGCAGTGGCCGTATGTGTGGCCTTGAGAGCAGAAGTTCAGTACTGACTCCCTGACTTTCCCTCTTCCAGCCCTTCCAATGACTTGGTAAGTACTTGATTCCTGAAAATAGCTACAGTTGATCCGTTTCCTGCTCTACACCCTGAGTTATACATTAACACTATATGAATTTAGGTCCCCTTACCCTTTTCCTGAACACTGTTCAATATCTCCTAACTCAGGATTTGCCTGCAATCCTCACTACCCCAGTTCTTCCTCTGACCTGGGACCACCAAAACTGATCATGCTTAAACAAAGCTTATCCAGTAAGGGCCATATAAAACGACTTCTGTTCTTTCATACCTGTACATTTGTGTGTACAGCTGTGACCTTTAATTCCTTCTCTACCTGATGAAATCCCACTCCACCTTTAGAACTTAGCTCAAATCAAGAAGACTCCTCTGTGACTCTCCCAACAAGGTCACTCCACATGCTGCTCCCTTTCACAGGTGCACTCCCTTTCACACACACCCTGCTGCCTGCCAGGGGCTCTGTGCTCATTCACACATTCATTCATTCATTCAAAAAATCCTTGCAAAGTTACATTTACCTACCACATGTCCTGAGAGCTGGGGGATACTACCCTAAGCAGGATATATAAGATCTCTTCTCTCTTGCAGCTATAATCCAACAGGGATATAGTGTACCCCATAAGTACCTAAATAATGCTTAATTACAATTGTGGTGAGTGCAATAAATGATTCAGGGTGCTGTCTTTTACATATAAACAGAAGCCTAACCTAATCTCAGAGGATCAAGGAGAATTACTTCCCTTGAAAAGACACTAAAGCAGGAACTGAAAGATGAGCAAAAGCTGAGCAGGTAAAAAATTGATACAAAGCTTCCCAGGCAGAAGAACAGCATGTGCAAAGGTCTTTAGACAGCATTCTAGGAACTGTAAAGGCCACCAATGGGCAAAAGTCAAGGTGCAAAGGGAACAACAGCCGAAAATAAGTGTAGGGAAGTTATTTCTTACAACCATTACTACAAGCACTTAGCGCATTGTTTCAGAATGATTTGTTTGGAAAAAAAAAAAAAAACCCATACTAAACAAACTCCTTTAGGTCTTACAAATTTTTTTAGCTCTCTTACCTAATATAATACCTAACAGCATGTCTTCAAGTCAAGATCTGCAGAATGAATAAACAAGTGTTTGATCTGAGCAAAGAGCTTACCCTCTCAATACCAGATAGGCTGAGCAAAACAATCTCTAGAGTTAAAAAACCTTATGTTTCTGACTACCCAAAATTGCCTGGGCAAGAGACTCACTTTCATACCAATTTAAACATGCTCAAAATCAAAGCTAGCAAAAGGTGGAAACAGACCAAATATTCATCAACAGATGGACAAACTGTGGTCTATCCATACAATGGAATATTATTCAGCCGTTAAAGGAATGAGGTACCGACACATGCTACAAAATGAATGAACTTTGAAAACATATGAAGTGAAAGTCAAAAACAAAAATCCACATGTTGTATTACATTAAATATCCACAACAGGCAAACCCACAGAGACAGAACATGCAATCGTGTCTGCCAGTGGCTGGGGAGAGGGGACAGTGGGAAGAAAACTGCCCAATGTGAATTTTACCTTTACACATTTTTTAAATCTCAGAAATATACATTAACAAGCATGGGACATGTCAATGTGGTGCCTGCCAAGCCCAGCACTGTTTTCTAGGTGCCCTACTCTGCCAAGTTCAGGCCACTCTTGATGTCCAGCATAGATGCCCTATTCCAAGCCTGTGAAAAAACAGAGAAGCGTAAAAAAAAAAAAAAAGAATCAAAGCTAGCATTACCTGCGGATGACATGTTAAATACTAAAAACTAAACTTAAAACTGGAAAGGCGTTCTCAGTCCTCACTGCTCCCTAAAGTGCCACCAACTAATAACCAACAAAGCTGCTTTAAACTCCCACTGAGTCATGAATGCAGCCAGGAGAGAAGAGGAATAGTTCCATCTGCCTGTTCTTAAATTCTCCAGTTGTTCAACAGATTTGGTAAGAGCAGGATCAAGAGCAGGAAACTGGCACCTCTGACATCCTTTTCTCCTCCCTTTCTTCCTAAATACTGTCAATCCAGGAAACACAAGTGGGTGATTCAGTAAGAAAATGTCAAAACCCAATTGACATACCACTACCAACTATACAAGGCAAGAGAATGTCGGCACCTCAAATCCTAAGCTTTAATTTTGGTACATATTCTCAAAGTTCAGTGAGAGAAGCATTCTTTGAAAGAAAGAAAATTGAGTTAACTAGGAAATAACTTTGAAATACAGTACATGAAAAACTCTATGCAATTTACTAGGCAGTGAAGAAAACATCAATACATACACAGAATGGAACTTCTTAGTAACTGAGCTGTAGAGAAATACCCTTAACATATCTTTTAAAAGTAGTATATTTATAATTTCATCCTAGCATATAGATCCAAAATCATGTAACAAGCCAAGAATTCTACTATAAAAAGCCTCCATAGTGTAGTTCAACCTTACCAAAGACTTAAAAACTGCAAAATATATTTAAACCAATTGCGCTATCATGTTGAATTTTTCAATTATTACAACTATGAAATCAAGTCTAATTAAACCAATAAATGGTCTTGCCTGTGATTTTCTGCCTGAAAGATCAAGATAAAATAATTTACAAGATCATTTTAATATTAATCTAGATTTAGTAGCAAGAAGAAAAAAATCATCCTTGTAAATCATGAACCTGGAGTTCATGCCCTTCAGGCTGTATCCTTGTACTCTTGATACCATTCTCTTTTCTCCTACTTCTTCACTTTTCAAAAACAAGTAAACCAACAAAAGGCCAGACAAAATCAAAACACAAGACATTCATTCAATACATATCTACTGATTTCCGTGGCAATACAAACACTGAGCAAAACGAATACTTCCTATTCTTCAGGTCCAAAGAAGTAAAACTTTTTATCCTAAGAAGTACATGATTCTCTTCTCCCCACCTCAAAAAAAGTAAATTGAAAAAAAAAAAAAATGTTAACATGGTTAATAATGGCTTTTAAAAATCTGGATTTTAGAAAGCATTAGTAAATCTGATTTTATGAAGCACTTTTTTAGAGACAGAAATTTCAACAAAAATTAAACTATTTTCTAATAATGTCTACAGATTAAAATTCTGAAACTGTTACTATTCATTTAATGAACAGATTTAATACCACCATTGTACTTAACCATGTTATTACTCAAAGTGACAAAATATGTACTATTTAATTTCAGCTCCTTTCTTCTTAGCCTTTTAAAGGACCATTTTTCAGTGTTTCACTAGTGCACTAGTGCAGTAAATGAAAATCACGCAACTGAGCCTCAATACAGTACAGAACTCCCCAATAACCACACATAATCAGGTTATCAGGAAAACAAATATTACTGCAAGAACCAGACATGCACTGTAAAAACTCATCACCTGAAAAGGTTACATAGGATAATTATAATTTTGACTCAATCAAGTTACTATATTGAAAAGTGCTTCATAAAAATAATCTAGTTAGTATTCCCACATTCTTCCAGTGATTCAGTACCTGTTATGACAGTGAAGTAACTTGCTGATGCTGTATGGCTCAGTCTAGTCAAATATTATCAGCTTACTGAAATATGACTCATTTATATAGTATTGAGAATGAACAGTAAAGCGTCAGAAAAGTCTAAGTCAAGTAACACAGAAATCTTAAATGACATTCCCCAAAGAGACTGTCTCCTGCTTTGGAGAACTACCCTATTTCTCACCCAATAACGAAATAAACCAATTAAAAATACACAAGATCTTTTCTTAAATACACGAGACATTTCTTTTTTAAAAAAAATCAGAAATACATTTCCCATGAGATTACTTACAAGACATTAAACATAAATCAGATCTCCAAACACAAAACATAGCAGCTAAAAATAGTATATCTATTTCAAAGGCTGAGGCAGCAGCCCTCCAACTGAACAAACTAAAATTAGGTCTTTTCCAACTCTAGATCTTTAAAATGAACCTTCAACATTATGAGATGCACAAATCAGTGTCCACATATTCTCCCAAACTGGCTGGTCAGAGAAAACCTAATTACTAAAATCTTCAGAAATATAAACCCACTGTCCTCCAAGAGACTCAGGAAATGAAATTCCTCTTCATTCTAGCAATAACCAGATTAAAAAACAATACTACTACTCTTAAAGACCTTTCTCCAATTAATTTACTCCATAAAACTCAAACCCACCGAAAAAGACTCGTTTTCAGGAAGCAGAAACAAGAGCCCTGTACAAAAGCTGTCAGGTGGGCAGGCAGGTAAGGCTCGGTCTGGGAGACCAAGAATCCGAGCCCGGAGAGGGAAGACGGGGTCACATCGAAGGGTAGTGGAGAGGATCGAGACCTAAGGGCGGCCCCACCCACAGAGATAGCTGTGAGCAGAGCTAGGAGAGCAACTCTCTAACCCTAAGCTCTGCCCAGACCGGCGCCGGATGCCGCGCTCCCAGTCGCGTTCCTATCCCCAGCCCTGTAGAGAATCCGAGCATCGCGACGGCGGACACCTGCTCAACTCAGGGTCTGGGAGGAGAAGGGGCTGGGGCCACTGACAGGGCCTGCGGGCCTGACCTCGCCGCCGCCTCTGGTGGACTTGAGGGTCGACAGCAGCCCGGCACCCGCCCGCTCAGCCACCCGCCCTCCCGTCAGGGCTGGGGCCGGCCGGCAAAGCCGAGGCATCCGCTCGGCCCCGAGCGCCGCAGCGGCGGGAAGGTCACCGGTCGCAGGAGGCCCCGACCGAGGGCAGCAACGACGTCCGAACTACCTTTGGCCTCGCAGTCGGCGCAGTACTTGTTGTCCTCCTCCCTCAGAAGCTTGGAGAGGATAAGCTGGTGCTGCTCGTTCAGCTTCTGAGCCTTTTCCCGGCAGGAGCGCGTCGCCATCTCGGCAGCAGGGCGGGGAGCCCGGGAAAGCTACAGCGGCGGCGGACGCTGGCTGAAGCCGGGCAGAGTGAACGCACCTGGCGCCGCCCGGACCGCGGGCAGACTCAGCCCAGAAAGCGGCGGCGGCGGCGGCGGCAGCGGCGGCAGCTGGAACAGGAGGAGGGGCAGCAGCGGCGGCGGCGGTGGCAGCGCCGACGTGTCCCGCCTCCTCGCCTGGCCGGCCCGCACGCACCGATAGAGCCGGGGAGGGGAGGGGGAGGGAGACGAGGCCGCGTCGAAGCTTCCGGGTGGCGCGGAGGAAGAAACCCGGGCGCTGGGCGCACTGCGCGTGCGCGGAACGTACGGAGCCCGGCCTGGCGGGTCTTTCCGCAAAAGGGCCTTCTGCCCAAGGTGATTCCGGAAAGATAGCTGGCACTGCCTCATGAGGGTTTCCCCCGCTTTTGAGATGTGATGGTCCCGGAGGGGCCCGAATAAAACCCGGTCATGGAAGACCTTTTACAAGGAGGCACTTTCACTTGCCCTTTTGCGTTTCCTCTTGCTGGTACAACATTGGAAATGCAGAAATTCTAGCTACTGGGTGGGTTCGTTTATTCATTTGAGGTTTATTCGACTGTAGTTTAGAAACTGGAGACAACGAAATAGAAGAGGAAAAACGGTCTCTTACATTTTGAGGGCAAGAAATTATCTAGTAGTGACGTGCATGGAGGGATAACATTTTATTGAGTGATTACTCTCTTATAAGAACTATTAGCTCGTTTAACCCTTTCTCCAACCTTATGATATTGTTATCCTCATTACACAGAGGAGGAAGCTGAGTCATAGAGGAGTTAAGTAACCTGCCCAGATTACAGAGCTACTCGGTGGAGGAGTTGAGATTCAAATCCAAAGCAGTCTGGCTCCAGAATCTAAAACACCTGGCAGTAAGCCCTTCCATAAGGGGGAAAGTGTGACCAGGAAGCCAAATACTAGGCGGTAATACTTTAGCAAGAAGCTGTGTAAATAGTGATCCTTAACCCAAGAGAAAGAAAACTAAAGAAAGAAAACATTTTTGATTGGAACCCAGACCCTAATCCAGGCTCGTGAGGTTTGCACTCTGGGTGAGGCAGTTTAAATGATTTGGCATGTTGTATATTATGAGAAAGTTCTAATATGGGGCTTATGCAAGCGTAATAAACACAGTCCTTGCCTGCGGTGAGGCAGATGCTAAGAAAGGTGATGAGCACTTTTTAGTAAGGCCAATTTCTAGCCACTGGCCCTGCATAAAAGTGATCCTCATTGCTGCCTAGCCCTGTTCTTGGCACAGGAGCTCAAAAATGTTTGTGAGATTAAATTGAATGGATATGGCAATGAAGATGCTCAGTAATTAAACAAATTAGAGCTTAAACTGCATAGCTCTGACAAATAACAACTAGGGAGATATCAGGGTGAGTTCCAATAAACAGAAAAAAAACATTATGTGGGAGGTAGAATTTATGAGCCTTGTCCTGAAAATAGGCTTGATTTAGATGGGGACTGGGAAGGGAGATATTAAGAAAGAGCAGCATACATAAATGCATAAAGACTTCAAGTACCTTGGAAAATAGAGTGGAACAAAGGGTACTGCTTAGGATGGAGTGAGAGATAAGGCTGCATAAATAAACTATGATACAATTATGGAAGACTTGGGAAGCCAGACAAAGTAATATGGCCTTGATGCAATTGACAGTAGAAAACCTGTAGATTCTTCAAGTAGGGTAGTAGCATAATAAAAAGGATCTCTTGGTAAAGTTAGTCCTTCAGTAACCAGTAAACAAACACAATTTTTTGAGTACCTCTCCTCCCTACAAAAACTCTGTTCAGCACTGTAAGGACTCAGAAAAATGGAATACAAATTTACCACCAAAAAATGACCTTCAGGATGGATTGAAGGGTCCCAATGATGTCCAGTAGAAATACTTGTATGCCACACATATAACTTTAAATAATAGGGTAGCCACATTTAAAAACAGAAAAAGAAACATAAAATTCATTTTACTAATACATTTTATTTAACTCAATGTATCCAAAATATTTTTAAGATGCGATATAAAAAATTAGTGGGATATTTTGCATTCTTGTTTTCATACTATCTTCAAAATGCTGTATTACACTTAACAGCTCATTTCATTTTGGAGTAGCTGAATTTATTTTTTAATTTAAAAATTATCAAAAAAATTGAGGCTAGGAGTTCAAGACCATGCTGGTCTATGAGGTCTCACTATGGGGGCCAGCATGGTCTTGAATTCCTAGGCTCAAGCTATCCTTCCACCTTGGCCTCCCCAAAGTGCTGGGATTACAGGGGTGAGCTACTGTGCCCTGCCTGGAGTAGCTGAATTTCAACTGTTCAGCAGCCACATGAGACTAGTGGATCATTAATGAATAGTGTTGTTCTAGATGGTCAGCTTAGAGGCTATTAAAATGTAAATTTGAGTTGATTGTATTTTAAGGCTATAGTAGAAAGAAAGAGACTAGTCCCCAAAACAGCTTGGGAAGAAAACAACATTGCACTTTTTCACCAATGTTTATTAAACAACTTCTATCTAGTACACTAATAATCAGAAGCTTACAGTCTACTGTGAGATATAAATATGTAAATAGAAAAGAACTACACTGTAAAGTCTATAGCAAATACAAAGTGTTCTGGGAGCAAAAGGAACACAATATCCAGTATCCTGGGAAAATCAATCTGGGAAAGTTTCACGGAAGAGGTGATGCTTAAACTTGGCTTTTAACAGATGGGGGAATTCTTCAAGTGAATGGGGGTGGAGTGGAGAAAAAGGAATCACTTTAAAAAACACATATGGACTTCTGAAAGTTCAGGGTTATATGCTAGAAGTAGTGAGTATATGAGACCCAAGAAACCTAGAATGTATTCAGAGAACATGAAGGTAGGAAAGGAAACAAGATGGGAGAGGTAGATTGCCATCAGAGGGTTAAGAGCTTTGTAGCCAAGCAACAGAGTTTGAACCTTATGGGTTTATAGAACCAATAGAAGTTTTTACATGGAAAAATGACTTTATAAGCTTTCTTCTCAGTAACTACAGTGGCAGTATGGAGAACCTGTTTCAAGGGAACAGATTACAGGGCTGTCACAATAATAGTCCAAAGAAGATATGATGAAGGCCTATTTTAAGCAAGTAGCATAGGGTTTGGGAGAGACAGAATTAAATGATGTTTTAAAATTAGAAGAGCAAGATTTGGCAGCTGACTATACGTGGAAGGTAAGATAAAGAAAGTGAGAATAACACCAAGCTTTCTAAGTTGGGAGACAGGTACATAGTGATGCCATTAACCCTGATCAAGAATAGAAGGGGTAGGCCTCTCAGTGCAGCAGTGACAGGGCTGAGCCAGCAGCACCAATCCTCCCAGTTGTCCATGTGCTCAGCTTCCTGCTCTGCAACCATGACACAAACAAGCCATCTCCTTTGCCAAGGACCATCTGGCTGGTGCCATTGCTGTTGCCATCACCAAGATAGTTGTGGCCCTGATTGAGCAGGTGAAGCTGCAATAGCAGATGCAATGTGCCAGGAAGCAGATGACGGCTGACTGCAGTACACAGGCATTGTGGACTACTTCCTTAAGCAAGCCCTCATCTTCACATTCAAGGATAAGTAGACACAGCTATTCCTGGGAGTATGGATCAACACACACAGTTCTAGAGTTGTTTTGCCCACAATCTGGCCTCCAGCAAGACAGCCAGAGCCACCTGTCTCTGCTTTGTGTACTCGCTGCATTTTGCCAGAACCCATCTGGTGGTCAATGTTGGGAAATCGTACACAGACCTGGGATTCAAGTTCAAACACTTGGGAGACTGGTGAAGATAAGTAAGTCTGATGAGATCTGGGTCCTGTACCAGGGCTTCAGCTTCTCTCTGCAGGGCATCATCCTTTTCTGGGCAGCATGAAGGCCTAAGGCATGTTCCCTGACTTCAAGACCACCATATCCGGGTGAGCCAGATGATTGCCCAGACTGTGATGGTTGTGGCCAAAATGGTCTTCTACCCCTTGGGCCCTGTGCAGACACCAAAGGAGCCAAAATACTGCACATGGGAACCCTCAATTGCTGAAGGAAGGAAGATTTTCAAAGAGGAAAGGGGAAGGTTTTCTTCAAAAGTGCATGGTCTAAAGTTCTCAGAAATATGGGGAGAGCTTTTAGGCCAGTCCTATATGTGGAAATGAATAAGATTAAGTGTGTTTCCTCACTAAAAATGGAAACCAAGAGAATCATGTAGCATACTTAACTGTTACAGACCACTGACCTTTGCGAAATGTCATTGTCTCTGTCCTGGCCATAGTATATCTGTAGAGGGCTAGGGAAGGCTTTAGAAAAGGTGTTCACCATGATCATATTCAACCATTGGCACCCTGACTCTATGCATTGATTCCTGGGGTAATTATGACATCACATGGGTCCACAGATGAGGCGGTTCCTTCAAACAGACCCATAGTCCAGGAGCTTGTAGAAGCCAAATTGTGTTTAAATATTTATTTTTTTTTAAATCATATCTTCCATTTGTATTTGAGCACAATCTCCTCTTTTGCACAGCCAAATATTTGCAATCATGTTTTGTGTTGGACATTCTTCTACAAAATAGTGAAAAGAAGACACTGAAAAAACAAGAAAGAATAAAAGAGATAGTCCAGATCTGGGATCAGGGGAGAAGCAGCATTTGCTTGGGGACATCTTAAGTTTAAGATGTACTTAGGCCACCCAGCTTCATATGTTTACTGCGACATTGTATATTTACTTCTAGAACTCTGGAGAGAAGTTACTACTGGTGAAAGTCATTTGGGAATAATTTGCATTTAAAGGGTCAATAGAAGCTGTAAAGGTGGATGTGTGCTTTACAGCTTTTGAATTTTGTCTTGGAGAGAAGAGACCCAAAGACAAAACTCTGGGGATTGCTTGCTAAATGAGGAGTGGACAGAGAAAGGTGAACCATTGCAGAGAGAAGTGAGGTGTAGCCAGGAGGAGAACTAAAAGCTAGGGAAGGAAAGGTTTTCAAAAAGGGTGAACACCAACCAATGCCAACTACTCCAGGAAAGTCAATTATTTCCATTTTGGACAGTACATACAGCATGTGGTCATGGGTCTGCACAGTTCATTGTTTTCTTTCATAGCCCAGAAACAAGAGAAAAGAAATCATCTGATGAGGCTTGCAGAACCTGTGATTGTCTGGAGGGTTCCATGAACTATTGAGGGAGGGATCGGGATGGTTAGAAGAGGAAAAGAAGAAAGGTACAAGGACAGGAAGCAGTGCTAGGGTTAACTATTGAGTGTAAGGTAAGGAAAGTGTCCAAAGTATGTGTGAGAAGTGAAGTAGGAACAACCAGTGATTATAGGTTTCATTGAAGCCAGAGGTGAGGTGGTGTCGTTAGGAAAAGAATGCTGACAGCTAAACGAAGAGAAGTGCCTAGTGACACCTCTCAGAGGGCTGTAGTAACTTGTTCTGATGAAGTCCTGGATGTCAAGGTGTCTATGGATGCTTGATGGATGGGGAGTGAAATTGAAGTCTGTTTTTGTAGACTCTTAGAGAGATGAGGTCACTTTTGACTCTGATTATTTGTTTCTGCTCAGAAGAAAAAAGATGAGAAACAGGTTTAGGGAGTTTGACTACAATGGAACCAGGATTCAACAGAGGATATAAGTAAAGAGGGAAAGCGAAGGAATAGGAAAAGGAAAGTAAAAAAATGTAGGTCAGGTGAAATGGACAAGAATGAGCCAGGTATGGGGATGTAGGTGGAACATCTGATAAGAGCAGTAAGTACAGGCAGCTGGGAGGATAAGGGTAATATTAATAAGAACCAGTGCTTTTTAATCTTCCACTGTGTAATAATGAAATCAATCTTATTATACTATTTTTCACATCAGGAAACATCAGCCAGGATGGGGTATTTCATGTTGAGGTAAAATATAACTTCAAAATCATAATAGCTTCAGACAATAGAGGTTTCTTCTTGGTCATGCTACATGAGCATTGGGCTGGTAGGGATTCTACCCTATGTTGTCATCACTTGGGTACCAGGCTGATAAAGTCTCTATCACTTTTCAGGGGAAAGTCAAGAAGATGACTGTTAAAAGTCTCTCCCCAGGAATAATACATATCAACTTCCACTTTTAAGTCATTGGTCAAAGTAAGTGCATGAACCCTCCTAATGTCAAGGGAACCATAAGTGCAATCCTACCATTTACCTAGAAGGAGAAACCAAAATATCACTGAACAGCACAGAAACTGTAGCTCAGAGATGTTAATTACTTGGTTGAAATTATTGATATTTAGATTATCAACCAAGTATCTTGGCTGAAAGCCTAAATATTAAGTAGAAAAACTGGCTTTCAAGGTTATGTCGCTGCTATTGAGGCCCTGCTTTTTTTTTTTTATAAGCTTTGCTATCCCTTGGGATGCAAAACAGAGTACAACAAGTTAGACCCATCAATAACAAGAGTTAAAGAGAGACCGAGTGTATTGAGTCAAGAGGAGCACATATGTATTGAAGAAAGAGGAACATTTATTGTGGAGATAGGTAAACAAACATCATATACACATCCACAAAAAGAGGAAACTCAGGAAAGACCCTAGATTTTTTTTTTTGTTGTTTGTCTTTAAAAGTTTCATCTGGGAACCTTAGTGTGTTGTGCTTCCTAAAACCTTCATTTATGCTCAGATACCAGGGGACTCTCCTCAGTGTGAGGAGAGTGAGGTCTCTGTTGAAAATTTGTGACTTCCACACAATTCTTCCCCACCTTCCTTCAGAAGTAAGTAATTTCCAAATGTACATCATTAAGCAAGTATCTATTATATAAGAATATACAACCTCCCACTGCCAGGAAAATATAATTCCCAAATTCCTAATTTCTCAGGTTTTTACCCCCCAAGTACAGAAACATTGAAATTTTTTGAGTGATCATATGGCCAACCAGTATCCCCAGTTACAAATAAAGCCTAATACAAGGAGTCAGAGGAATATATTCAACCCCTGGCTGTCCTGTGAGGGAGACAGGAAATCCAACTTACACATGTATCTAAAGGCAGATGCCTGATGGAACCATTAGGGGGTGTATCTAGGCCTCTAGTTTGGCTATGGGAACTCTATTCTTTGAAGCATTTTGTTGAAGCAGAATGAAACAACTCAGAAAATTTTCCTGAACCTGCCCTTCTTATTACCCTCCATACTTCCAACCCACCAGTCTTTTTTTTGAGATGGAGTTTCATATCTTGTCGCTCAGGCTGGAGTGCAATGGCATGATCTCAGCTCACTGCAATCTCCACCTCCTGGGTTCAAGCAATTCTCCTGCTTTAGCCTCCTGAGTTGCTGGCGTTACAGGTGCATACCACCACACCCAGCTAATTTCTGTATTTTTTAGTAGAGACAGGATTTCACCAAGTTGGCCAGGCTGGTCTCAAACTCCTGACCTCAGGTGATCCGCCTATCTCAGCTTCCCAAAGTGCTGAGATTATAGACATGAGCCATCACACCCAGCCCCCACCAGTCTTTTGACAGGAAAGTTGACAGCTCTCTCCATTCATTTAGCCACCCATTCAACATACATTTTTTAGTTCTTTCTGTGTTTCAAGCACTGTGATAGGTACTAGGGATAAAAATTAGTAGATAAAATAGTCATAGCCTGATTCCTCACTCCTAAAGTAGTTTATTGTCTATATTTTATAATAAGAATCAGCTTCCCTTACTGTCTGAGATCTCCAGAGCCTATATCACTAATGAACATGGCAAGCCCTTGGTAAATGTTTGCCAAATGAATGAGCAAATGAAGTTTAGTGTAGGTGCTCACATGTGAAAACATTTAACTTCTATAAGCAAAATGAGGAAACATAATTTTTTAAGCTTTTTTTTTTTTTATTAGAGATAGGGTCTTTCTCTGTCACCCAGGATGGAGTGCAGTGGTACCATCATAGCTCACTGTAGGCTCTAAATCCTGAACTCAAGGAATCCTCCTGCCTCAGCCTCCTAAGTAGCTAGGTACAGGCACGTACCGCCATGCTCAGCTAATTAAAAAAACAATTTGTAGAGATGGGGCCTCACTATGTTGTCCAGGCTTGTCTCCAACTCCTGGCTTCAAGGGATCCTCCTGCCTCGATCTCCTAAAGTGCTGGGATTACAGATGTAAGCCCCTGAGACTTAAGTGATTTTTTTTTTAAAAAAAGGGACCCTAATGCACAAAAATCCTGTTTATGTCACTCCCAATTAACTTCCAATCTTGGTCAAATTGTATTTTATTTCATGTTTCTGCCTTTTCCCCACTTAAGATTAGATTTCACAGAGTTTCTGCATCTCAGTTTTGAAAGATAAATTCTAAGTAATCAGAAATACACTGTCAAGATTTAAAATAGTAACAACAAAACTGATCTGGAATGAAATTTAATCAAGTAGACTCAACTTTCACAAATCTGACCTTGGAAGTAATTTAACTTAAGCCTGGTTATTTGAGAGAAGATGCAAAGATAAGTGAATAAGCAATTTCATCCTACTTAAGACAGAAGACATGAACACAAGTTGGAAGATACATGTTCTGCCTTTTGTAGAATAAACATCTATTGTTTTTGTCTGCCTAAAGTCCTTTCTTCCTTGTTCTAGCATCAATGCCCCAATTTTACTTTGAGGAACTATCCCCCTTCCTTACTGAATGCAGTTTTGAAGGAATGACTGTAATCAAGGTCTCTGTACTAGGCATGTGACCAAATTAGGTCATACAGTGATTAAATTAGGCCATACAGACACTTTCCTCTTGAAAGTTGAGCTTTAGGGGATTAACCCAAAGATGGAAACAGCTGGAGATCATTCATCCCTGTAGACGTCAGTTCATCTATTTGATCCTGCTCTCTTGATCTTCACAGCTACTCTAGCTTCTGCTTTTTCTGAAGACTGACTTTTTAGCTTTCCTTTAGATTCTTTGACTACCACCCATAAGTCTTCCAATGCATTCCTCTTTTGCTTGTTAAATTTTAAAAGTCATGGTAGAACAGATCTATGTAGAGCACCAACATTATTGATAGTGAGCCATGCACCATTTGATGAAAGTGGTGGAGAATGTGCTATGGTTTGAATGCTTGTGTTCCCCCAAATTTGCATGTTGGAACATAACCTCCAACTGATAGCATCAAGATGTGGGGCCTCTGAAGGGGATTAGGTCATCTGGACAGAGTCCTAATGAATGGTATTAGTCCCCTTCTAAAGGAGGCCCAAGGCTGGGTACGGTGACGCACTCCTGTAATCCCAGCACTTTGGGATGCTGAGGTTGATGGATCACCTGTGGTCAGGAGTTGGAGACCAGCCTGGCTAACATGGTGAAACCCTGTCTCTACTAAAAATAAAAAAATTAGCCGAGCATGGTGGCGAGCACCTGTAATCTAGCTACTTGGGAGGCTAAGGCAGGAGAATCACTTGCACCTGGGAAGTGGGGATTGCAGCGAGCCAAGATCCCACCATTGCACTCCAGCCTAGGTGACAAGAGTGAAACTCCATCTCAAAAAAATAAAAAGTTGTAAAAATAAAAGAGGCCCAAGGGAGTTTGTTGGCCCCTTCCACAAACTAAGGATGCAACAAGAAGGCCTCATCTATGAACCAGAGAATGGGCCCTCACTAGATACCAAATCTGCGGATACTTTAATCTTGGTCTTCCCAGTCTCCAGAACTGTGAGCAATAAATTTTTGCTGTTTATAGGCCACTGAATCTCAGGTAGTTTGTTATAGACACTCAAATGGACTAAGACAGCATGCTCTTAAAGAAGTTAGCTCCTTTTTCTAGTCTTTAAAGGAACTCATTCCCTTTCTTCTAAGCCTTTGACATTTCATAACTTTGCTGGAATGAAACATTTTACACATGAAATTTTCCACCATTTTCACTGTTGACCTTCTTACTAAAATAGTGTATATCATCTCAGTAATTCCAAACTAAAAGTAAAGAGACAGAGAGAGAGGAAATAAGCATAGGTTTATTTTAAATTGTTTAAAAATGTTATTTATTCTTTCCCACCTTAGGATAGGCAGAGATTTTTTTTAGGACACAAGATGCACTGACCATAAAAGAAAAAAACTGAAAATCAGAGTTAATTAAAACTTAAAATTTCTGCTCTTCAAAAGACATCACTGAGAAAAAGACAGGCTATAGGTTTGGAGAAAATATTTGTAATATGTGATAAATACAAAGGATTTATTTAGAGAATATATAAGGAGCACTTGCAAGTCAATAATAAAAAGACAACCCATTAAGAAGGCAAAAGACTTAAAGAGATATCTCAAAAAGATGCATGAAGGACCAATAAGCTCCTGAGACATCATTAATAATTAGGGAATTGTGCAATAAAAACTATAATGAAATGCCACTTTATACCTACTAGAATGACTAAAATAAAATGATTGACAATATCAAGTCGTAAGTAGGTAGTGAGGCAACTAGTAATTTCTGCTGCTGGGAGCATAAAATGTTATAACCACTTTGACAGTTAAAGTTAAACATATGCTTCTCCTGTGACCAGCAATTCCACTCTGAGAAATGAAAAAAATATATTCATAAAAAGACTTATGGCCGGGCATGGTGGCTCACACCTGTAATCCCAGCACTTTGGGAGGCCAAGCTGGGCAGATCATGAGGTCAAGAGATCGAGACAATCCTGGCCAACATGGTGAAACCCTATCTCTACTAAAAATACAAAAATTAGCCAGGCGTGGTGGCACACGCCTGTGGTCCCAGGTACTTGGGAGGCTGAGGCTGAAGAATTGCTTGAACCCAGGAGGTGAAGGAGGTTGCAGTGAGCCGAGACTGCGCCACTGCACTCCAGCCTGGAGACAGAGCAAGGAAAAAAAGACTTATGTAAGAATGTACATAATAGCTTTGGTCACAGTAGTCAAAACCTGGAAACAATTGAAATGTTCAGAAACAAGAGAATGGATAAACAAGTAATGATATATTTATACAATGAAATATTACTCATCAATTAAAAAGACGAATTAGACCAGGTGTGGTGGCTCATGCCTGTAATCCCAGCACTTTGGGAGGCCAAGGAAGGCAGACAACCTGAGATCGGGAGTTTGAGACCAGCCTGACCAACAGGGGGAAACCCCGCCTCTACTAAAAATACAAAATTAGCCAGGCATGTTGGAGGATACCTGTAATCCCAGCCACTCAGGAGGCTGAGGCAGGAGAATCCCTTGACCCTGGAAGGCAGATATTGCAGTGAGCTAAGATTGTGCTATTGCATTCCAGCCTGGAAAACGAGAGCGAAACTCCATCTAAAAAAAAAAAAAAAAAGAGAGAGACAAACTACTGGTAAATAAAACAAAATAGATGAGTCTCAAAAGTATTATGTGGTGTAAAAGAAGTCCGACAGAAAAGAGTACATACTGTATGATTCCATTTACATGATGTTCTAGATCAAACAAAACTAATATATGGCCATAGAAATCAGACCTATAATTGCCCAGGAGAGAGTAGGATGGGGAGTGACTAGAAAGTGTACGAGAGGAAATTTCCGGGGTGATGTAAGTGTTTTATATCTTAATGGGGGTGATGATTTACACAGGTTTATATAGTTGTAAACATCATTGAACTGTATCCCTAACATTTATGCATTTTATTGTACATAAATTATACCTCAATAGAAAGAATATTGAAAAAAGATACTGGGAGACATGGTATCATATAGGTCCACTAAGAACTGAAGTACAAAATGTTTGTTTTTTTTCCCCCCCATTATTCTTGACTCTGTGCTGAGCGTTTCCCCTTATCTTTCATTGAAACCCTGCTCTTGGCTCTTCTGTGTAATCCCTAATGCATGCCAGCTCTCCTTCCCTGAGTGTCCTAAAAGTTGGTCCTCTTCATTCTGTTCCCTCATTGCCAGGGTTGAGTCCTTAGCGCCCTGCTCCTCTTTCCTAAAGCACATGTGCTGTTTTCAGGAACTGTGCATTCACATAGCTTCCACCATCACTTCTACTCTCAGGAACTAGCGTACAGGACTGGGCGTGGTGGCTCACGCATGTAATTCCAGCATTTTGGGAGGCCAGGGTGGGTGGATCACCTGAGGTCAAAAGTTCAAGATCAGCCTGGCCAATATGGTGAAACCTCCTCTCTACTAAAAATACAAAAATTAACTGGGTGTGGTGGTAGGCGCCTGTAATCCCAGCTACTCAGGTGACTGAGGCAGGAGAATCGCTTGAACCCAGGAGGCGGAGATTGCAGTGAGCCAAGATCACACCATTGCATTCCAGCCTGGACAACAGAGCAAAAACTCTGTCTGCCCCCCGACAAAAAAAGAAACCAGCACACAAGGTCTACCCTTGCACATGACCAAGGCTGCAGGCCTTGACAGCCTTTACTGCCACTCTCCCAGGGACCCAGAGAACCTTTTCCAGGGTCTCCTTTCCATCACCCTCTTCAAACTTTCCATCTCTGCTGGAGTCCTATTTTCCATTCAGTGAGCTGCCACCTAAATGCTACATCTCTGTCTTGATGCTTTGCACTGGCAGCTTCCCTGGCCATCTATCTGGTTTATTTGATGCCAAATTCACATTTTCCTTCTCTCCATGGTATTGCCTCTCAGGTTATCTCCCTTGTTCCTCCCAGCGCATGCTGGGGACAAGCTATGCCTGCCTCCTTTACCCAACCAAGATGTGGCTGCCATGGGAAGCCTCTTGGAAAAGGACACATTCCATGGACTTCAAACCTCTCACATCAGACAGGCCCCTGTAATCCCAGCTACTCAGGAGGCTGAAGCAGAATTGCTTAAGCCTGGGAGGCAGAGGTTGCCGTGACCTGAGAACCCGCCACTGCACTCCAGCCTAGGAGACAGAGTGAGCCTAAGTCTCCCA
>NW_016107533.1:1432736-1441930 GCF_001604975.1 Cebus imitator
ATCAGCCTCCTATTGCCCCTCCATTTCTACAAGGAATGCCTAGTTTGCTTTAGAAGTCAATGTTCAAAACCTAACTCATCTCCTTCCTTATTCAGGCTCTACCTCCTTCCAACATTCCTGCTTCTCACATTAGTGATTTTATAATCTCAGTTGTCTGGCTTGAGACTTTAGGGTCATCTTTGATTTATTCCAAAATAAGAAAGGTCCAATAAGTGACCTAATCACGTTATTTTGTTCTTTAAAATGTCTCCTCTAATTTAACCCATCAGTCTTTCACACCCATATGGGTCTCTTTGTTTCCAGACTCTACCTGACCCAAACTTATTTAATGCTGTTTTCTTAGGTTCCGTAGATCTCAGATCAAAGGCAGGGTCATTACTTGTTCATCAGCCCAATGCAGATAAAGCAGTTGAAAAGGCCAAAAGTGACTAAGGTTCTTGCAGATCAGAGACTTGAGTCACCTTTCCTATATTCATTCATTCAACAAAAATATTTTGAGCATGGACTATATGCTCATTGCTGGAGATATATTCACAAATTTAAAAAAATACACCCTCTAGTTTTAAGTACCTCACAGTCTAGGGATTATAGACACTATTTGATTACAGACAGTAATCAAATAATCCCACAAAAATTGCTAGGAAAGAAAGATATATGGTACTATAAATATATATGAAAGGGAGTTTGGACCCAGTCATAGAAATCTTCTCAAGCAAAAAGACAACTGAGCTGGCAACTAAAAGATTAATGGGAGTTAAGCATGGTGACTCACACCTGTAATCCCAATACTTTGGGAGGCCAAGGCAGGAGGATTTAATTGAGCCCAAGAGTTGAAAACCAGCCTAGGCAACATAGCAAGACCATATCTCTACAAAAAAAAAATTTTTTTTTTAATTAGCTGGGCATGGTGGCACATGCTGGTAGTCCCAGCTACTTGGGAGGCTGAGGCAAGAGGATCACTCGAGCCCAGGAGTTTGAGCCTCCGGTGAGTCAGGCTTGTGTCACTTCACTCCAGCCTGGGTGACAGAGTGAGATCCTGTCTCTTAAAACAATACAAATAAGATTGATAGGAATGAACATTCTGTATTGGGGGAGAGGGGTTGGAAACACATAACATTCATGTTCAAGGAAGTAACAAAAGACTTGTGTGGATACTGAGACCACAAAGGGCTGCATGGTACAAGGCCAGGCTGGGGAAGTAAAGCAGGGATCAAACCATACAGGACTTTGCAATGGTCGTGAAAGCCCACCACTCAGCTCTTCTGCCACAGGGCAGCATAGACAACTGATAGTCTGAGCCACTGCTTTCCTGGATCCACCACTGTGTTTACACAAAGGCCATGTTTCCCCTGGGTTGCTTCCAGCCAATAATGAGCATGGGCACTGGTAGGGAGGATAAGGAAGGCAACTAATATAAGGTAGGAGACTCCTTTAACAGGCAATATTGCCTCAAAGACTCCTGTTGGCCTGGCCAAAACTTTCTTAACACTTTGCTGCCTCTTCCTACCCAATCTAAGCCTCTTCCTACCCAAATCCTCCTTCCTGCCTCTTCTCCTCCCCAGGTGTTAGGCCTGCATCACAGTCTGAAAGTTCTTCTACAATCTCCCTCTCCCATTTATTTTTAAGACGTCCCCCTAATAAATATCTTTCATGTCTAATCCCATCTTAGCATCTGCTTCTTGGAGAACTTGAACTAACACAGCTTTGTTAAATAAGATAAATTCAAATTATGGAATTATCTTTATACCAAGAGTAATAGGAAGTTATTGGAGTATTATGAACTCTGGACTGACATGATCAACTTTTTGTTTTGAGGGGGAAAAAGAAACCTTCTTGACAGCAGTGTAGGGAAAAGATTGGATGTAGGCAAGAGCAGATCAGTTAAGTACCTTTGGCAGGGGTCTAGAAGAGATGACAATAGTTGGATTAGAATGGTGTTTGTCTTTGTTTTTGTTTTTTTTTTGAGATGGAGTCTCACTCTGTTGCCTAGGCTGGAATGCAGTGGCATGATCTTGGCTCACTGCAGCCTCCGCCTCCCAGGTTCAAGTACTTCTACTGCCTTAGCCTCCTGAGTAGCTGGGATTACAGGCAAGTGCCACCACTCCCAGCTAATTTTTGTGTTTTAGCAGAGATGGTGTTTCACCATGTTGCCCAGGCTGGTCTTGAACTCCTGACCTCAGGTGATCCACCTGCCTCAGCCTCCCAAAGTGTTGGGATTATATGCATGAGCCACCACACCCGGCCAGGATGGTGGTTATAGAGATAGTGATAAGTGAGTGAATTTGAGAAAGATTAACAAGATAAAATCAACAAGAGTTTGTAACGGACAGTAGAGGCAGTAAAGGAGAAGGCGTTATCAAGACTGACTCTGAAGTTTCTGCCTGTGCAGCTAGGTGGATGGTGCTATTCACTGAGCAGGGTAACACTCAAACAGAGGTATGTTCTAGGGTGATCATAAATCTGATGTGCCTTTGAAATATACAAATAGGGCTGGACACAGTGGCTCAAGCCTGTAATCTCAACACTTTGGGAGGCCAAGGCAGGTGGATTGCTTGAGTCCAGGAGTTCGAGACCAACCTGGCCAACATGGCGAAACCCTGTCTCTACTAAAAATACAAAAAATTAGCCAGGATGGTTGCATGCACCTGTAGTCCCAGCTACTCAGGAGGCTGAGATATAAGAGTCACCTGAGCCCAGGAGGTTGAGGCTGCAGTGAGCCAAGATTGTACCACTGCACTCCAGCCTGGGCAACCAAAGTGAGACCGTGTCTTAAAAAAAAAAAAAAAAAAAAAGCTGTCAGGCAGGCAGTTGGATATCTGAGTCTGGAGCTCAGAGAGGAGGTCTGGGCTGGAAGTATAAATGAGTGATTGAAAGTAAAAACATGGTAATATATTATCACACTAAACAAGCTATGGAAGTAGAAGAAATAACATGAGAAGGAATAATTGAGTAAAAACAGAAGATGGCCTTGGCTTGAGCCTTGAGGAACATCAATATTTATTAAGTATACCTTGAGGAAAATCAATATTTATTAAGTATTGATATAAGCCAAGCATGATGAACCTGCACAGGTGTCTGAAAAGGAGCCCCCAGAGAAACAGGTGAAAATCTTTCATTTTAGAATTTGTATCATTTATTTACTGTTATGTAACAAACCACTTAGTAGCTTAAAACAACAACTTAAGCCAAGCTGGGGCAGGGGGTAAGCAGGGATCAAACTGAGTAGCTTAAAACAATGACCATTTTACTACTCACAATTCCATGGGTCAACAATTATGGCTGGTCTCAGCTAGATGGTTCTTCTGTAGTCTCATCTGAGGTCACTTGTGCAATTGTAATTTTCTGGTGCCTCGACAGGGACTAGATAGTTCCTGATGGCCTCCCAAGTCTCACACCTGAGCCTGGATGACTGGAATGACTGGCACAGCCAAGCCCCTGTCTTTATTTTGTTTTCTCTCTCCCCAAGGAGACTAGCCTAAGCTTGCTCACACAGCAGAAGCACCATTATAAAAGACAAAGCCCAATGCACTAAAAATCATATTGACTGATATCCTATTGACCAAAGCAAGTCACATTTCCAGGCCAGGGTAAAACTGGGAGACAATGATACAAAAGCAAGGACCATGGGATGAGTGATTCCTCTGGATTCATGAGAAGGAAGAAACCACCATGGCAATTATGAACCTACAATAATTTGTTTCCCATCAAGTCTAATCTAAATTACTTTTCACCATAGGATACTACTCAATGTTCTTTCTATCAGTCTAGATCTTTCCTTATACTTTAATTTTGCTGTGACCTCTCGTTGAGATTCCTTCTCCTTGTCCCAACCTTCTCCATCTGGCGAATTTTACCCATTTCTTAAAGCTCATCTCATCTTCCACATTTTTGTTCATTTTACTCTCTCAGCCTAGAACACCACCCCCTACCATTTTCCCCAGTCCTAAGGCAACACCAGCATCTGGCTGATTCTAATCTCAACTTCCCCATGAAGACTCCTGAAATGGCTCCAGCCATCATGGATCTGCCTTGTCTATATAGTGACCTAATAATTGTACCAAACAGTTTTGAACTTAATTGTATGTATTTTGTACTTTATGTAATTATGTATATTTTGAATTGTTGGCTTTAAATATACCTTTTTTCTATAACTGAATTGCAAATTTCTTGATGAAAAAAACTATGTCTGATATTTCTTTAACATAATGGCATATAAAGATGAACAGTCAGTATTCTCAAGTGTCTAACAGGAGAGACCTGCCCACCCCGAAGTAAACCGATGATTTTAATAGAGTATAGGCGCTATTTCAAACATAAGAACAGGATGCTGTGGGAAAACAGTGAACATGTTCTAAATTTGTTACTGTTGCTAGTATGTTTGGGGTTTTTCAGGTTTGTTTTTATTTCTTAGTGGGGCAGGATGTGGTCAGGGAAGCTGATCTCTAACCTGAAAGTCCAATGATGGGTTAGTCAAGGAGGGCAGGGCATGGAGAGCAGTTTCAGACTAAGGTTTTACTAAAAAATGTAGGTAAAGAGGAAAGTGATATCTTGGTTCTTTAAAAACTCCAAGTATAGGACTTAAGTACAGGACTTACTAGCTGCGGGATAGAGAGAGAAGAGCAGTAGTGAGATTGGAGGCTAAGGGCGTCAACCCTGCAAAGTCCATCCATGTTTGATATGGTCTGAGTTGTCCCTCCAAGATTCTTGTTGAAACCTAATCCCCACTGTTGTGATATAGAGGTGGAGTCCTTGGGACAGAGATTAAGTCACGAGGGCTCCACCCTCATCAATAGGATAAGGGTAGTAATAAAAGCAGCCTAAGGGAGCAGAGAGCCTCTTACACCACAGGAGGACACCATCTATGAGGAACAGGCCCTTACTGGATACCAAATCTGCTGGTGCCTTCATCTTAGACTTTCCAGCTTCCAGAACTGTGAGAGATAAATTTCTATTGTTTCTAAATTACCCAGTATAAAGTATTTTTGTTACAGCAGCCCAAATGGATTAAGACAATGCTCTTTTGTTATTCATGATGCTTTTTTGGAGGTAAGGATTGTCAGTAAGGCATTGAAGGAAATCTCCTAATCTGAAGTCAGGATACATGAGAGAGGGCCCTCATGGTCACATTTTCTCAACTGCCAGACTCCTGTGCTTTATCCTGTCATTTCTGTACAATATTGAAGGAAAGGGCTGCAGAAAGACTTTAGCTCTAGCCTCTACCTTGAAAAAATTAATGAAGGTATCTGTGAAAACATTACTGCTATCTCTTGTCTTAACATGTAAGATTGTGTGAAATCACGTAGCTGAGTGACAATGATTGCAATGGGCCCGATCTCTAAGAGTGATTAAAAATCCTGGGGCTTGTTCCTACGCAATAGCCACACTATAACACTGTGGTTAGTGAAAAGTAATTTTATAAGGAAGTCACCAAACAAATGCTTCTCTGTATGTAATTTTCAAGTAAAAATAACCACGATCCCCAATCAACGTACAATACTAATTAGTCCCTTCTCAAATCTTATAAATGGTTAGTCAACCTCATTTTAGAAAAGGCCAGCTGTTTTGCAAAAAACTCATAAGAAGAAAAAGACAAAAATAAGTTTACTCCACCAAGCTGATTTAATGTGGGCTTCCAGGGAGATGGCAAGCATTTCAGTGATGTATCTAACATAGAATTTTCTTTAGACATTTCTGAAGCTCCATAAGCCAGGTCCTGCTGTGGAAGTAAATTAATCCCAAATACAAGTTAGGCATTTTGCAAAAGTGCTTTAATTCTTTCAAGTCTACCAGTCACAGAATATCCTGGAACACCCATTAATAGTGAGATCCAATTGAATAGAGGGCAAATGAACTATCCCTAGTTACGGCAGTCATTTGGGAAAATCTAAATGTGCTCCCAAATGACCTACTGTGTCTACATTTAAATAGTTTGGAGGTGAAAGAAAATAGTTTATGTATCTGTCAGGGATCCTCATTCTGTTTCCAATCTGAGTTCTCTCCTTCTATGATTAATTTGGTAAATCATACAATGGCTGAACATTTACCTTGCCTCCCTGCTAAGAAATTCTCAGGCATTTTCAACACTGAGGCCATAGAACAACAAAATAAGTTCATAAAAGTAATTTCCTGTGAGGTTAGCTTTAGTGCTTTTTTATCTTTTACCTTCTAATAATAATTTTGTTTACATACAATGGTCATAGTAACTAAGACTCAAACGGGTCAGTAACTCTCCTATTTGTGTTTGTAAAAAAAAAAAAAAGTGGGGGGAAACAGGAGGAAAAGTTGAATATGATTAAATTTCATTTAATTTCAGAAATATTTCAAGTGGAAAGGCATTAAGTTAGGAATCTGAATGTAGTTACAAAAAAAGGCCTAGGCATGGTGGCTAAAGCCTGTAATCCCAGCAGTTTGGGAAGCCATGGTGGATGGATCACCTCAAGTCAGGAGTAGGAGACCAGCCTGGCCAACATGGTGAAACTGCATCTCTATAAAAATACAAAAATTAGCCGGGCATAGTGGTGTGCGCCCATGTAATCCCAGCTACTCGGAGGCTGAGCAGGAGAAGTGCTTGAACCTGGGAAGCGGAGGTTGCAGGGGCCAGGATCACACCACTGTGCTCCGGCCTGAATGACAGAGCAAGACTCTGTCTGAAAAATGAAATAAAATAAAACAAAAGAGGAACAACCTAAATGTTCAATAATAGGTAAGAGGAAAAATCATGTACAACAGAGTCCCATAATGGACTATTGTATAAATATTAAAGTGATATTTATCAGGAATATATATGCCATGTAACTATATGATTACAATTACATTCTAACTAATTTGCAGTGTAAAAATCTGGAAGAGAACATATCAAAATGATAACAATAGACTTTGAGAGAAAAACCTGTAATATTTGTTTCTACGTAACAAAACTTTCAAAGTTTCAACAAAAAGAATATGGCCAGTTTTATAAATGGAAAAATTCTACTTTTAAAAACAAACAAAAATTCATATTTTACTAAAACTAAATTTAGTGACTGTAGTACCTACAGTGCTTTTACAGTTTACATGTCACTTTTCCATTTATTCTGTACTGTCTATTGTAATTGAGACCTTAGCACACCACTTATTTCATATCATGTCAAGCTAATTGTATTCCACTTTTCACAACGTGATATTAAACCTGGCAAAATTTTTACTAGACATAGGATAATTCCCAAATGTAATTTTCTTTATTATTGCTCATAAAATACACATTATAGATGTAGTAATAAAAAAGCTTATGGAAATCATTATATTGAAGTATTTTAAAACCCTCAAAGTGCTACATTCCCTCCTCACTGATTCCCCACATAACATTTTAAACCTTTAAAACTCCCCCTCAAGCCAACACACAGAACTCCCCCACTCCCTCACTTGCTTGCCTCCAACCTTCCAAAAAAGGAATAAAAGAAGCTGAGTATATCAGGCCTGGACTCCCTCAACATCCCATCCTCACACTCGGGTTCAACTACATAATTTGCAGGGCTCAATGTAAAATGAAAACGCAGGGCCTCTTGTTTGAAAAGTAAGAGAAACTGCGGTTAAAAGTAATAAATTATAGGCCGGGAGCAGTGGCTCACACCTGTAATCCCAGCACTTTGGGAGGCTGAGGCCAGCAGATCACAAGGTCAGCAGGTCGAGACGAGCCTGGCCAACATGGTGAAACCCTGTCTCTATTAAAAATACAAAAATTAGCTGGGTGTGGTAGCATGCGCCTATAGTCCCAGCTACTTGGGAGGCTGAGGCAGGAGAATAGCTTGAACCCAGGAGGCGGAGGTTGCAGTGAGCCAAGATGGTGCCACTGCACTCCAGCCTGGCAACAGAGCGAGACACCTTCTAAAAAAAAAATTTAACAAGTATAAAGATTTTTTCCCTTAAAAATAGTTCATTATATAAAAAATAATATTTTTGGTGTCAATTTTGTGTAATACAATAAATAACAATATTTTATTAATGTGACATTTTAATCACAAGATTTTTCTGGTTCACTTTTCTGCAAACTTATTTATTAGATTGTCAAAGTTTTTACTTTTAGCAATTTCATTTTCAAAGCATATAATTGAAAGCAATGTCAATTCTTTTTAAATGAAAGATGGCAAGTAATTTTTGATAATTCTTAATTCTGATAAAAATTTGTTGATGCAACTGTTATTGGTGCTGTTAATGTTTTTAAGCTATAACAACATTGAGATTCATATCTGATAAATTATATTGAAATGTAAGTTTTAGTACATCTAGAGCTAATGATTCTAAGGGAACAATTTTTCTAAAAAGATTTAACTTTTCATACAAATCAGTTTTAAGTATGAATTTTATTTTAAATGTAAATTTCTACAATGATAATTTCACGGATATTTGTTTGTCAGTGTTGCAGTAGTGAAAAACCAGAGATTCTGAACTCTGAAATATTCTAATAAGTCAATGATATGTTGAGTTGCAATGCTCATGTCTAACACTTCTCTTCTGCAATAACTTGTTTACAAAGTTTGCCTCTTAAGCACCAAGATTTCCTCTCCCAGAGTTCATGCTGGAAAGTTAATATTTGTGCAGATGCCACAGAGTTGGCAATTCTTCTTTCTCTTGATGTAATCCTCTCCCATTATATGAAGGATCTTGCTTCTTTCTCTTCAGTTATCCTGTAATTATCTCCTTTCTCTCCAGTATTTTTTTTTTTTTTTTTTTTTTTTTGAGATGGAGTTCCTGGGACAGACAAAAGCGGCCTCTCTCTGTGGATCCTGGGACTGCCTCATGCTGAGCCTGCCTTTCTCCCAGGGCTGGGGCCATTGCCAGGACTACATGTGTACATTGCTTGTGCTGCTCCTGCCACCATCACTCCTGCCAATCTGGACCCAAGTCTCAGCCCCACCCCTTCAGGGTTCTGTGCCTCCTCAGACTGCTTCAGTTGCATGCATATACACCAAGCAGCCAGGCCTAGACTTGAGGGTATGCTTGCTGCTGTCAGGCATTTCTTTGCTCATGCACATGCTCCATTGTCCCTGGGCTTCACTTACAAAACACAAGTTCAGAGATAACGTTATTAAGAATTTTGTCTTTATTTGCAGACGACATGATTGTATATCTAGAAGACCCCATCGTCTCAGCCCCAAACCTCCTTAAACTGATAAGCAAGTTCAGCAAAGTCTCAGGATACAAAATCAATGTGCAAA
>NW_016107533.1:1443885-1450392 GCF_001604975.1 Cebus imitator
TTTTGAGATGGAGTTTCACTCATGTTGCCCAGGCTGCAGTGCAATGGTGTGATCTCAGCTAACTGCAACATCCACCTCCCGGGTTCAAGCGATTCTCCTGCCTCAGTAGCTGGGATTACAGGCATCCACCACCATGCCTGGCTAATTTTTTGTATTTTTAGTAGAGACAAGGTTGTCTCCTGATTTTTTAATAATTGCGATTCTAACTGGCATAAGATGGTATCTCAATGTGGTTTTGATTTGCTTTTCTCTAATGACCAGTGATGATGAGCTTTTTTTAATAGGTTTGTTGGCTGCATAAATGTTTTCTTTTGAGAAGTGTCTGTTCATATCCTTTGCCCACTTTTTAATGAGGTTGTTTGTTTTTTTTTTTTCCTGTAAATTTGTTTAAGTTCTTTGCAGATTCTGGATATTAGCCCTTTGTCAGATGGTAGATTGCAAAATTTTTTTCCCATTTTGTTTGTTGCCGGTTCACTCTAATGATAGTTTCTTTGGCTATGCAGAAGTTCTTTAGTTTAATTAGATCCCATTTGTCTATTTTGGCTTTTGTATCCTCCCTAACTCATTTAATGAGACCAATATCATCCTGATACCAAAAGCCAGCAGAGACACAACTAAGAAAGAAAATATCAGACCAATATCCATGATGAACATTGATGCAAAAATCCACAATAAAATCATAGCAAACCAAATCTAACAACACGTCAAGAATCTTATCCATCACAATCAAGTCAGCTTCATCCCTGGGATGCAAGGCTGGTTCAACATACACAAATCTATAAACATAAACCACCACATAAACAGAACCAAAGACAAAACCCACATGATTATCTCAATAGATGCAGAGAAGGCCACTGACAAAATTCAACAGCACTTTATGCTAAAAACTCTCAATAAGCTACGTATTGATGGAACATATCTCAAAATAATAAAAGCTATTTATGACAAACCCACAGCCAATATCATACCAAATAGGCAAAAACTGGAAACATTCTCTTTGAAAACTGGCACTAGACAAGGATGCCTTCTCTCACCACTCCTATTCAACATAGTATTGCAAGTTCTAACCAGGGCAATCAGGCAAGAAAAAGAAATAAAGGGTATTAAATTAGGAAAAGAGGAAGTAAAACTGTCTCTATTTGCAGACAATATGATTGTATACTTAGAAGACCCCATCGTCTCAGCCCAAAATCTCCTTAAGCTGATAATGGATAACTTCAGCAAAGTCTCAGGATACAAAATCCATGTGCAGAAATCACAAGCATTCCTATACACCAATAATAGGCAAACAGAGAGCCAAATCATGAGTGAACTCCCATTTACAATTGTTACAAAGAGAATAAAATACCTAGGAATACAACTTACAAGGAATGTGAAGGACCTCTTCAAGGAGAACTACAAACCACTGCTCAACGAAATAAGAGAGGACACAAACAGGTAGAAAACATTCCATGCTCATGGTTAGGAAGAAACAATATCATGAAAATGGCCATATTGCCCAAAGTAATTTCTAGATTAAATGCTATCCCATCAAACTACCATTGACTTTCTTCACAGAATTGGAAAAAACATCTTAAATTTCATATGGAACCAAAAAACAGCCCAGATAGCCAAGACAATCCAAAGCAAAAAACAAACAAACAAACAAAAAACACAGTTGGAGGAGCCACGCTACCTGACTTCAAACTATACTACAAGGCTATAGTAATCATAACAGCATGGTACTGGCACCAAAACAGAGATATAGACCAGTGGAACAGAACAGAGGCCTCAGAAATAATGCCACACATCTATAACCATTTGATCTTTGACAAACCTGTCAAAAACAAGCAATGGGGAAAGGAATTCCTATTTAATAAATGGTACTGGGAAAACTGGCTAGCTATATGCAGAAAGCTGAAACTGTATTCCTTCCCTACACCTTAGACAAAAATTAACTCCAAATGAATTAAAGATTTAAACATAAGACCTAACACCACAAAAACCCTAGAAGAAAACCTAGGCAATACCATTCAGGACATAGGCATGGGCAAGGAATTCATGACTAAAACATCTCCAGTATTTTTAAATTATCAACTTATTCTTTACTGATACCTTCTAGATACCTATGAGATACTCAAATCTCTCCATCTTTAAAAAAGTACATACAGAATTATCCTTCCCTTTGAAGCCAGGTACTGAAATACTAGACTGACATCATTGTTTTGGCTTTCTGACTTTTTCCTTTATCTTCCATCAGACTTCTATACTCAAAACTTCACCTAAATTTGTTTTGAGCAAGGCCACCAAAGGCTTCTTGACCTCCAATCAAAAGGACTCCTTTAAACTGATTATGGACTAAATGTTTATATTCTCCTCCTACTACCAAATTCATATATTAAAGCCCCAATCCCCAATATGATAGTATTTGGAGTTGGAGCCTCTAGGGACGTAATTAGATTTAGATGACGTTATGGAGCTGGGACCCCATGATAGGGCTAGAGTTCTTATAAGAAGAGGAAGGGAGACAGAATACTGTTTACTGCTCCCAACAATGTGAGAATACAGCAAGACAGGGCTGTCTGCACGCTGGGAAGAGGACCATTTTAAGGTACTGAATCAGTGGGCATCTTGATCTAGAACTTCCCAGTCTCCAAAACTGTGAGAAATAAACGTCTGCTGTTTAAGCCGCCCAGTCTATGGCATTTTGTTATGGCAGCCAGAGCTAAGCTAATCCTTACCTTACTTGGTAACGCCTTGAAATTCCTCCCTTAAATTCTGAAACACTACTCTCCCTTTTTTTTCCTCATTTTACTTTCAACCATTTTGACTGTTCATGGCTCCTTTTCCTCTGTGCATACTTCATGTTATCCTTATATTGTTTTTCTCCTCCCTCCAAATACTGTTTTTGAGCAATCCCAATGCCCAGGCTAGAACAAAGTGTTATGTGTTCAAATAACTCCTGAACTCATACCTCCAACCCAAACCTCTCTCTGAACTCTTGACCCATAAAATTTATAGCTTCCTGGGTGTCTTCACTATGATGTCCCTGGATACCTGGAACTCAGCCTGTCCAAGAGAAACTCGTCATCTCCCCTCTATACTTGTTACACCCATTTTTTTTTTTTTTTTTGAGACATAGTTTTGATCTTGTTGCCCAGGCTAGAGTGGAGTTCAGCTCACTGCAACCTCCAGCTCCCAGGTTCAAGCAATTCTCTTGCCTCAGCCTCCCAAGTAGCTGGGATTACACGCATGCGCCACCACGCCCAACTAATTTTGTAATTTAGTAGAGACGGATGTTTCTCTAAGTTGGTTAAGCTCGAACTCCTGACCTCAGGTGATCTGCCAACCTCAGCCACCCAAAGTGCTGGGATTACAGGTATGAGCCACCACACCTGGCCCATTATGCCCATCTTCTATCTCAGGTGGCACCACCATCCAAATGCACCCAAGTCAGAAAACAGAGGCATCCTTGACGCCCTCCTTTCCCCATATTCAATGATATACCAAATCTGAGGGGTTCTGCATTTTTAACATTTCTTGGCTTTGTCCCCTCTTCCTCCATCTCCACAGTTCTTACCTTAGTTCAGGTTTTTGTCATCTTTCTCCAAGGCTATCACAATAGTCTTTCTTTTTAACTGTTCCCCCTGCTCCAGGGGTGTGCCCTAAATAGCTTATCTTCCACTTTGCTCTGAGAGTGATGTTTCTAACACAAATCTGCTTATGTTTTTCTCCACCTAAGACTTTTCAGTGACTCCACTGCCTGCAGAATAAAGCTTCATGATGCCTATTAAATAATAGAAGGCCTTCCAGATCTGGCCACCGTGCATTTCTCCAGCCTTATCTCTTACATCTCTTGCTCTCACTATGTTAAACTGCCAGCAGTCCTCTAAATATGTCATCTTACTCTTTCTTGCTTTTACTTTATTTTGCTGAGAAAGCTTCACCTTATTCTCTTACCCTCTTATTCTCCTCTACATGCTCAGGGCTTCTCAAATGGTCTGCCATGGACTAGTGCATGAGATATAAAGGCACTCAGTCTCAGCCGGACATGGTGGCTCATACCTGTAATCCCAGTGCTTTGGGAGGCCGAGGCAGGTGAATCACAAGGTCAGATGCTCAAGACCAACATGGCCAACATAGTGAAACTCCATCCCTACTAAAAATATAAAAAAATTGTCAGGGCGTGATGGCAGGTGCCTGTAATCCCAGATACTCGGGAGGCTGAGGCAGGAGAATGACTTGAACCTGGGAGGTGAAGCTTGCAGTGAGCTGAGATTGCACTACTGCACTCTGGCCTGGGTGACAGTGAAAGACTCCATCTCAAAAAAAAAAAAAAAAAAAAAAAAAAGAGTACTGTGTCTCTGGAGCAGTCAAAGAAGAGCTGAGGGTGGCCCAAGGTGGTAATAAATGGGCAAATTTTCTAATAGTTTAGATATGAGACAAAAGAGGAATCAAGATGACTCCACAGCTTTTTGGCCTGAACAGTGGGAAGAATTGAGTTGCCATCAACCTTGAAGGTGGAAGGTTGGGTGTTGTAAGTTTGGAAAAGCAGATAAAGTGTCAGTTTGGGATATGGTAGATTTGAGATGTCAACTAGACAGTTACTGATATGGTAGATTTTAGATGCCAAGTAGACAGTTATATATAAGCTTGGCGTTCAGGAGACAGATCTGGACCAAAGGTAAAATCTAGGAGTCATAAACATACATGTGGCCTTCAGTGCCACGTGGCTGATTCAGAACACCAAGGGAATTAATGGAGATGGAAAAGAGAAGTCGAAGGTCTGCACCCTTGGATGCTCAGAAGAAATAGCAGTGAGATAAAAGGAAAATCAAAAGACAGTAGTGTCCTGGAAGTTAAGTAAAGAAATCAGTTCGAAGGTGAAATCCCTGACAGATGGAGTAGAATGAGGACTGAGAAAAGATAATGAGATTTTGCAATATGGAGCTTCAGGGGAGTGGTGGTAAGGAAAGACTGATTAGAGAGGGTTCAAGAGAAAATGGAAGAAAAGGACCTGAAAACAGTGAATATTTTATCAACTCTTTAACAATTTTCTTTCTATAAAGGGAAAGAGAAAGAGAGTAGTAGCTGGTGGAGGGAGCAGGATAAAAAATGGTGTTTTTTAAGATGGGAGAAATTACAACATATATTATATGACTAAAGCAAAATCAAGAAAAGAGAGTTTGAAGAAACAGGGCTAGATGAGAGAACTGCTGGAGTGCTGTCCATGAGTGGTGAAGGTGGAAGCTTTCAGAGCAAGTGGAGGAGCAAGGAGTGTAGCGAGAATATCACAGGATCAGCACACGAGTCCACAGACGCCAAGGGTTAGTGACGGAGGCAGACTTGGGGAAGCTCTCTTCTGATTGCGGCTATTCCTCAGCCAAACATACAGAAAAATAGCTAATAGTTAGCTACGAGTGAAAATGTAGGAGAAGGTAAAGATTTTAGGAGAGATGAGACGGTACACTCACCAGGGAAGGTGAGAGACTCGGGGAAGGAAATACAGTATGATTGCTGAGTAGAATTATGGGCATCCTTGAGCTTAGTGAGTTTAAATTTAACATAAAACTAGCTTACTTGGATGTTTTTCCCCAGCCATATTTGGGATGAAGGGGAAGTAGATGGAGAGTTCTATTTAAATAATGTTGGGGCTTTACCAACTGAACATGAAAAAGAGATAGGGGCAAGGAAGTGGAAGCCATACACAAGGGGATGATTGTGACTGATCAAGGAATTTAAGCTAGGTAAGGAGGAGGTTGAAACAAGAGTAAAGTGAGGGATATGAAAAGGTGGTAAATGTGGCATTAAGGATTGTTGGGATTGAGATACTGGAGTGAAAAAACTAGAAATTTGGAATGTGGTAATCAGAAAGTGGAGTGCTTGAAATTGGAATTATTGGAGTGCAGCATCTCATAAATACTCTCTTTATCACCCATAGTGATCCTTTAAACTATGTGCAGTTTTTTGTGTATCAGTTATACCTCAGTGAAGCCACTAATACAGACACACAACATCATGTTCATTTCCTGTTCAAAACCCTCCAATGACTTCTATCACATATAGAATAAAATCCAAACACTTTATCCTTGCTTACAAAACCCTACATGATCTGATTTGACCTTCCTTCCCCCACTCCTCCCTTCAACTTTATCACCTACGAAAAAGTCCTCATAAATTCTTAATAACACTTGATTTTAAAAGCCAACTTAAACTTTGTAGCTGAGTAAACTTAGGCAGTCTGGCCAGGCACAGTGGCTCACACCTGTAATCCTAGCACTTTAGGAGACCAAGGCGAGCAGATCACCTGAGGTCAAGAGTTCGAGACCAGCCTGACCAACTTGGAGAAACTCCAACTCTATTAAAAATACAAAATTGAGGCCGGGCGCGGTGACTCAAGCCTGTAATCCCAGCACTTTGGGAGGCCGAGGAGGGTGGATCACGAGGTCAAGAGATCGAGACCATCCTGGTCAACATGGTGAAACCTTGTCTCTACTAAAAATACAAAACATTAGCTGGGCATGGTGG
>NW_016107533.1:1451272-1452439 GCF_001604975.1 Cebus imitator
ACAGGGAACCAGGACAGGAGATTCCAGGGCAAAAAAATCACCACGCATCTCAGTGCCGCTGTTTAAGTCAGCACAGTGAGTCGCTGCATGGGAAAACACACAGATCCCGGTACCTCTTCAACAGGTGACTGGAACACCAGCTTAAAAAAAAAAAAAAGGCTCTGAGGCAGGGAGCCAGGCAATCAGGCTTGGCTGGTCCCACCCCCACAAAAGAACAGCAATCAGAAAGTCTCTGGATTGAGAGTTTCACAGCAAGCTCAGCTGAACCCACGACGGTCCAGCTCTGTGGGGGAGGGGCATCCGCCATTACTGAGGCACTCCAACAACACTATGGAGGTAGTCAGCCAATGCTGAGGCAGCCCACCATTGCCAAGGCAACCCGCCATTGCTGAGGCAGCCCGACGTTGCCGAGGCAACCCGCCACTACAGAGAGGGTCCACCAATACAGAGGCGGGTCACAATTGCCAAAGCAGTTCTAACTACACCCATATAAACAGGACTGCAGGGAAGTCCATTCGGCCGCTGGGTGGAGCCTACAGCAGCTCAGCAAAGCCTCTACAGTCAGACAGTGACTAGGCTGCCTCCTTGCTGGGCAGGGCAGCTCTGAAGAAAAAAAAAAGAAGGCAGCAGCACAACGGAAACTCATAAATAAAGCCCTAACTCCCTTGGACAGAGCACCTGGGAACAAAAAACAGTTTATGAGTTCTGCTGCAGCAGACCTAAAGGTACTTGCCCAGCAGCTCTAAATGAACAACAGAGTTCACAGTTCAGCATTTGAGCTCCTATAAAGAACAGACTGTCTCCTCAAGCAGCTCCCTGACCCCTGTATATCCAAAAAGCCACCTTATAAAGGAGAGATCAGATTGACACTTGGCAGTTATCCTTCTGGGACAAAGATAGCAGAAGAAGAAAACTGGTAGCAACCCTTCCTGTTCTGCAGCTGCTGCAGGTGATCCCCAGGCAAGCAGGGCCTAGAGTGGACCTTAGCAGACCTACAGCAGAGGGACCAGACTGTTAGAAGGAAAACTAAGAGACAGAAATAACCTCATCATCAACAAACAGAATGTCCACTCAGAGACCCAATCTGAAAGCCAGCAACTACAAAGACGACAGGTGGATAAATCCGTAAAGATGGGAAGAAACCAGCGCAAAAAGGATGAAAACACC
>NW_016107533.1:1452867-1454556 GCF_001604975.1 Cebus imitator
AAGAGAATGAATCCAAGCTGGAAAATACTCTTCAGGATATTATCCAGGAAAACTTCCCCAACCTAGCAAGGCAGGCCAATATTCAAGTCCAGGAAATACAGAGAACACCACAAAGATATTGCTCAAGAAGAGCAACCCGAAGGAACATAATCGTCAGATTCACCACGGTTGAAATGAAAGAGAAAATACTAAGGGCAGCCAGAGAGAAAGGTCAGGTTAGCCACAAAGGGAAGCCCATCAGACTCACAGCAGATCTCTCGGCAGAAAACCTACAAGCCAGAAGAGAGTGGGGGCCAATATTCAACAACCTTAAAGAAAAAAACTTTCAACCCAGAATCTCCTATCCAGCCAAACTAAGCTTCATAAGTGAAGGAAAAATAAAATCCTTTGTGAACATGCAAGTACTCAGAGATTTCGTCACCACCAGGCCTGCTTTACAAGAGCTCCTGAAAGAGGCTGTACACATATAAAGGAACAACCAGTACGAGCCACTCCAAAAACATGCCAAATGGTAAAGAGAATCAACACAATGAAGAATCTGCATCAACTAATGGGCAAAAACAGCCAGCTAGCACCAAAATGGCAGTATCAAATTCACACATAACAATATTAACCCTAAATGTAAGTGGACTAAATGCCACTATCAAAAGACACAGACTGGCAAATTGGATAAAAAGCCAAAACCCATCGGTGTGCTGTATCCAGGAAACCCATCTCACATGCAGGGATACACAAAGGCTCAAAATAAGGGGATGGAGGAAGATTTACCAAGCAAATGGAGAGCAAAAAAAAGCAGGAGTTGCAATTCTCATGTCTGATAACTTAGACTTTAAAGCAACAAAGATCAAGAGACAAAGAAGGATATTACATAACAGTAAAAAGATCAATGCAACAAGAAGAGCTAATGATCCTAAATATATATGCACCCAATACAGGAGCACCCAGAAACATAAGGCAAGTTCTTAATGACTTACAAAGAGACTGAGACTACCACACAACAATAGTGGGAGACTTTAACACCCCATTGTCAATATTAGACAGATCAACCAGACAGAAAATTAACAAGGATATCCAGGACTTGACCTCAGACCTGGAACAAGCAAACCTAATAGACATTTACAGAACTCTCCACCCCAAATCCACAGAATATACATTCTTCTCAGCACCACATCACACCTACTCTAAAATTAACCACATAATTGGGAGTAAATTACTCCTCAGCAAATGCAAAAGAACGGAAATCATAACAAACAGTCTCTCAGACCACAGTGCAATCAAGTTAGAACTGAGAATTCAAAAACTAACCCAGAACCGCATAGATTCATGGAAACGGAACAACTTGCTCTTGAATGTTGACTGGATAAACAATGAAATGAAGGAAGAAATAAAGATGTTCCTTGAAACTAACGAGAATGAAGACACAACATACCAGAATCTCTGGGAAACATTTAAAGCAGTCTCTAGAGGATAATATATAGCAATAAGTGCCCATATGAGAAGCAAGGAGAGATCAAAAATTGACACCCTATCCTCAAAATTGAAAGAGCTAGAGGAGCAAGATCAAAAAAACTCAAAACCTCGCAGACAACAAGAAATAGCTAAGATCAGAGCAGAACTGAAGGAGATAGAGACACAAAAAACCCTTCAAAAAATCAATAAATCCAGGAGCTGGTTTTTTGAAAAGATCAA
>NW_016107533.1:1456961-1483439 GCF_001604975.1 Cebus imitator
CAATCCCATTACTGGGTATATATCCAAAGGATTATAAATCATTCTACTATAAGGACACGTGCACACGAATGTTCATTGCAGCACTGTTTACAAGAGCAAAGTCCTGAAACCAACCCAAATGCCCATCGATGATAGACTGGACAGGGAAAATGTGGCACATATACACCATGGAATATTATGCAGCCATCAAAAATGATGAGTTTGTGTCCTTTGTAGGTACATTGATGAACCTGGAAACCATCATTCTCAGCAAATTGACGGAAGAGCAGAAGATCAAACACCGCATGTTCTCACTCATAGGTGGGTGTTGAACAAGGAGAACACATGGATACAGGGAGGGGAGCATACACACTTGGGTCAGTTGGGGGGAAATAAGGGAGGGACGATGGGGGATGGGGAGTTGGGGAGAGATAGCAAGGGGAGAGATTGCAGATGTAGGTGATAGGGAGGAAGGCAGCAAATCACACTGCCACGTGTGTACCTATGCAACAATCTTGCATGTTCTTCACATGTACCCCCAAACCTAAAATGCAATAAAATAAATGGAAAAATAAATAAATAAAAATACAAAATTAGCTGGGCATGGTGGCACATGCCTGTAATCCCAGCTACTCAGGAGGCTGAGGCAGGAAAGTCACTTGAATCCACGAGGTAGAGGTGTGGTAAGCCAAGATTGCACCATTGCACTCCAGCCTGGGCAACAAGAGCGAAACTGTCTAAAGAAAAAAATAGGCAATGTAGTTAGCCTTTTTGGATCTCACCGCTGAAGGCAGAAGGATATTTTGAGATCTCCTGTAGCTTTAAGAGCTTTAATTAAAAATTTTTCAAGTAACATACTTAACCTGACATAATGATGTCCAAGGATGAGGCAGTGAGGTGGGTGTTAAAATATATGTGCAATTTCTTCCAGGTTTTTTTTTTTGCATGATACTGGACTATTATTTTTTGTGGATTATAAACTGTAATATCTGACCTTATGTGGAAGAGATTTCTTGGCAATTTTTTTGTGAATACATGTGTCAGTTAAAGTAGCAGGCATGTTCATCCTGCATTTCCATTCCACAGCACTACCATGGGAAGCCAGTTGTTAGGCTAGATGCTGGAGATAGACAATTGTCCTATGTTTAAAATCTGAGAGGGAAATGTAAACACATGGTTTAAATATTTAATAAGAGACATATATCCAAGAAACAGAAGAGGTGAGCATTGGGATATCAGGAAAGGTTTTCTAGGATGCGCACAATGGCTCATGCCTGTAATCTCAACACTTTGGGAAGCTGAGGTGGATCACTTGAGGCCAGGACTGGCCTGGGCAGCATAGTGAGACACCCATCATCTCTATTAAAAAATGAAAAAAATTGGCAGGGCACGGTGGCTTACACCTGTAATCCCAGCACTTTGGGAGGTTGAGGAAGGCAGATCACGAGGTCAGGAGTTCAAGACCAGCCTGGCCAATATGGTGAAATCCAGTCTCCACTACAAATACAAAAATTAACTGGGTGTGGTGGCGCCCGCCTGTAATCCCAGCTACTCCGGAGGCTGAGGCAGTAGAATAGCTTGAACCCAGGAAGCATTCATTACAGTGAGCCAAGATCATGCCCTTGTACTGTGATAGAGTGAGACGGGGAAAAAAAAAAAAAAAAACCTAGCAGGGCTTGGTGGCACAGATCTGTAGTCCTAGCTGCTCCGGAGGCTAAGGTAGGAGAATAAGCAATTCTCAATGCTCAAGCAGAGCTCAGGAATTCAAGGCTGCAGTGAGCTGCGATCACACCACTGCACCCCAGCATGGGCAATAGATAAACAGCCTGTCTAAAAAACCATTTTTTAAAAAAGAAAAGGTTTTTAGAACAGAAATAACTAAGCATGTTAGTGACGATAAATAACAGTAAAATACATTGGAGAGGAACAGTCATGCAAAGAAAAATTTACAAACATGAAATGTTGTATATTCAGTATTTGTGTATTTAAGAAAATGTAAGCAATTTTGTGTTACTGGAGTTAACTGTAGGCAGTAGAGGGGTAAGGAGACAGGGTGAGGGGAGACATTAGGAGGTAAGGTGAGAATAACTCTTGGAAGTGGTTTATTTCAAATTCCAGCCCAATGTGGGGATATCGTCTAGACTCTAGAGGCACCGTCCTATATGGTAGCCACGGCTGTATATAGCTGTTTACATTTCTATTACAATTACTTAAGATAATTCAGTTCCTTGGTCATATTCAACTGGTCATATTTCAAGGGCCTTTTGCAGCATGTGACTAGTGGCTACTCTATTGTCAGAATAGAAATGGGACATTTCCATCCCCATGCAGAGTTCTAGTGGACAGTGCTGCTCTGGAGAATCCCTGACAGGTGTCCATTTATCTTCTGCTCCAATGATGGAAAAATGGCTACTTTTCAAGAGAGCATATGCTAAAATAGACTATGCCATTCTTATATAGGTCTATTTGCCAGAACATAGTTAAAAAAAATTTTTTTAGACGAAGTTTCCCTCTTGTTGCCCAGGCTAAAGTGCAATGGCACGACCTTGGCTCATTACAGCCTCTGCCTCCCAGGTTCAAGCGATTCTCGCGCCTCAGTCTCCCTAGTAGCTGGGATTACAGGTGGATGCCACAACACTCAGCTAATTTTTAGTAGAGACAGGGTTTCACCATGTTGGTGAAGGCTGGTTTCGAACTCCTGACTGCAGGTAATCCGCCCGCCTCGGCCTCCCGAAGCGCTGGGATTACAGGCATGAGCCACCGCGCCTGGCCAGTTTCAAATAATTTAACCTATAATGTATCTTGTTCTGATTTATGTGCAACTATCCTAGCTCTATGGATAAATATAGAACAAGTTCACATTTTCTTGCACTTAATGGGTCTTTGTCTATTTTCCAACTTTTGTCCTGTCTCCCTCCCTCTTTTGTGTTCTTCCCCAAGTCAGCCCTTCCATGCTTCCTCCCAAGACTGTTTCCAGATTCTGTTTTGATGGCCTTCTTTCATATTTCTCTTATATTATGTTTCCCTAAATTGAACACTTTATCTCAGTTGTGGTCGGATCAGCAGAAAACAGAACTATTACCTTCCTGTGCTGCAAGCATTTTATTTCCATATATGGAATCTAAGTTTATTTTGCCTTTTGGGTTTTTTTAAGCATCTGTCATTCTGCTGTGTATATTAAGCTCATTGGCTGCTAATATCTCACTTTATTTTTAACACAAGTTACTGTTCCAGTTAGCCTCTAAGCCTGTATCAGTCAAGCAACTTTTTTCTTTTTTATTTTTTTACAAACCTATGTTTTATTTCTTGTTGTTACCGAAAGTCTGTTACATACTCCAGGGAAGAAGAATTGGTAAAGAACAGCAAAATAGGGGAAAAAACTCAGAGAGGTAAAAAATAATTCACAGATAATATGATTTATTAAATCTGTCTCAAAAATATTAAATTGGATGTAGAAGAAAATATAAAATATAGAAGTGATAACCTTTGGTATAAAATGGTAATAAAATTACCAACTGAAAATGGCTGGCAATAAAGTGCTCTTTTCCATAAATGACTTTTAAACCCTCCTTAGGTTAATGCATGTGCTGAATTATTAAGCAATACTGTACTTCTTTGCCTTTTTAATACCTCTTTAGTCCATATAAGTTTGAGTTCATCTCTGGGGATACAGGTTTATGCATGACAGGGTGCTCACCAGTTGCATGGGAATGCATCCACAGTGTTCTGTCCCTGCACCTGAAAGGCCCTCAGGAACCGCCCAGGGCTAGCTCTGTTCTACCTTCCGTCTTTACCTTACCAGGAAAAAACTCCCTTTGTTACTCTCCTTTAGAACCACATGTGGAAAGGGCATTCCTAACCATCAATTAGAGTTCTGAGTTATTAAAATTGCCCTTTGATTAGGCCATCTCTCCCTACTTTTTTGTACCACCTTTGAAATGACAATTCCCCCCAAGCAAGATGCTGTGGTATATCTGTCATAGCAACCATGAATCTCTGAGGTCCTAGTAATTTAAGTTCCTCAAACCTTATCCTGAGTATTTCTGTACCACTCCATGATCCTAAAATTGCATATTTGAGAAACAGCTTCATCTCGGATGTTTGATTAAGGTGCCAGTTTATACATTTTAGTGAGCAATGTATCCCCAGTGTATTCTACGCCAGTAGGCCTGTGGTGGCTGCTCAGTTCTGTCTCCTCAGAAAACTCTAAAACCTGATAATTGAATATATCTATCTATTGTATTCTTTTTACAATATTTTCAATACATAAGCTACATATGCTGAATAGGTAATTGATGTTTAGTGAAATGAATAACTCCTTGGACTTGGCAAGCCTCTTCATATCCATTATCTCACTAGATCCTTCCAACCCCTTATGAGACAAGCAAAGCAGAAATAATTCCCTCTTCATGTAAGAGGAATTTTAGGTTCAAAGAGATAAAGTCACTTTCTCAAGGTCATACAGAAAGTAAGTGGTAAGTCAGGATTCAAATCTCATATGAAGAGCAACACACTTTCTAGTCTACCCCGATGCCTTCAACTTTCCCACTTATTTCAAGAAACTGTCCTTTCTGGATGATTCATTTGCCTTAGAAAGAAATAGCAGGACTTGTCCTGTGGTACATTCTATGACATCCAATTCTGTGAGATGAAACTAAACACATGCTTTTTACAAAATAGCAGCACTCAAGTTTCAAAACACATTCATCACCATTTTCTAATGTTCATACCTCAATTTATAATTGATTCTCGAACATTTTCTTTTGAGCAGCTTCACAAAGTATGATGGGATAATAGAATTTTGAGCCTGGAAGGGACTTTTATCTTTTAAACCTTTCAAAATTAGCTTTTTGTGATTGAAAAGTTTATATGTGCATACAAAGAAGATCCAAATAGGGTTAGAAGGTATATATATTTTTAAACACACAAAAAACCTCTCATCCCAGTTCCTTAATTTTCCTCCCTAGAGGCAATTTATAGATACTCCCAAAAGTGTCTAAGCACACAGAGAATAAAATTGCAAATGGAAGCATGCTGTACACACTATTCTATATCTTGCTTTTTTGTTGTTTTTTAAAAATATTTTTTAGGCTGGGCGCGGTGGCTCACGTCTGTAATCCTAGCACTTTGGAAGGCTCAGGTAGGTGGATTGCCTGAACTCAGGAGTTCAACATCAGCCTGGCCAACATGGCGAAAACCCATATCTACTAAAAATACAAAAAGTTAGCCAGGTATGGTGGTTTGCGTCTTTAATCCCAGCTACTTGGGAGACTGAAGCACTAGAATCTCTTGATCCTGGGAGGTGAAGATTGCAGTGAGCCGAGATTGCAACACTGCACTCCAGCCTGGACAACAGAGTGAGAATTTCCTCCCCCAACAACAACAACAACAACAAAACAACAAAATACATGTGTGTGTGTGTGTGTGTGTGTGTGTGTGTGTGTGTGTGTGTGTATTTGGAGGGTGTTTCTTAGCAGTGCATTATTTTCCTTGGCTGTATAGTATACCATAATTTATTCAACATGTCTTCTAATGATAGAGTTCTTTTTGCTATAGTCAGTCTTTTGCTATTATAAACAATACTGTAATAACCTTTACATATATATCTTAATTGAAAGTGGAATTGTGGGTCAGTGTGTATGAATTGTTATTGTACCCATTTATCAGCATAAAGTCACTATCATTGTCTACTTTAATGCTTGTTCCTGTAAATTCAACCTTATCTGATTTTTGCTGCTGTTGTTGTTGAGAGGCTGGAGGGCAGTGGTGAAATCTCAGCTCACTGCAACTTACCCCACCCCGCAGGCTGAAGCGATTCTCATGCCTCAGCCTACTAAGCAGCTGGGACTATAGGCGTGCACCACCACACCCTGCTATTTTTTGTATTTTTAGTAGAGAGAGGCCAAGCTGGCCTCCAACTCCTGACCTCAGACAATCTACCCACCTTGGCCTCCTAAAGTGCTGGGATTATAGGTGTAGCCACTGTGCCCAGCCAGCCTTATCTGATATTAATATTGGGGTCTCTATTTTCATTTTGTATGATTTTTAGACCACATGTTTTTCTGTTTGTTTGTTTTTGAGACAGCATCCTGTTCTGTCACCCAGGCTGGTGGGCAGTGGCACACTCATAGCTCAGACATCCTTGGGCTCCCGGGCTCAAGTGATTCCCCTACCTCGGCCTCCCAAATGCTAGGATTACAGGTATGAGCTGCTGTGCCTGGCCCATTCTTTTACTTTCAAACTCAGAGTCACATTGTTTTATATGTGCCTCCTAGTTGTTCCTTATATTTAGGTTATGTTTTATAATTCAAACAGATTTTTAATAAGAGAATTTATCTGTTTTATATTAGTTCTGTTTTCCAGTGTTGTTATGTTTTCAGTTTTTAACACTTCTTTTTACTTGGTTGATTCTCAAAAGTCTTTTCCTAAAAAGAAGCACAGGAAAGATAACAAGAAACTGGTCCTATAAAGGGCTTGGTTAGAAACGAAGTAGAAAGAGTAAAGGAGGGAACAACACTTCTCTGAAATGTTTAATACTGATATTTAAAACACTTGTATTTCCAAAATAAAAACTATACATAGTTTTAAATGTATATAAATATTTCAATATACAAAAGTTTAAATATTCAAAAGGTTAAACTAAATCGATAAAGATGGAGAAAATACCCAAATTGAATATAAACAAAACAAAGGAACCTAATTGTGTCTCAAATGAACATTATTACTACAAAAAAAAAGTAAACTAATCCAAGTAAGTTATGAGCAGTACTTCATTATGCTAAGAGTTTATAAACAGTATATTATCTGTAAACTCTTAGCATAAAATGTTTTAAACTGCCAGCAAATATTAAAGTCTATAACCGGTTAAACATTTCAGTTCCTTAGCTTTTTACTTCAATTAAATATTTTTCTTTTAAAAAGTAGCTTATAATATATAATTCATATATAATTCACCCATTCAGTGTACAGTATACTATTCAATGGTGTTTATTATATTCACAGTTATACAACTATCGCTACATTTATTAATTTGTTCTTTTATTATTATTATTATTTTGAAACAGAGTCTAACTCTGCCAACCAGGCTGGAGCGTAGTGGCACAATCTTGGCTCACTGCAACCTCCACCTTCCAGGTTTAAGCGATTCTCCTGCTTTAGCCTCCTGAGTAGCTGGGATTACAGGCACACAACACCACACCCGGCTAATTTTTTGTATTTTTAGTAAAGACAGGATTTTCCCATGTTGGTCAGGCTGATCTTAAACTCCTGACCTCAGGTGATCCACCTACCTCGGCCTCCCAAAGTGCTGAGATTACAGGTATGAGACACTGTGCCCAGCCTATCACTGCAATCAATTTGGAACATTTTCATCACCCCCAAAGAAACCCCATTCTCATTAGCACACGCTCCCCATTTCCCCCTAATTTACCCCTAGTTCTAGACAAACACAAATGTACTTTCTATTTTTATGGATTTACTTATTCTGGACATTTCATACAAATGGAATTATACAAGTTTGGTCACTTATAACTAGACTAGCTTCTTTCACTTAGCATAATGTTTTCAGTATCTTGTTTTTCTTCATTGGAATATATCATATATTCCATTTTACATATATATCACATTTTATTTTTCAATTAATCAATTAGACATTTGATATATTCCCTTTTGTCATTGTTATGATTAATGCTGCTATAGCCATTCATGTGTGAGTTTTTATGTGGACGTGTTTTCATTTCTTTTGGGCATATATTTAGGGGTAGAAATGCTAGGTCATATGGCAACTCTACATTTAATATTTTAAAAAATGACCTAACATTTTCTCAAAGTAGCCACAGCATTTTACATTTCTACAAGCAATGTATGAGGATTCCAGTTTCTCCACATCCTCGCCAACCCTTTTTTTTAAAATTTTTTATTTTGCTGTTTTATTTTATTTTGAGATAGAGTCTCGCTTTGTTGTCCAGGTTGGAGTACAGTGGCATATTATTAGCTCTGTACAGCCTCAAACTTCCAGGCCTAAGTGATCCTCCCATCTCAGCCTCCCAAGTAGCTGTGACTGTAGACATGCACCAACACACCTGGCTAATTTTGTTGTTGTTGTTTTGAGATGGAGTTTCGCTCCTGTTGCCCAGGTTGGAGTGCAGTGGTGCAATCTCGGCTCACTGCAACCTTCGTCTTCGGGCTTCTCCTGCCTCAGCCCCCCAAGTAGCTGGGATTATAGGCATGGGCTACCACACCTGGCTAATTTTTTGTATTTTTAGTAGAGAGGGGGTTTCATCATGTTGGCCAGGCTGGTCTCGAATTTCCGACCTCAGGTGATCCACTCCCCTTGGCCTACCAGAGAGTTGGAATTAGAGGCATGAGTTACCACACCCGGCCCACCTGGCTAATTCTTTACATTTTTTGTAGAGGTGAGGTTCTCACTATATCCCCCGGTCTTGAACTTCTAACCTCAAGCAATCCTCCCATCAGGGCCTTCCAAAGTGCTGGAATTACAGGCGTGAGCCACCACGCCTGGCCTGTTTATCTTTTTGATTATAGCCATCATACTGCATGTGAAGTGGTATCTCATTGTTATTTGGGTTGGCATTTTCATAATGATTAATAACATTGAGCATCATTTCATGTATTCATTGCCCATTTGCATATCTTCTTTGGAAAAATGTGTATTTAGATCCTTTGTCTATTTGTATTTTTACTACTGAGTTATAAGTGTTTTTCGTATATTCTTGATACAAGCCCCTTGTCAGATATATGAATTGAAAACATGCTTTCCCATCCTGTGGGATGTCTTAAGTTTTGAATTTTGATGAGGTCCATTTTATTTGTTGTCACTTGTGCTTTTGGCATCATATCTAAGAAATCACTCATTACTTGACTCAAGGTCATGAAGATGTACTCTTTTTTTTTTTTTTTTAAGAGTTTTATAGTTTTAGCTCTTACATTTAGGTCTATGGCCAATTTTATGTTTGTTTTTGTATCTAGTATAAGGAACAGGTACAATTTCATACCTTTCTATGTAACTATCAGTTGTCCCTGCATCACTTGCTGAAAAGATTATTCTTTCTTCATTGCACTGTCTTGTCACCCTGGTCAAAAGTACATTGATCATAATGTGAGGGTTTATTTTGGACTCTCAATTTTTTCCTTTGATCTATATGTCTGTCCTTATGCCGGGACCACACTGTCTTGATTACTATAGATTTTAGTAAAATTTGAAATCAGAAAGGATGAGTCCTTTATATTTTGATCTTTGTGTTATTGTTGTTAATTGTTTTGGCTATTCTGGGTCCCTTGCATTTCCATTTGAGTTTTAGAATAGGCTTGTCAATTTATTCAAAAAGGCGACAAAGTCTGGGCGTGGTAGCTCACACCTGTAATCCCAGCACTTTGGGAGGCTGAGGCAGACAGATCACCTGAGGTCAAGAGTTCAAGACTAGCCTGATGAAACGCTGTCTCTACTAAAAATACAAAAAAAAAATTAGCCAGGCACGGTGGCATACGCCTGTAGTCCCAGCTACTCGGCAGGCTGATGCACAGGAATCACTTGACCCCCAGGATGCAGAGGCTGCAGTGAGCTGAGATCACAGCACTGCACCCTAACCCAGGCAACAGAGCAACACTCTGTCTCAAAAAAAAAAAAAAAAAGGCAGATGAGATTTTAATAAGGCTTGTGTTGAATCGATACATCAACAGGGAAGTTGGAAGCATTGCCATCTCTCTCTTTTTTTTTTTTTTTTTTTTTTGAGACAAGGTCTCCCTCTGTCACCCAGGCTACAGTATCATTGCAGCCTTTACATCCTAAGCTCAAGTGATCCTCCCACCTCAGCCTCCTGAGTAGCTAAGACAACAGGTGCGCACACCACACCTGGCTAGTTTCTTGTGTATTTTGTAGAGGAGAGGTTTTGCCATGTTGCCCAGGTTGATCTTGAACTCCTGTTCAAGCAATTTGCCTATCTCTTCCTCTCAAAGTCCTGGGATTACAGGTGTGAGCATTGCACCCAGCTAAGTATTTCTATCTTAATGATGTTAATTTAGTCTTCCGATCCATGGAAGTGGAATGTTCTTCCATTTATTCAGGGCTTTAAATTTTTCTATCAACAAACCCTTGTAGCTTCCAATGTATAAGTTTGGCACTTTTTAAAAATATATATATAATCATAGGCCTGGCAGAGTGGTTCATGCTTGTAAGCCTAGCATTTTGGGAAGCTGAGGTGGGCAGATTTCTTGAGCTCAGGAGTTCGAGACCAACCTGGGGAACATGGTGAAACCCCATCTCTACCAAAAATACAAAAATTAGCCAGGCATGGTGGTGCGCACCTGTAGTCCTAGCTACTCAGGAGGCTGAGGTAGGAGGATGGCTTGAGCCTGAGAGGCAGAGGTTGCAGTGAGCCAAGATCATTCCACTGCATTCCAGCCTGGGTGACAGAGTCAGGCTGTCTCAAAAAAATAGATAGATAGATAGATAGATAGATAGATAGATAGATACTTACACAAATTTTATTTGCTTTGATGCTATTGTAAATTGTTTTCTTAATACCATTTTGGTTTATGCATTGATAATGTGAAATACAACTGATTTTTGAATATTGTTCTTGGATCCTTCAACCTTATTGAATTTATTTATTAGTTCTTACAGTTTTTTAGTCAGTTCCTTGGGAGTATTTTGTATACAAAATCATGTCATGAGTGAGTAGAGATAGTTTTATGCCTTCCTTTCCAATCTGAATGTATTTTATTTTTTTCTTACAGAATCGCCCTGTCTAGAACTTCCAGTGCAACATTGAATAGAAGTGGAAAGAGCAGACATTCTTGTCTTCTTGAGTTCCTAATCTTGGTGAAAAAGCATCCAGGTTTTAACTATAAGGTATGATGTTAGAGGTGGGTTTTTTAAATAGATTCACATGAAAGTATTTAAGGATAAGACGACATCATGTCTGCAACTCACCCAAAGGATACAGACAATAATAATTGTGTGTGTGTGTGTGTGTGTGTGTGTGTGTGTGGAGAGGGGGAGAGGGAGGGAGAAAGAGAGAGAGACAGAGAGAGAGAGAGACACAGAGAGATAGAGAAACAGAGAGAGAGAGAGAGAGAGAGATTATGGTAAGGTTAATGTGGTAAAATGTTAACAACTGGGGAATTTTAGAGAGCCACACTCTTTAGTCCATTTTCCCTGAGCCCTCTTTTCCAATCGAAAGGATTTACTGAGTGCTGCCTTATCTATCCAGAGGTCTAGCATGGGTTTGACAGATGTATCCTTGGTTTGATCTTTGCTGCAAACTCAATACTTTGCTGCAAACTCTTCATGTTTAGCTTTCATTATTTGGAGTTGAACAGGATTTTCCTTTTCCAATGCTATAAGCTCTGAATTGCTGTACTCTCAATTTTCTTTCATTCTTGCTTATAAATCTGCCAGCTATTTCTGAACCCATCTGTCAAATACAGCTAATGTTAACCAATCTCTTTCCCTAAAATTGCAAGTTCAGAGGCACAGCATCTGCCTTCCAAGTTATCACAGGCAATAATTTTCCCATACACTTTGGCATGGCATCACATGGATCACCGTCTATGCTCAAAATGTTCCATTTTTGGCCAGTGGGAGATCTTTGAAGCTGGCTCCTGCTCATTATTCTTTGAACACATTTTTTGGTTGGGGGGATGGAGTTTTGCTCTTGTGCAGGCTGGAGTGCAGTGTGAGATCTCAGCTCACTGCAACCTCCACCCTGCTGGGTTCAAGCAAAACTCTTGCCTCAGCCTCCCAAGTAGCTGGGATTGCAGGCATGCACCACCACACCTGGCTAATTTTGTATTTTTAGTAGAGATGGGGTTTTTCTGTGTTGGTCAACCTGGTCTCAAACAAACACATTCTTACTTTCTGGCAAAACTAGATATTCCAGGTCCACCTTGTACTTTCCTGCCCACCCCTAATCAGGCATTTATTCAAAAGTCCTAGTTCCTTGAGTAAAGAAGGTATTTCAAAACCAAGATCTTATAGTTTCGTGTACCCACTGCTATAGAAATGTTATTGTTTCTAGATTTTTCACAGAAAAAGGCAAGAAATATGTGAAATACATGTATGTTTATACACACAACCGTCTACCTATCATCTAGTTAGCTAGCTAGCTTGAAAACTAAATGTTTACATTGATACCTCCAATTCCATTCAATAATCCAGCATGTATTCAAGCTTTCCCCCATTCATATTCGTACCTCATTTCTGTAAGGAAAAAGCCTGGCTGCCATTATCCTCAACATATTTGCTTATCTGCTCAATCTGTCCATATGGAATCCACCTTCCAAACATTCATGCTGTCTCCTTTCCCCCAGCTCTTCTGGACACACAGATCACATTGACCAAGTTCCTTTCACCCTGACTCCAACCCTGCTGAGCACTCAAGCCACATCAGCTAGTGTCCCCAGTCCAAACAGAAGGGAAGGGGAAGTATATTAGTCTGTTCTCATGGTGCTACGAAGAAATGCCCAAGACTGGGTAATTTATTTAAAAAAAAAAAAAAAAAGGAAGAGGTTTAAGTGACTCACAGTTCTGCATGGCTGGGGAGGCCTCAGAAAACTTAAAATCATGGCAGAAGGTGGCAGGAGAAAGAGTGCCAGCAGGGGAAATGCCAGACGCTTATAAAACCATCAGATCTCATGAGACTCACTCATTATTACGAGAACAGCATGGGGGAATCCACTCCTGTGATTCAATTACCTCCACTTGGTCCTGCCCTTGACACGGGGATTATGGGAATTACAATTTAAGGTGAGATTTCAGTAGTGACACAGAGCCAAATCATATCAGGAAAAGACCAAGTTTTTTGAAACATTAGTACTATTAAAGAAATAATAATCCTTGACTAAAAGTGTTTGTGACTGTTAGTATCTTAACAAGACCCTGGGCCTACAACCCAAGGGCTATTTGTTACACCAGCAGATGCTAGTCTACACTGATGATACAACAAGCAATAAGTGGTGAAAATGGGGTAGGAAAAGAGCTATTCCCTAAGAGCTATTCCCTGCTCAACTTTAAGAATACAAAAATTATATTCCTAATGTGTATGTATTTTTTTTTTTTTTTTTGAGATGGAGTTTTGCTCTTGTTGCCCAGGCTGGAGTGCAGTGGCACAATCTAAGCTCACCATAACCTCCGCCTCCCAGGTTCTAGTGATTCTCTTGCCTCAGCCTCCCAAGTAGCTGGGATTACAGGCATGTGCCACCAGGCCCAGCTAATTTTGTATTTTTAGGAGAGATGGGGTTTCTTCATGTTGGTCAGGCTGGTCTCGAACTCCCAGCCTCAGGCGATCTGCCTGCCTCAGCCTCCCAAAGTGCTGGGATTACAAGCATGAGCCACTGCCCCCGGCTAATGTGTATGTAAATATATGTTCTTCTGTCCCAGATGGTTGAATGTATGCATTATGTATGTGAAAATATACACATTACTAGTAGGGGAAAATTTCTAACTGCATTTCATTTTGTAATTCTAACAAACATGGATACAATCCCAGTAAAAGTAGTAGCTTATTTTTAAAAAATAATTTTAGTGTATCTTGTTTTCAGTTTCAACACTCACAAATTGAAATTCAACTCTGCTTGGAGTTGATGTATGTATTGATTTGGACTGGTATTTTGCTGTTCAAATTTGAGATGATCCTGCCAAATGTTATTAGAATAAGAATGCTAGTGAAAGCATAGTGTGTCAGTCCATTCTCATGCTGCTATGAAGACATACTTAAGATTGGGTAATTTATGAATAAAAGAGGTTTAATTGACTCACAGTGCTGCATGGCTGGGGAGGCCTCAGAAAACTTACAATCATGGCAGAAGATGAAGGGGAAGAAGGCATCTTCTTCAGAAGGCAGCATAAAGGAGAATCAGTTCAAGCAGGGGAAATCCCAGACAGTCATAAAACCATCAGCTTTCCTGAGACTTACTCATTAATATGAAAATAGAATCAGGGAACCACCCTTATGATCCAATTACTACCACCTCATCCTGCCCTTGACACATGGGGATTATAATTCAAGACGAGATTTTAGATGGAGACACAGACAAACCATATCACATAGTTTCCAAACTCTGCAAAAACAGCCATTCTATAGCCATTCAGTCCAGCAAATAAATAAATATGTTACTGTTTCATTTGAAAAGAGTTATTTCAAATTATTGGAAGAAATCAGTCGTCCAGAGCCCAATCCAATCTCTGAAAACTTCCTGGGATGTGGCCCAGTTGGTTTTGTCGTAGATAACACTTCACCACCTTTCTAGGGGTCAGCTCTCTCTCCCTGGTGATGAACAACACCCTGATGAAGAAAAGCTGAATCAAGGAGCACTGCTTTGGTTGGTTGTGACACTTTAGTCTCATGCTGGAGGTTGAGAGACTGTACAATCTTGTGTTTCCCACACTTACCCTCTCTAAGCCTCAGTTTCCTTATCTGTGAAATAAAAAGACTAGAAACATTAATTCTGTAGTTTCTTCAGGGTACCAAGTTCTGTGATTCTTCTACCATTCGCATTATTTATTTTCTTAAGTAAGACCTTCCACCTTGATCAGAAAAGCCGTACCAACTGAAAAGATTTGATGAAGTAGGATTCTTGACTTACAAAAATTAAATGGTGAGGCTGAGCGTGTAGCTCACACCTATAATCCCAGCACTTTGGGAGGCCAAGGCAGGCAGATTGCTTGAGGTCAGGAGTTCAAGACCAACCTGGCCAACATGATGAAACCTCGCCTCTACTAAAAATACAAGAATTAGCTGGACGTGGTGGCACAGGCCTATAGTCCCAGCTACTCAGGAGGCTAAGGTACAAGAATCACTTCAACCCAGGAAATGGAGGTTGCATTGAGTCGAGATCGTGCCGCTGCACTTCAGCCTGGGTGACCGAACGAGACTCTGTCTCAAAAAAAAAAAAAAAAAGAAATTAAATGGTGAATTCATATGTAGTGCAGGCTCTTGTTTAGTTACAGGAATTCTCAGGAGCCTCTGAAGCAGTTTCCCAAACAGAAGTGTAAATATGAGCTAATTATTCTTCTCTGCTCTGGATCATATTTGGAATTTATAATGCACAGGCGATGCCCAGTCCTAACTTCTGAACAACTTGACAAGAGCTCATGGTGCCTTTCTGTCCCATTGCTTTTTCTCCTTTCCCAGAGAAACTGGCTTCTGCTGAGTGAGAATCTGGATCTGGTGGTGATGCTACCATCTGTCAGAGCGAGTCAGCTCCTCTGAGATCTCTACAGCTCTGGAAGCTCTGGTTACCCTAGCCTTGGTTCACCTCCCTCCTCCCATCACGCAAAGCTCCAAATGCTCCCCAAATGTAGTAACTCTCCAGTAACATCCTCTCCCATAATTTTTCCCAAGCAGAGTAGTCTTCAAAATTGTCTTTGAAACAACAGCAGGTGGGTTTCATTTCAGTTACTGTATTTTTCACTTCTAGGTGCTCTCATTGCTTTTCATATGTGCTATGGCATGGTTTGTATCTTTGCATTCTGCAAATATGTTCAATTTTTCACTTATTTAGACATATTAAATATTGTTAACTTATAATCAATGTCTGGTTGTTCTACTCTCTGAAGTATGTGTAGGTCTGTTTTTGCTTTTATTATTTCTGCTGGTTCTTGCTCAAGTTACCTTATTTCCTTGTGGACCTGGTTATTTTCAACCGATGGTCATTATCTTTGAAATACTATCTGTGGAATTTCTCTGGGATTGAGAATAAAGGTATTTTTGTTGTTGTTGGACCTGGTTATTTTCAACTGATGGTCATTATCTTTGAAATACTATCTGTGGAATTTCTCTGGGATTGAGAATAAAGGTATTTTTGTTGTTGTTTGCTTCTGCAGATAATATGGTGGAACTAGTAGCTGGGAAACCATATTATACCAAGTTCAAGACTTCAGGTTCCTTGGCTCACTCTGCATTCCCAACCTCTGAGGCTGATCTATGGCACAATTCCTCAAGAAGTGGGTGTTTTTGGCTTGGTGTGGATGTCTGTGTGCGTGTGTGTGCATGTGTGCATGTATAAACTTTCCTTCATTTTTTCTTTTCCTGCTTTTCTCAGGCCTAGTCTATATTCCTCTGAGTTTCAAAGAAAAGGATGAATTTAGTTCCACTTCATCCTGACCCTAAGAATATAATTTTTTTTTTTTTTGGAGACAGAATCTCTCTCTCTCACCCAGGCTGGACTGCAATGGTGTGATCTTGGCTCACTGCAATATCTGTTTCCCAGGTTCAAGCAGTTCCCCCACCTCAGCCTCCCAAGTAGCTGGGATTACAGGCATGCGCCACCACACCCAGCTAATTTTGTATTTTTAGTAGAGATGGGGTTTTGCCATGCTGGCCAGGTTGTTCTCAAACTTCTAACTTCAGGTAGTCCATCCACCTTGGCCTCCCAAAGTGTGGGGATTACAAGTGTGAGCCACCACAGCTGGCCTAACCCTAAGTATATAGCCTTTTGAAAGGCCTGGCATAATGTAGGGAGGGTCTCCTACAAACTGAATGATCATACAATCTAGTTTGCTCAGCATAGACCTAGTTTATACCTGTTGTTCCAATATAAGTATTAATAATGCCCCTATATTTGCATGTACATGTATATATAAATGTGTGTATGTATATGTGCATGTGTGTGTGTGTATATGTATATATATGTTTATTATTAAATTGGCTCTCACTGTTATGGAGGCTGAGAAATTCCACAATTTGCCATCAGAAAACTGGAGACCCAGGAGAGCTGATGGTATAGCTCCAGTCTGAAATTTAAGGCAGGAGAAGATGAATGTCTCTGATTGAAGAAAAGCAGAGACAGCAACTGTCTCTTACTCAGCCTTTTGTTCTAGTCAGGCCTTCAGTGGAATGGATGAGGCAGACTCACACTGGGGAGTGCAATTTGCTGTATTTAGTCTAGAGATTCAAATGTTAATCTTATCCTAGAAATACCTTCACTGACACATCCAGAATGTTTAACCAAGTATCTGGGCACCACATGGCCCAGTTAAGTTGACATATAAAATGAACCATCTGACCTCTTTCAGACCCAAAAGATCCTGATTTGGACAATAAATCATTTGATTGCCCTTAAAAGATTCCCCACCTTGGGTAGATCTTGGCCTTGACAAATATGTTAGGACAAAATAGCTTCGCTGCTCTCATAGCCCACTTACTGCTCTGTCAAGTCATTCCCCACCACCTCAATAGCACTTTAATGCCTTTAGGGTGATCATATATGTGTGTGGGGGTATTGTGTTTCAATTTTATCTCGCGTTTGTAATTGCTTTTAGTAGATAGGCTAGTCCAAAAATTAATACCACTCAGCCCATTATTACCATTATAATGTCAGAGGGAGTCAGCTCCTCCACACAGGTCTACGTACCTGTTAGCTGGAACACGAAACCAGTTTTTCCATAGGAACTATAATAAGTGGATTTTTGCGGTGGCTCACGCCTGTAATCCCAGCACTTTGAGAGGCCGAGGCGGGTGGATCATGAGGTCAAGAGATCGAGACCATCCTGGTCAACATGATGAAACCCCGCCTCTACTAAAAAATACAAAAAATTAGCTGGGCATGGTGGCGTGTGCCTATAATCCCAGCTACTCAGGAGGCTGAGGCAGGAGAATTGCCTGAACCCAGGAGGTGAGGTTGCGGTGAGCCGAGATCCCGCCATTGCACTCCAGCCTGGGTAACAAGAGTGAAACTCCGTTTCAAAAAAAAAAAAAAAAATAAGTGGACTTTTAAGTTCTCTATGTTAATGAAGCTCATTTACAGGTCAAATAGTCTATTTTTGACTGGCTACCTACCCTTACTACTGTTCAGCGGCAAAACAAATTCCAGGTTCCAAACAACCAACTTAAAACAAAATGATTCAGAGGCAGAGATGAACTCTATGTATGTTTCAGATGTTTAGACTTGTTTCATTTTCTAAAGAAAAAAATACATTTTTTAAAACAGTGTGACCACTATATCAAATCCTGGATGCCCGACAGATGAGGCCGGCTCCAAAATACCTGGGCAAAGTCAGGGCAGCCACCCTGCCCCTTCCCTCCTCCCAGAGCCCAGGCTCTTGCAGACCCCTCCCTATCAATGCCCACAGAACACTATTTGAAATAGAGGTAAATGGTTAAAAATAAATGAATATAATAAAATAGTAAAATGCAATATACCCAGGTAACATCTGCACAGGTACACTCTGATTCTAAAGTAAAAGTTGAAAAAAAAGTGGGAGAGACAATAAAAAGTAAAATAAAATAGTGTAAAAATGAAGGAGTGAAAGCCTGTGTTACATACCTTCCCTGTAATTCTTCCAGTAATTCAGATTGAATACCCTCCTCCCACTATGGAATTTAGTTAGGATCAATAGTTTTAAAACCAATAAAAAACTGATAAACTCTATGGAAATGATTTGTAACTAGGCAATTAAACTGCCAATGCTTATATTTCTTGGTGTTGAGTATGACACACAGATGGTCCCCAACTTGCAATGGTTTGAAGTCCTACTTTTAGACTTTACAATGGTGCGAAAGTTATTACACATTCAGCACAAACCATACTTTAGATTCTGAATTGTGATCTTTTCCTGGGCCAGTAATGTGTGGTATGATACTCTCTCATGATGCTGGGCAGTGGCAGTGAGCCACAGCTCCCAGCCAGCCATGAGATCACGAGGGCAAACAATTCATGCTTTGCAGTCTACTCTGTTGCCAGCATTTTCTGGTTGCTGTGTTTTGTGTTTCACATTTCATCATGTCTACGCAATGCCCATTTTTGACATATTTTCAACCTACACTGGGTTTATCGGGATGTAACTTCATCCTAAATCGAGGAACATCTGGAGTGCTAAATGCCTTTCAGAAGGCAATAATAGATACTGTAGGGAAATGAATTCAAGCCGATAGCTGCTAGGGCAAAGAAGCAGTTGTAGGACTATGTTAATAGTGTTAACCCAGGTGGGCCAGGATAACATATTCAGGCAAGTCTGTAGAGAATGCATCATTGACTACATCGCTTTAAGTTCTGTATGGAGTTAAGAAAACAAATGGACTTGAGAAATTTTGGAATGGAGGCTAGCAACTCACTTCTAACGTTAAAGAGATATTTGCTTGATTGACTATCAGTTTCATCCATGTCATGTTACACTTCAAAATGGCTAAATACAGAGGAAAATATGACATGAATAATCTAACATACATTTCTCAAATAAAAACAAATTCAAACCAGAAACTTTCTTTTCTAAGTGAGTGATATTTTAAATGTAGTATCAAGAGAAGCAATGGCGGGTGGGGAGAGTTAAAAGGACCAACCAGGAGGTCAAGATATCTAAGCTCTGGCCTTGGAAAAAACAGCTGCCTAACCTCAGTTAGGTGATGTATTAATACCCCTCTCTGCACCTCTGTTTACTCAGCTGAACTCTACTTTCAACATCTAATGCCTATGATCAGGATCTGATAGCTATGATTCCTAGACAGATATCTAACCCTCATCCTGCGTCCCTCCTCAAATACATAGTCTCATTACAGGTATTGATCGACTTACGACCTATGCAACTTACGACCATTCGACTTTACAACCACAATCGCTAGCCACGACTGCTCCGCTGTAGATTTTTGGAAACACTACAACATTTTGATGTGTATCAAGAATATCGCTACCGCCTGGGAGGCTGTGACAACAAAGTGCATGAATGGCATCTGGAAAAATTGTGTTAAGCGCTATGTTAATGATTTTGACTGATTTGACAGTGAACATGAACTTGAAACGATTCGGGGAAAAAATAGTAAAACTCGCTAAAGACCTTTCTTTGGAGTGTGAAATGGAAGATGTCGAAGAGTTGCTAGACAAAGAATCCGGAGAACTTACAAATGAAGAGCTAATCGAACTGGAAGAAGAAAGAGTGGCGGAAGAAGAAAGAAGAGAAGCAGAGAAAGAAGAGGAGGAGCCAGAAAGAAAATTCACCACTTAGGGATTATCAGATGGTTTATCTTTACTGAATAAACTTCTTATACATTTCCAAGCAATGGACCCAAACATCGAACGATTTGCAAGGATTGAATGGATGGCGCACGATGTGTTTTGTCCGTATCATGAAATTTATGAAGAAAAAAAGAAACATACAATTCAGATAAAGCTCACCATGTTTATGAAAAAACCAACTCTGGTAACCCCAAGTGCTGCCTCAGATGACGACATCAATGATCCGCAGCCAAGCACCAGCGGCCAATAAAATGTTTCATACATGTTTATATATTTTGATATGTTTTGCAATTGGGAAAATGTTTCCTATGGTATTTTTTACACCTGTATTTTGTATTTTTGTATGCACCTGTATTTTGTAATTTTGTATGTTTTGCAAATATTAAACCAGTTGTACTGGTAATGCAGTGTTTTACTTAAACCTGATGAATGTAAAAATAAGAAACAAAATGGTGTAGAGATGATACAAATGGCATAAAATGAACAAAGAAAATTATGATATATAACAATAATGAAAGAAAATTATGATAAAATATGACTTAAAGATTTTTATAACATCATTTCACAGTACTGTACATATAGCCTACTCAACTTATGACCAAATCGTCTTACGACCGGTCTGTCGGAACCAATTGTGGTCGTAAGTCGAGCACTAGCTGTACTCAAAAGATAAACCTGGGCCAGGTGAGGTGGCTCAGGCCTGTAATCCCAGCACTTTGGGAGGCCATGGCAGGCAGATCATTTTGAGCTCAGGAGCTCAGCCTGGCCAACATGGTGAAACCCCATCTCTACAAAAAATACAAATAAAATTAGCCGTGCATGGTGGCGGGCACCTATATTCCCAGCTACTCGGGAGGCTGGGACAGGAGAACTGCTTGAACCCAGGAGGTGGAGGTTGCAGTAAGCCAAGATTGCACCACTGCAACTCCAGCCTGGGCCGACAGAAGGAAACTCAGTCTTGAAAAACGAAACAAAACAAACAAACAAAAACCCGATAAACCCGACCCACTCTGGTTCTACTCTTCTACTCTTCAGTAACAGACTCCAGGTACAGCTCTCAGTTCTTAAACAACTGATTCCAGATATGATTCTCTGGTTCCCACCTGCCTCCTGTGCTCTTTTACATTAGTTAAAATAATTAATTGGGAGGCATTAGGCTGAGACAGCTCCAGGGCCTTGGGTTCTTACCTAGCTGAAGGCAAACTGAAAACTGAAGCCTAACTCAGCGTGAATGGTTATAGCCTAAGAAAAACAAAACGTAAGCTTAACCAATTAGAAACGGCCAGCTAACCTCAACTGAGGACTTTCTGCTTAACAAATCAAATATTTTCTTTGCCTTGTGTCTGCAAATGTGTTATACAGCCATACTTCAGAACCCAGAGATACTGTGGGCTCAGTTCCAGACTATCACAATAAAGCAAATACTGTAAAAGAAAATGTCACATAATTTGTTTTTTAGTTTCCTAGTACACACGAAAGTTGCCTTTACACTGTTCTGCAGTCTGTTAAGTGTGCAATAGCATTGTCTAAAAAATGTACATTCCTTAAAAATACTTTATTGCTAAAAATTGCTAATGATCATCTGAGCCTTCAGCAAGTAGTACTGTTTTTGCTGATGAGAGTCCTGGTTTGATACTGATGGCTGTTGACTGATCAAGGTGTTGGTTGCTGAAAGATGAGATGGCTATGGCAATTTCTTAAAATAAGACAATGAAGTTTGCTACATCAACTGAGTGTTCCTTTCACAAAAAATATTTTTGTAGCATGCAATGCTGTTTGATAGCATTTTACCCTCTGTAGAACTTCTTTCAGAATTGGAGTCAATCAACTGGGCATGGTGGCTCACGCTTGAAATCTCAGCACTTTGGGAGGCCAGGGCAGGTGGATCACCTGAAGTCAGGAATTCGACATCAGCCTGACCAACATGGTGAAACCCAGTCTCTGTTGAAAATGCAAAAATTAGCCAGGCATCGTGGCCCATGCCTGTAATCCCAGCTACTTGGGAGGCTGAGGCAGGAGAATCCCCTGAACCCAGGAGGTGGAGGTTGCAGAGAGCCGAAATTGCACTATTGCACTCCAGCCTGGGCAACAAGAGCAAAACTCCATCTTGGAAAAAAAAAAAATTGGAGTCAAGCCTCTCAAACCCTATCACTGCTTTACCAACTAAGTTTATGTAATATTATAAATCCTTTGTTGTCATTTCACCAACGTTCACAGCATCTTCACTAGCAGTACATTCCATCTCAAGAAACCACTTTCTTTGCTCATTCATAAGAAGCAACTCAGCAACTCTTCATTCATTCAGTTTGATCATGAGATTGCAGCAATTTAGTCCCAACTTAAGGCCAACTTCTAATTGTAGTTATCTTGCTATTTCTGCCATACCTGTAGTTACTTCTTCCACTGAAGTCTTGACCCCCTCAAAGTTATCCATGGAGGCTGGAATCAACTTCTTCAAAACTTCTGTTCATGTTGATATTTTGACCTCCTCCCACAAATAATGAATGTTCTCACTGGCATCTAGAATGGTGAATCTTTCCAGAAACTTTTAAATTTACTTTGCCCAGATCCATCAGAAGAATCACTATCTGTGGTAGCTATAGCCTTACAAAATGTATTTTAAAAAGAATAAGACTTGAAAGCCGCAGAATGGATGTTGTGTTGTGGGCACTGAAACAACATTAATCTCCTTGTCCATCTAACTCAGAGCTCTTAGGTGACTAGTTACATTGTCAGTGAGCAGTAATATTAGGAAAGGAATCTTTTTTCTGAGCTGTATATCTCAACAGTGGGTTTAAAATATACAGGAGATCATGCTGTAAACAGATGTGCAGTCATCCAGGCTTTGTTGTCCCACTAATGGAGCAAAGGCAGAGTCGATTTAGCATAATTCTTGAGTGCCCTAGGATTTTGGGGAAGGTAAATGAGTACTGGCTTCAACTTCAAGGCACCAGCTACATTAGTTCCTAACAAGAGAGTCAGCCTGTTCTTTGAAGCCAGGCATTGACTTCTCCTCTCTATCTTTGGAAGTCCTAGATTGAAAATCTGTTGTTTAGTGTAGACACCTTCATCAATCATCTTAGCTCGGTCTTTTGGATAACTTACTGCAGTTTTTCCATTAGCACTTTCTGCTTCACCTTGACTTTTATGTTCTGGAAACAGTTGCTTTTCTTAAACTGCATGAACCAACCTTTGCTAGCTTTAAATCTTTCTTCTGCAGCTTCCTCGCCTCTCTTAGCCTTGATAGACTTAAAGCATGGTGGCTCATGCCTGTAATCCCAGCACTTTGGGAGGCCAAGGCAGGTGGGTCACTTGAGGCCAGGAGTTCAAGACCAGCCTGGCCAACATGGTGAAACCTCATCTCTACTAAAAATACAAAAATTAGCCGGGCGTGATGGCACATGCCTGTAGTTCCACTACTTGGGAGGCTGAGGCAGAATAGCTTGAACCTAGTAGGTGGAGGTTGCAGTGAGCCAAGATTGTGCCACTGCACCCCAGCATGGGCAACAGAGTGAGACCCCATCTCAAAAAANAAAAAAAAAAAAAAAAAAGAATTGAAGAGAGTTAGGGCCTTGCTCTGGGTTAGGCTTTAGTTTAAGGGAATGCTGTGGCTGGGTTGTTCTATCCAGGCCACTCAAACTTTCTCCATATCAGCAATAGGTTGTTTTGCTTTCTAATCCTTTTTTTTTTTGTATTTACTGCATTTTAATTTCCTTTGCATTTACATCTTGGCTAACTCTTTGGCACAAGAGGCCTAGTTTCAGCCAATCTTGGCTTTATTCTATTTATATATTTATTTATTTATTTAGAGGCAGAGGCTCCGTCTGTTGCCCAGACTGTAGTGCAATGGCACTACAGCTGCAGCCTCTGCCTCGCACGTTCAAGTGAGTTTCCTGCCTCAGCCTCCTGAGCAGCTGGGATTAAGGCACACGCCAGCATGCCCAGCTAATTTTTGTATTTTTGTAGAGACAGGGTTTCACCACGTTGGCCAGGCTGGTCTGGAACTCCTGACCTCAAGTAATCCGCCTGTCTCAGCCTCCCAAAATGCTGAAATTACCAAGCCTGTCTCCTATCTTGGCTTCCAACATGTCTTTTGATGCATTTAATAAGTTAACAAGTTATTGCTAATAAAGGTTTGAGTAAGTGAGTCAATGAATCATGGTAATTTTCCCTTAGTTAGGTATAGATATTTTCAGGCACTGGATCACTCAAAGCCCTCAGGGAGGGTGTGGGAATATCCATGAGATACACAGCTATGAGTCTATACACACACATTTAAACATAAATTGATGTTCTCTTTGTAAATTGATCCTCAATTCAGATTGCTAAAACTGCCTTGATGGCTTTCTATTAAAATGGGGGTGAAGGTCCATTTCCTACAGCCCCATCTTCTCACTGTTTAAAAGGAGAATTTAAAAAATTCAATAAATACAGTGGTTTAGCAGTATGTTATTGATAATCAGTTGTGTTGTCAAATATAAATTATATGCATTTATATAATTTGTATAGCTTTACAGATATAGTTTGTCTGTTGTTACCTTATTTCTTTTATTTTTCCTCTGGGCTACTGTGAAGATGCTCTGATTACAGAACAGTATACCGAGGTTTCCATTTTGTCTCTGAGTAGGAGGATGCTATTTATAGTATTTAAAATATTGCAGACAGATTTTAGTTTTAAAACTAAGAAATTATCAGTGATGATATCTCAAATGCATTTGAGCAGAAATGGAGCACTTCTTTGATTTTTACATAACTGGAAGCTTACACAATGTAGAAATTTGGGGGAGGGCTTCTGGTCTACCATTAATCACTGCTAGGCACAGTCGTTATCCAAGCCTGCTTGGCCCATTCCAAGGCTGGTGGCTGCCTTCTCCATATCAGGCTTGGTACAGGGACCTTGTGCTAAGGCTCTTGGTGGGTTGAGTTGTGTACCTCTCCAGAAAAGGTATTTTGTGGCTCTAAATTCTAGTACCTCAGTATGTGACCTTATTTGGAAATAGGCTCATTGCAGATGTCATTTGTTAAGCTGAGGTCATACTGGAATAGGGTGGGCCTCTAACACAATATGACTGGAGTCCTTATAAGCAGGTGTGCATGTGAAGACAGAGACACTCAGGGAGAGCACCAGTGACTACAAATGGGAGTTGCATGCCTGCAAACCAAGGAATGCCAGAGATTGCTGGCACACCGTCAGAGGCCAGGAAGGAACAAAGGATTCTCTTTCAAGCTTCAGAGGGAGCATGGCTCTGCTGGCATTTTTGGAGTTCTAGCCTCCACAACTATGAGACATCAATTTCTGTTGTTTTAAGTCACTCGATTTGTGGTACAGCAGCCCTAGAAAACGAATACAGCTTTCAAGGTTGTGGCACTTGGCATTTAGTCCCCAGGAATACCTACCCTATCCCCTTGAAGGCGATTCTACCAGGGATTCCACCTGAGCATGAGGTACAAATGGGCCACAGCCCTTCTTCAAGCTAAACCCTGAGTCCTCTTCCCCTCGGCTTCAGAGGTGGTCTAGCTTAAAGCCCTCTCAAAGGACATGAGTCACAACAGCTATTTACTTCCTTGGTGGAGCAAGAGAAGTAAAAAAAAAAAAAAAAACAAAAAAAAAAAAAAGAAAAAAAAATAAAAAAAAAAAAAAGGGAGAAAAAAAAAAAAAAAAAAAAAAAAAAAAAGGGAAGTGGGACCTTAAAAACAATACCGGCCTCTCTTTCTTGGATTGGTGGGAGGGACAGAGAAACTATTCTTTCCTGATGAGGCCACATCAACCGATAACATCCAGAAATGGCCCACTGATTTTTTTTTTTTCCTTAATAACTTACCCTGTCATGTTAGTGTGCAATTGTTTCCTGTTCTGTGCTGTCTTAAGCACAATCTCAGTCACCCCGACCTTCAGTGAGAAGCTAGCAGGAGAAACAGGGGGTGTCAGGAGCACAGAAGTACAGGGAGGCATGGCCTCCTGTCACCGTCCTCTAGGCTGTGGCCAGCGTGGTGACATCAGTACCCCACTGAAGGGACACGGGCAGGGCTGTGAGCTGCAGAGGAGCAAGGGGGACATGTCTGCATTGGTGACTAACTCACACACCATCTAGCGACAAACCCCCTTTCCAAGCTCGCTAGTGAATGGTGACCCTTGGCAGGAAGAAGAAGGTATTCACTTGGATTACAGTTTCATTTTGCAATAGACAGGGGATTCGCTGAGAGACTGTATGCTGAATAGTTAGAAACTGTGAGAGATTTGGGCTGGGAGCTGACACATATGTAATCCCAGTACTTTGATAGGCTGATGGGAGCAGATCACTTGAGGTCAGGAGTTTGAGGCCAGTCTGGCCAACATGGCAAAACGCTGTCTCTACTAAAAACACAAAAATTAGCCAGGCATGGTTGATGGGCACCTGTAATCCCAGCTACTTGGGAGGCTAAGGCAGGGGAGTGGCTTGAACCTGGGAGGCAAAGATTGCAGTGAGCCCAGAGAAGAAAGAGAAAGAAAAGGAAAGAAAAGGAAAGAAAGAAAGAAAGAAAGGAAGAAAG
>NW_016107533.1:1483449-1486101 GCF_001604975.1 Cebus imitator
AAAGAAAGAAAGAAAGAAAGAAAGAAAGAAAGAAAGAAAGAAAGAAAGAAAGAAAGAAAGAAAGAGGGAAGGAAGGAAGGAAGGAAAGAAGGAAAAAGGAAGGAAGGAAGGAAGGAAGGGAGAGAGAGAAGGAGGGAGGGAGAGAGGAAGCAAGGAAGGAGAGAGAAAGAGAGAGGGAGAAAGGGAAGGAAGGAAGGAACAAAAGAGGGAGGGAAGGACAGAGGGAGGGAGGGAGGAAAGGAAGGAAAGGAAGGGAAGGAAGGAAGGAAGGGAGGGAGGGAGCGAGGGAGGGAGGAAAGAAAGAAAGAAAAACTGTGAGAGATTTGTTTAAGGAATAAAGCTGTCCTCAAAGAACCTAATCTCCACTTTTCCAAGAACTGGAAATAAACTACATAATAGAAGACTGAACCACTAATAATAATTCCTGAATGTAAAAGATGATGAAACTTTTGAATGCATTTGCTACAGTTTGGCCTGGCATGGTGGCTCACACCTGTAATCCCAGAACTTTGGGAGGTCGAGGCAGGCGGATCCTTTGAGGTCAGGAGTTTGAGACCAACCTGGCCAACATGGTAAAACCCTGTCTCTACTAAAAAATATATATAAATTAGTCAGGCATGGTGATGGGCGCCTGTAATCCCAGGTACTTTGGAGGCTAAGGCATGAGAATCACTTGAACTCCGGAACTGGAGGCTGCAGTGAGCTGAGATCACACTGCACTCTAGCCTGGGCAAAAGAACAAGACTCCATGTCAAAATATATATATATATATCCACGTCAAAATTTACACATCCAGTCTGAAATCGTTTGCCTTAAAATATCTCAAAGGGGGAAAAATGTATCTGTAAGGGGATAAATTAAACAAAATGAATAACTGTTGGTAAACATTGATAACCATTAAATTGGGGTGACGGGTACATGGGGACGCACAGTATACTATTCTACCTTTCTGTATTTTGAAAATTGTCATAATAAAAGCTTAATCAACAATAAAAAAAGATGACATGTCTGATCTCTTTCCACAAGAGATTGCTTAAGGCCAAGTGGCAATAAATATGTAAAATACAGTTAGCACTTTCTCATAAGTTACACAAATTCTCTTGCCCTTTAATACCTTAAACTGTGACAGGTGTACATCTAGAGGCAAGCTGAGCGTGCCTCTAATGTGAGGAATATTGTAAAGTTCAGTGGGGAAAAGTTTGGAGAAAAGAAAGTTTTCTGAGAGGGCTTAAATTAAATCATGATACGTAGGTCTTAAACTGGTTCTGAGTGTGCCCAAAAAATGTATCTAGCAGTCACATTTTGAAGGGAAAAATAGGATATGTCTTATGCTTCAATTACTGGAATAGCTATGACATTTCATGCCTAAGCATCTTTCCAATGACCTGACTCTGGAGTGGTGTCTTAGTTTCCCTGACCGCCTGCAGAAGGGGTGGTGTGGAGGTGGATACGGGGCTGGAAATCAAGGGCAGCTCGTTTGTCCATGGGTGATCATGCCTGTCAGTCTGCTACATGACAGAAGAGGCAGCTTTGCTTTGCCAGAACATCTGAAAATGTCAGTCTTATTCTTCTCGGAGACTATTTTTGCCTTTTACATTTTAATTATTTTAAATTTTGGAAAGTATCTGAACACGGTGAGAGTTTTTATTCTGATATTTTGGGGCTGGCTATACTCATAGACTGATTCCCATTTCTAATCAATTATTTTCAGATGTTCTCAATAGAAACTGAACACAAATAATCTGGAATGTTCTATGAATTGTGAAAAGTTGAACATTTTTTTCTTATGTTTGTTGGCCATTTGAATATCCTCTTTTGAGAATTGTCTATTCATGTCCTTAGTCCTCTTTTTGATGGGATTGTTTTTTCTTACTGATGTGCTTGAGTTTGTTGTAGATTCTGGATATCAGTCCTTTCTCAGATGTGTAGATTGTGGAGATTTTCTCCCACTCAATGGGTTGTCCGCTTACTCTGCTGACTGTTCCTTGTGCCATGCAAAAATTCTTTAGTTTAATTAGGTCCCAGCTCTTTATCTTTGTTTTTACTGCATTTGCTTATTGGTTCTTGGTCATGAAATCCTTGCCCAAGCCAACGTCTACAAGGGTTTTTCCAATGTTATCTACTATAATTTTTACAGTTTTAAGTCTTAGGTTTAAGTCCTTAATCCATCTTGCATTGATTTTTGTATAAGGTGAGAGATGAGGATTCAGTTTCATTCTCCTACATGTGGCTAGCCAATTATCCCAGCACCGCTTGTTGAAAAAGGTGTCCTTTCCCCACTTCATGTTTTTGTTTGCTTTGTCGAAGATCAGTTGGCTGTAAGTATTTAGGCTTATTTCTGGGTTCTCTATTCTGTTCCATTGGTCTATGTGCCTATTTTTATTCCAATACCATGCTGTTTTGGTGACGATAGCCTTATAGATAGTTTGAAATGAGGGCCGGGTGTGGTGGCTCATGCTGGTAATCCCAGTGCTTTGGGAGGCCAAGGTGGGCAGATCATGAGGTCAGGAGTTTGAGACCAGCCTGGCCAACATGGTGAAACCTCATCTCTACTGAAAATACAAAAAAGTAGCCAGGTGTGATGGCAGGTGCCTGTAAACCCAGGTACGCGGGAGGCTGAGGCAGAAGAATCTCTTGAACCTGGGAGGTGGA
>NW_016107533.1:1486215-1515857 GCF_001604975.1 Cebus imitator
ACAACAACAACAACAACAACAACAACAACAAAACCAGGTAGTGTGATGCCTCCAGATTTGTTCTTTTTGCTTAGTCTTGCTTTGGCTGTGTGGGCTCTTTTTTGGTTCTACATGAATTTTATAATTGTTTTTCTAATTCTGTGAAGAATGATGGTGGTATTTTGATGGGGATTGCATTGAATTTGTAGATTGCTTTTGGCAGTATGGTTATTTTCACAATGCTGATTCTACTTATCCATGAGCATGTGATGTGTTTCCATTGGTTTGTGTCATCTGTGACTTCTTTCAGCAGTGTTTCGTAGTTTTCCTTGTAGAGGTCTTTCAACTCCTTTGTTGGGTATATTCTTAAGTATTTTATTTATTTATTTTTTGCAGCTATTGTAAAAGGGGTTGAGTTCTTGATTTGATTCTCCACTTGGTCGCTGTTGGTGTATAGAAGAGCTATTGGTTTGTGTACATTAATTCTGCATCCAGAAATTTTGCTGAATTCTTTTATCAGTTCTAGGAACTTTCTGGAGGAGTCTTTAGAGTTTTCAAGATAAACGATCATATTGTCGGCAGTGACAGTTTGACTTCCTCTTTACTGATTTGGATGCCCTTTATTTCCTTCTCTTGTCTGGTTGCACTGACTAGGATTTCCAGTACTATGTTGAAGAGGAGAGGTAAGAGAGGGCATTCTTGTCTTGTTCCAGTTCTTAGAGGGAATGCTTTCAGCTTTTCCCCATTCAGTATTATGTTGGCTGTGGGTTTGTCATAGATGGCTTTTATTACATTAAGGTATGTCCCTTGTATGCCAATTTTGCTAAGGTTTTAATCATAGAGTGATGCTGAATTTTGTGGAATGCTTTTTCTGCATCTATTGGGACGATCATGTGATTTTGGTTTTTAATTCTGTTTATGTGGTATATCACATTTATTGACCTGTGTATGTTAAACCATCTCTGTGCCCCTGGTATACAACTCACTTGATCACGGTGGATTACTTTTTGACATGTTGTTGGAGTCAGTTAGCTAGTATTTAGTTAAGGATTTTAGCATCTATATTCAGCAGCAATATCAGTCTGTAGTTTTCTTTTTTGGTTATGTCCTTCCCTGGTTTGGTATTAGGGTGATGCTGGCTTCATAGAATGAATTAGGGAGGGTTTTTTCTTTCTCTATCTTATGGAACAGTGTCAAAAGGATTGGTTCCAATTCTTCTTTGAATGTCCAGTAGAATTCTGCTGTGAATCTGCCTGGTCTTGGATTTTTTTGTTGGTAACTTTTTAAATTACTATTTCAATCTTGCCACTTGTTATTGGTCTGTTCAGGGTATCTAATGCTTCCTGATTTAAGGTAGGAGTGTTATATTTTTCCAGGAATTTATCTGTCTCTTCTACTTTTTCTACTTTATGTGTGTAAAGGTGTTTATAGTAGCCATGAATGATCTTTTGTATTTCTGTGGTGTCAGCTGTAATATCTCCTGTTTCATTTCTTAGTGAGGTCATTTGGATTTTCTCTCTTCTTTTCTTGGTTAATCTTGCTAATGGTCTATCAATTTTATTTATCTTTTCAAAGAACCAGCTTTTTGTTTCATTTATCTTTTGTTTGCTTGTTTGTTTCAGTTTCATTTAGTTCTCTTCTGATCTTGGTTATTTCCTTTCTTCAGCTGGGTTTGGGTGTGGTTTGTTCTTGTTTCCCTAGTTCCTCGAGGTGTGACCTTAGAATGTCAGTTTGTGCTCTTTCAGTCTTTTTGATGGAAGTGTTTCGGGCTATGCGCTTTCCTCTTAGCACCACCTTTGCTGTATCCCAGAAGTTTTGGTATGTTGTGTCATTGCTGTTTGAAGAATTTTTAAATTTCCATCTTGATTTTGTTTTTGACCCAATGCTCATTCAGGAGCAAGTTATTTAATTTCCATGTATTTGCATGGTTTTGAAGGCTCCTGTTGGACTTGATTTCCAGTTTTATTTTACTGTGATCTGAGTGCTTGACAGGATTTCAATTTTCTTAAATTTATTGAGGCTTGTTTTACGGCCTATCATATGGTCTATCTTGGAGAAAGTTCCATGCACTGTTGAATAGAATGTGTATTCTGCAGTTGTTGGATGGAATGTTCTGTATATCTCTGTTAAGTCCATTTGTTCCAAGGTACAGTTTAAATCCATTGTTTCTTTGTTGACTTTCTGTCTTGCTGACCTGTCTAGTGCTGTCGGTGGAGTATTGAAGTCCCCCACTATTATTATGTTGCTGTCTATCTCATTTCTTATGTCTACTAGTAATTGTTTTATGAATTTCAGAGCTCCAGTGTTAGGTGTATATATGTTTAGGTGTTTAGGATTATGATACTTTCCTGTTGAACAAGGCCTTTTACCATTACATAATATCCTTCTTTGTCTCTCTTTCTTTTTTTGGTGGGGAGAGATGGAGTCTCAATCTGTAGCCAGGCCACAGTGCAGTGGCACGTCTTGGCTCACTGCAACCTCAGCCTCCTGGGTTCAAGTGATTCTCCTGCCTCAATCTCCTGAATAGCTGGGATTACAGGTGCCCATCACCATGTCTGGCTAATTTTTGTAGTTTTAGTAGAGATGGGTTTTCGCCATGTTGGCCAGGCTGGTCTGGAACTCCCGGCCTCAGGTGATCCACCCATCTTGGCCTCCCAAAATGCTGAGATTACAGGTGTGAGCTACCACACCTAGCCACTTTGGTGCTTTAATGCTCTATTTTTGTGCTGGTTGGCCTCCTGCCAGGAGGTGGTACTTTCCAGAGAGCATCAGCTGTGGTTGTATGGAGAGGTACTGGTGGTAAGCAGGGCCCTAGAACTCCTAAGACTATATGCCCTTTGTCTTCAGCTACCAGGGTGAGGAGGGAAGGTCCATCAGGTGGGGGCAGGGGTAGGCATGTCTGAGCTCAGACTCTCCTTGGATGAGTCTTGCTGCTGTTGGGGATGGGGGTGAGATTCCCAGGTCACTGAAGTTGTGTACCTAGGAAGATTATGGCTGCCCGTGCTGAGTCATTCAGGTTGTCAGGGATATGGGGGAAAGCCAGCAGTCACAGTCCTCACCCAGCTCCCACGCAAATTAAAGGGTGGCTCTTATACCCCATCATGTCCCCCCCCCCCAAAAGCCCTGAGTCTGTTACCAGGTAGTGGGCGAAATGGGCATAAAAACTTGCCCCAGGCCCACTTCCCAGCTGTGAAAGAAAAGAGCTTGGGGCTGGGTGTGGTTGCTCACGCCTGTAATCCCAGCACTTTGGGAGGCCAGGCAGGCAGATCACGAGGTCGAGAGATTGCTACTAAAAAATAGAAAAATTAGCTGGGCGTGGTGGCACAAGCCTGTAGTCCCAGCTACACGGGAGGCTGAGGCAGGAGAATTGCTTGAACCCAGGAGGCAGAGATTGCAGTGAGCCGAGATTGTGTCACTGCACTCCAGCCTGGTGCCTGGCAACAGAGCAAGACTCTGTCTCAAAAAAGAAAAGAGCTTGGTTCTTCCCTGAACTGTGGAGTCTGCACACCAGATTTGTGCCCTCCCCCAGGTTTTGGCCATGAGGTTTCATGCCCATTCAAACTATAACAAAGTTCAGCTAGAGCTTTCCTTTTCCCCATGGAGTTTTACCCCTTGCTCCTCTGGCCACCCTCCTGATGGATCCCTGTGGTGCCAGGCAGGAATGGGCTGCTTGCGGACCCAGCAAACTCCCAGGACCTTTCTGCTGCTTCCTCTACTCCTGTATTTTGCTTGGTTCTCTAAACTGACTCAGCTCCAGGTAAGATCAGAAACATCTTGCAAACAGACCTTCAGTTTCTCCAGTGGGGGTGTGTGTTCGGGAAATGAGGGTCTCCCTTTCTCACTTCCAGAGTTGGAGCACTCACAGTATTTGGGGTGTCTCCTGGGTCCTGCAAGAGCAGTTTGCTTGCTTCAGAGGGTCTGTGGGTCCTCTGGGGATTGCTGGTTTGTTCTTGTAGTTGATCTGGAGCTTAAATTCACAATGCGAGCCTCTGTACACTGCTGTGTCCAGAGCTGCAACCTAGTCCTGCCTCCCATCCATCATGATGATCCTCTCTCCTGCTACACACTTAAACACACAGATCCCTTGAAAACTCACTCACTATCACGAGGAACAGCAAGGAGGAAGTCTACCCCTATGATCCAATTACTTCTACCAAGACTCGCTTCCAACATTGGGGATTACAATTCAACATGAGATTTGGGCAGGGACACAAATCCAAACCATATCAATTAGCTTAACGTCTCCCAGCCTCATCTTCCTCAAACACCTCCCATCTTTGTCAATCATTACTTGCCCTCTGCACTTCAAGGTGGAACTTTTTGCTAGCTTTCTTATATTGATATTAGAAATCTTAGGAGAGTCCAAATCTTTTAGTATTTTGAGTGATTTTGAAAAATAGTGCATTTTATCTAATAAATATCTAGAACAATTTAGTATAACACATTTTATAGCAATTTAAAGTCTTAAAAACTCTTCTCATATTTTCTAAATTAAAACAAATAGTGGGCCAGGCGTGGTGCCTGACTCCTGTAATCCCAGCACTTTGCAAGGTGGGTGGATCACCTGAGGTCAGGAGTTCAAGACCAGTCTGACCAACACAGTAAAACCCCATTTGTACTAAAAAATATAAAAATTAGCTGGGCATGGTGACAGGTGCCTGTAATCCCAGCTACTCGGGAGGCTGAGGCAGGAGAATTGCTTGAATCTGGGAGGCAGAGGTTGCAGTGAGTCAAGATCATGCCATTGCACTCCAGCCTGGGTAACAGAGCAAGACTCTATCTCAAAAAAACAAAACAAAACAAAAACCCAAAAAAACTCACATAGCATTATAGATGTTTTTTGAATGACTTTGAATAAGATTAATTATTCTATATCACTCATAAGGCCTAACTGGCCTATTTCTAGTATTCTGAGCCCAATTCCAGAATGTTGAGCTACATAACTATTATCAGAGGGGACTGTTTGAGAAGGAAACACATCTACCCTCTGGGTGGTGACAATGATCAGGCTGTATGCAGCTGAAGTAAGTTCAGTCCAGCAGGCCTAACACTGTACATACATATTACATATTATATTATAGATATATATGATATTATATAAATGTTATCACAGTAAGTAGTAGGTGTTAGCTCACACATATGGGGCTCATAGCTCATAGGGAAAGAAGACCCACTGTTAAGTAACAAGAGCAGTATAGTTTACATAGGCAGACACGGCAAGAAGGAATCCAAGAGCAGTAACTATTTTGTTGATCAACAGGAAGTTGGCATAAGGAATAATGTCTGTAGGTAGTAGAGCTTCATTTCTCTTGAGACAGGCAATGGCAAGAGTTTAGCAGAATAAATCTTAGAGGGATTTTGTGTATAAATAATCAGAATAAGGATCCAGTTCCCCAAATTACAAGAAAGGGGAGGACAAGGTCCTTAAAGCCTGCCCAGTCATTGCTTTGGAGGTCAACATCCTAGTAATAGCAACTTGAATACTGTAACACTTTTCTACAGTTGTCTAAGAAGTTACCACAAATGTAGTGACTTAGCACAGCATATGTTTATTAGTTCACAGTTTCTTTTCCACAGGTTAGAAGAATGGGAATCAGTTAGTAGGGTCTTCTGCTCAGGGTCTTACTAGACTGAAATCAAAGTGTTGAACAGGGCTGGGACCTCACCTGAGGTTTGGAGTCCTCTCTGAACCTCATTTAGATGGCTGGCAAAATTCAGAGTCTTATGCGAGTAGGACTGAGTTCCTTGTTTTCTTGCTGGCTATCAGCTACAGATCTTTCTCAGCTCTTACAAGCCACCCTCAGGTCCCAGCCAACGGTGCTCTCACAAGATGGCAGTTTACTCCTTCAAAGGCAGCAGGAAAATCTGCCTCCAGTTGGCTACAGCAGAGTCTTATAAAAGGTAACATGGGACGGGCACAGTGGCTCACACCTGTAATCCCAGCACTTTGGTAAGTTGAGGCAGGCGGATCACCTGAGGTCGGGAGTTCGAGACCAGCCTGACCAACAAGAAGAAACCCTGTCTCTACAAAAAATTAGCCAGGCATGGTGGTTCATGCCTGTAATCCCAGTTACTCAGGAGGCTAAGGCAGGAGAATCACTTGAACCCGGGAGGCAGAGCTTGTGGTGAGCTAAGATTGTGCCATTGCACTCCAGCTTGGGCAACGAAAGAGAAACTTCGTCTCAAAAGGAAAAAAGGTAACATGATCCCTGGAGTGACTATCCCATCACCTTTGCCATGTCATGTAGCCTAATCAAGGAAATGACTATTCCCATAAGACTAGTAACTAGACAATGGTGTGTTGCTGCAGGGAAATTCTAAGTCTCCACAACTGTACCAGCCAGCCAGAAAAGCCAGCAGTGGGAAAGTGACCTTGCCTCACATTCCCTTTCAAATTACAGTAAGTGCATCTAATTGGCAGAACTCAATTTGCACACATAACTCACTAGAAATGTAATTTCTCACATTCTAATCCCTTCAGAATGAAAATGCTCCCCAAAAGGTCAGAATGGAGAGCAAAGTCAGATGTGTGGAAGAGAAGTGTTCTGCATGCCAGCCCTGGCATCTACATGAGTGATAAGAGGTTGCTGCAATGACAGGATGACCAGGCATGGTCAGTGTATCAGAGTGCTCCAGAGAAACAGAACCAATAGGATAGATATAATCTATAAGGGATGCTTTATTATAGGAATTGGCTCAAAAGATTATAGAAGCCAAGAAGTACCACATATGCTATTTGTAAACTGGAGAACCAGAGAAGCTGGTGATGTAATTCTGAGTTTGAAGGCCTGAAAAGCTGGGAGGCCACTGGTGCAAGTGCCAGAGTCCAGAGGCCTGAGAACCCAGAGATCTGATGTCTGAGGGCAGGAGAAGATGGATGTCCCAGATCCAGAAGAGGCAGCAAACTCATCCTTTCTCTCCTTTTGTCTTGTCTAGGCTCTCAACAGTTGGATGATGATATATGCCCACATTGGTGAGGGCGATCTTCTTAATTCAGCCTATTGATTCAAATGCTAATTGCTTCAGGACACCCTCACAGACACAGCCAGAAATAATGTTTTACCCACTATCTAGGCATTCCTTAACTTAGTCAAGTTGATACCTAAAATTAACCATCATAGTCAGGATTAATTAGCTGGAAGAGCATTAAATGTATGACATGAGTCATACTTTTTTTTTTTCTTTTTTGAAGCAAAAAAAAGGCACTTTATGTATCTAATTTATACCTATCCTATTCCAGGAAAAACTGAAAGAGGAGAGAAGAGATATGTGTTGGTAGAAAAAGAAAGGGGACATTCTAGTCAGCATTAACCTATATAAAACAGGGCAATAAAAATATTTGGATTGTTTTGCCTAGTTGAATCATTTAGTAGGTAGGTGTGGAGGATGACAGAGGGCTGTGGCTCATATAATCAAGGGCTCAGCTTTGATATGAGGTGATCTACTCAGAAATCCTGACATTTCTGAGCAGCAGAATGAAAATGAGGGAAACTATCAAAACAACATCTCATGTAAGCACCTTTAAAAATAAGGAATCTAGCTGAGTCATTGACGTCAGGATGAGATAAAATATAAAAATCCTCTGGCAAAGAATCCAAATTTTATATCCCACTGAAGTTTCAGATGCCAATTTGAATATAGTGATCTACTCTGCTAAGGAAAATACAGTGTAACAGGCCACAGTCTATAACATCTGTTTATAAATTCAAATCTTTCCAGAGGAGCTACAAAAAGACAAACCCTGCAAAAACACATTACTAGTTTTTCCCTTGTGCTTGTTTTCAACTTCCAGTATTATAAGTTGCTTCTAAAAGCTCTTTGTTTTTCATCTCCTTGTCACACCTGCATCAATAACAAACTCCATTCTCAATCTGTCCATGTTTCCTTTTAATGAGCAACAGTTAATTAGGAGTATTTCTGGTTTCAAGGCATCAGACAAGGTTCCATTTGGTAAAACCAAGTTAGAAATACATGGCCTAAATATATATAAATCTTAATCTAAAAGAATATACGCTGTTACAGAATCTTAAGTAATGTTAATGTTATTGATTATTAAGTAACCTTCATATTCATTAGCCAATGCTATGTAATGTTAGGTTCCCCAAAGATGGCAGCACTGTTGTCAAGCAATGGTGACCCCAGTGACCTGCACGTACACCTCCAGATGACCTCCTGGAGTCAGAAAGTTTGAGGTAATAGGAAAACCGCAAAAGAAGAATAGCTAGCTCCTGCAGTGCCTAATTAACTGACCTTGTAACATTCTGCCATTGTTCCTGCCTCAACTGATAAGCCAACCTTGTGACATCAGACCCTGTGACACCCCTGACTTGCAAAAACCACTCTGAACTGTAACTTTCCACTGCCTACCCCAAACCTATAAAACCAGCTCCTAACCCACCATCCTCTGCTGACTCTCTTTTCGGACTCAGCTTGCTTGCACCCGAGTGAATAAACACACAAAGCCTGGTTTAGGTGGTCTCTTCATTCAGAGCATGCTTAACATGTAAGGCACAAAAATAAATTACAGGCTCAATGACTAATCTCTAAGGAAGTATTCTTCAAAGGAACAGGAATGGACATTGAACATGCTTTAGGGATTTTTTAATTTTATTTTTTGAGACAGAGTCTCTTGTTCTGTCACCCAGGCTGGAGTACAGGGTCATGATGTAACCTCTGCCTTCCTGGTTCAAGTGATTCTTCTGCTGTAGCCTCCTAAGTAGCTGGGATTACAGGTGTGTGCCACCACGCCTGGCTAATTTTTGTATTTTTAGTAGTGATGGGGTTTCACCATGTTGGTCAGGCTGGTTTTGAACTCCTGACCTCATGATCTACCCACCTTGACCTCCCAAAGTATTGGGATTACAGGCATGAGCCACTGTGCCCAGCCTGAAATTATTTAAATCTTATTTTTACATTTCTGCAATACATTTTATATATTTCACCCATCTATATTGTATGCCCCAATGAAAGTGATTCTCAACTAGTTTTCTGAGGTGATGATAATGGACAAGTAACATTTGTATCTAAAATCTTTTGAACACCATCTCTATATCTGATCGTTCCTCTGTGTGAAGTCTGCGTTACCCACAGAGTTCAGTAAAAGCACACCTTCCAGCCTCTGCTAGAGTGCAACCATCTGACTTTAGTGTTCATCAAGCCGATATATCTGCATAAGACAGTCATTCAGATATGGGTTAAATGTGGTGAAAAGGAAGTCATTGGAAGACAGGGGTTCTGGGGCCCATTTGGTGTGGTTGCAGGTTCCTGCCTGCAGAGGTAAAACTAACTTACATTAAAGGTGGCAGCTGCCTTCTTCTCTAGCCGGTGCTGCAATGGGGTGTGGTTCCGCTAGCCGTTCCAAAGATTCTTATTTAGTATCTCCATTCCTACTTAAATCAGCTCGGCAGTTCTTGGAAGCGTAGTCGCAGGATCCTCAGCCTTTACCAAACTCTCAGTGGATCTGTGAGAGCTTCCCTTTTCCAACTACATAACTATGTGAAGCCAGGTTTTCTTCATCATACTCAGTCAAAATACCACAGCAGATCGAATTCAGATGATGATAGCAGAACACAGCTGCCTTCTATTAAGTTACACCTTGAAGAGAATAACATAGTATCTTCACAATTTCTTTTTTGTTGTTGTTTTGGAGAAGAGTTTTTCAAAACATTTCATTTTATGTTAACATGTAATAGGTTTGGTACTGGGTTATTTTTAATGAGTTAAGTATATTAAATATTACTTAGCTTTAATTCCTAATACAGTTAAGTGTGGATAGGTGTCGTACACAAAACAATGTTCCTTGGGGTTCTAAGCAATTTAGGGACCTCAAAAGCTTCTAAGAGTAAAGTGTCCCAGGAGGGTGTGGTGACTCATGCCTGTAATCCCAGCACTTTGGAAGGTCAAGGGGAGAGGATCACGAGGTCAGGAGGTCAAGACCAGCCTGGCCAACATGGTGAAACCCCGTCTCTATTTAAAAAATACAAAAATTAGCTGGGCGTGGTGGTGGGTGCCTGTAATCCCAGCTACTCAGGAGGCTGAGGCAAGAGAATCGCTTGTTCCCAAGAAGTGGAGATTGCAGTGAGCCAAGACTGTGCCATTGCACTCCAGCCTGGGCAACAGAGCGAGACTCTGTCTAAAAAAAAAAAAAAGAGTAAAGTGTCCCAAAACCAAAAAGTTTAATCACCATTGAAATAGATTATGCCATCTTCATCTAAAAATCTTGAATAGAAACAGCTATATTTTTCTTTAATTTGCCACCTAGATTTGGGTGAATATAAGAGAGAAGTTGGTTTAGAGACAATATATATTTCCTCCCTAAAGAGGAGGAGAGGGAGAAGCAGGAGGCAATATATGTTATTATATTGAACCAGTGGTCAATAGGAGTATTATGGAGAGTATCTGTTTCTACAAATGAAAGATTTTTTTTAACACTTATTTTTATTTTTATTTTTTGACACAGAATCCTCACTCTGTTGCCCAGGCTGGAGTGCAGTAGCTCGATCTCGGCTCACTGCAACCTCTGCCTCCTAGGTTCAAGCAATTCTCCTGCTTCCGCCTCCCAAGTAGCTGGGATTACAGGTGCCTGCCAGCACGCCTGGGTAATTTTTTTGTATTGTTAGTAGAGACGGGGTTTTTACCACGTGAACCTGACCTTCAGGGATCTGCCCACCTCGGCCTCCCAAAGTGCTGGGATTACAGGCATGAGCCACCGCGCTCAGCCTGCAGATGAAAGATCTTAAAGAAGACAGAACGAAGTGCCCACAGGAAAATGAACTGATACTGAATATTTCTTAATCATAAATATTTCTTAATTTCACACATCTTCATATTCATTGTTAGTTCAATAATCTTTTGTAACTCGTTTATAGCAACCAGTCTTAGGGGAGTTGAGAGGAGCTTAGTTCCAGAGGTTGTGGCCACCAAAAATGTTCTTCTTGGACCAGAAAGGACTTAAAGAATTTTATATATCCAGGAATCTTAATTTTATCACTCTGCTTACTCCATATCTTCTTGATCAATGTCCATGGAGGCTTACATATGGCAAAGTCAGAACACAGTTGATTATAAAATGAATATTTAATTAATAAATATTCCACAGAGCCTGTTTAGATTTTAAAAGGTCAAAATCCACATCTCTGAAGAGTCATCTAGCACCAAAAGTTCAGAAAGTGATAGTCTCATTAAATTTAGGAAGTTCTCTTTGGTTTGTTTGGGGTGAAGTACAGTCACCTGAAATCCTTTAGTCTTCAGTCAGTTGTCTTCTGGAACTGTTTGCATGCACAAATCAAAACATACCAGACTTTACACTAGGGTGGCAGCGGCTCTGTTTCATTAATCACCAAATAGAAAGAGCCTATCAGTGGCCTGGTGGGGTACCTCATGCCTGTAATCCCAGCACTTTTGAAGCAGGTGGATCACTGGAGTTCAGGAGTCAGAGATTAGCTTGGCCAACATGGTAAAACCCGTCTCTACTAAAAATAAAAAATTAAAAAAAAAATTAGCCTGGCATGGTGGCAGGTGCCTGTAATCCCAGTTACTCAGGAGGCTAAGGCAGGAGAATCTCTTGAAACCAGAGGTGGAGGTTGCAGTGAGCTGAGATCACACCACTGCACTTCAGCCTGGGTGACAGAGCAAGGCTCCATCTCAAAACAAAACAAAACAAAACCAGAAAGAGCCTAGCAGGACATCGAGCACATAGTAGGCAATCAACACTGATTAAAAGAATGAATCAATTCAGTTAATGGATGAACTCATCAGGCACTCTTCATTTTATTTTCCCTTCTAATTGACCAATCAGCACTCATGAACTAATATCTCACTGCCATTCTTACCTTGTATTTAGAAAAATTACTGTCCTGTTCTGAAATCCAATTCAAATTGCTGATATATCTATCATTAACAATTGCTATGAAAGTTTTCTCACTGCAAACTATTCTATTTATCCAACGAACACTTGTTATTTACTAGCAGAATATGACTTTATGCTTGCTCTTACAAGTTTAATAATAGGTAACATAGATAGATAGATAGATAGATAGATAGATAGATAGACAGATAGATAGATAGACTCATTGTAGGTCTCAGCAACTGGACCTACGGGACATAATTCAATCTAACCAAACATTCAATATGTACAACACTCCATGGTATGAGCCTTGTACATAAAAGATCAACATATAATTTCCCAGAAATCTCCCAAACAATGTAAAAGTGTTTAAACTATGATTATACTAAAAAGAATCACAAGCATTGTATGGCATTTTCTGAAAAACTCTTTCAGTTGTTTTTTTAAAAAAAATCCATGTTAATTTGGGTTCTTTACAAAACAGATGGCAAGATGGCATTAAGTTTGAAAGAGATTTATTGGAGGAGATATCTGTGAATTATGAAGGAGGGGAGTAGGTAGGGTTTGACACCTGTGAAGGAGAGAGTGAAGGAAAGGCGTCATGGGGTAGGAAGAATCTCAGACATTAGCATGTTTCTAAGAAAATTCTGGGCAATCTAATGGGAAGTCCTTGAGCCAATGTTGCCCACCAGGGGAGTGGGCCAGTGTTAATAGCCCTGCCATTCTCATTCATTGGCTGGGAACAGCAGGAACACGGCGGTAGATCCTATGGGGTAGCAGCTACGGTTCTCAATCAACTCTCCTTCTCACAGGAGATCTGGGTGATGCATTTCCAAGGCTACTACATCATCTTTTGTAGGTACCAAATTGATAGTCTTCAAGTTTTTTCATAAATGTTTGATAGACATACAGACTACAAGTGTTTTCATGCTGCCAAATTTCACCCACATATTTGAGAACTGTAGTGAAATATGTTACGATTAACTGAGGTTAAGAATTATATTAACACAACACTTTGTTATATATTTTAGCTTTTGAAGTATATAAATTGTCTTTTTTCTATTGCACATCATAGTGTAGAACACAAGCAAAACTATACAACAAAAATTTAACATATGATTTTTCTTTCTTTCTTCCTTTTCTTTTTCAAGACAGAGTCTTGCTCTGTTGCCCAGGCTGGAGTGCAGTGGCACAAACTTTGCTCACTACAAGCTCCATCTCCTGGGTTGATATGATTCTCCTGCCTCAGCCTCCCAAGTAGCTGGAATTATAGGCGTGCGCCACCATGCCCAGCTAATTTTTGTATTTTTTAGTAGAGATGGAGTTTCACCATGTTGTCCAGGCTGGTCTCGAACTTCTGACCTCAAGTGACCCACCTGCCTTGGCCTCCCAGAGTGCTGGGATTACAGGAGCGAGCCACCATGCCCAGCCTAACATAATGTTAATTTAATAAAAACCTTTATTAACTTGGGCAGTTGGAGGTTGACTAAATTATAGACTATTTCTAAAGAAATGTAGTTATTACGTTGCAGCATACATAGTAATTGCAACTAGAAGAATGAATGTTGACTGAGAGAGAAAACTGATATAAAGACCAGATGACTAGTCCCAATTACACACTAGTTAATTTGTTTCTGAGATAATAATTTTTATTCTCTTACATGAGTCTCTGTACAATCTTCTCAAATAATATTACACTTGTAAATCATAGCACACAGTTATCAGCCTACTGAATTCTATCTTCTACAGGCTTTGCAAAACCTTTCTAATTCAAGTGTAGCCTGGGAGCTGAAGGCCCAACCTCTGAGAGCGAGTGAGGCCAGATGACATGCAGCAAAGGATACCTTAGGGGAGCCCAGAAGTTCCTGTCCTTCCATTATTCCAGATCTGTAAACTGGACTTGACTTTTCCTGACCCAGTTATCAAAAGGCCACAGGGTAGGAGGTTTTGAGTCATCCAAACTGACTGAGCTAGTCCATTTTATCCCCTGCCTTTTTATATTTGCCCTCTACACCTGCTGTCTTAGTCTGTTTTCTGTTGCATATAACAGAATAGCTGAAACTGGGTAATTTATCAAAAAATGATCTTGCTTGCTTGCTTGCTTGCTTTCTTGCTTTCTCCCTTTCTTTCTCTTTCTCTTTTCTTTTTTTTCTGAGACAGAGTTTCACTCTTGTTGCCCAGGCTGGAATGCAATGATGTGATCCTGCCTCAGCCTCCAAAGTAGCTGGGATTACAGGCACGTACCACCACATCCACCTAATTTTGTATTTTTAGTAGAGACGGGGTTTTACCATGTTGTTCAGGCCAGTCTCAAACTCCTGGCCTCAGGTGATACACCTGCCTTGGCCTCCCAAAGTGCTGGAATTACAGATGTGAGCCACTGCACCCGGCTAAAATATATTTATTTCTTATAGTTCTGAAGGCTGGTAAGTCCAAGTTCAAGGGCGACACGTGGGCCAAGTTCAAGGGGTCTTGCTGGTGGAGACTAGATTCTCTATAATAAAGTCCTGAGGCATCACAGAGTATGATATGGTTAGGTGGCCAAATGTGCTAGTTCAGGTCTTTCTCTTACAAAGCCACTAATGCCTCATCCTTATGACCTCATTACATCCTAATTGCCTCCCAGAGGTCCTACCTATCAAGTAGCATAGTTGGAGTTCCCACTTCACTAATAGTATTACAATGGGGCTTAAGTTTAACATGAGTTTTGGAGACAAACATTCAAACCATAGCATTCTGGCACTGGCACTGTCCTCCCAAAACTAATGCTCTTATCACATACAAATACATTCATTCTATCCTCATAGCCCCAAAGTCTAAACTCATTCCAGTAACAACTCAAAAGTCCAAAGTCTTACCTGTGAGCCTGTGAAAATAATTTATCTACTTCCAAGATACAAGGGCATAGGATATACATTTCCATTTCAAAAGGGAAGGGAAAAATAGGAAAGAAAAATGAAGTAATAGGCCCCTAACAAGTTAGAAACCTAGCAGGGCAGACATTAAAACCTGAAGCTCAGCTGGGCACGGCAGCGCACGCCTGTAATCCCAGCACTTTGGGAGGCTGACGCGAGAGGATCCCTTGAGGTCAGAAATTCAATATCAGCCTGGCCAACATGGTGAAACCCCATTTCTATTAAAAATACAAAAAAACTAGCCAGGCATGGTGGTGGGTGCCCGTAATTCCAGCTACTCAGGAGGCTAAGGCAAGAGAATTGCTTGAGCCTGGGAGGCAGAGGTTGCAGGGAGCAGAGACCATGCCATTGCACTCCAGCCAGGGTGACAGAAAAAAGAATGAGACTCCATCTCGGGGGAAAAAAATAAAAAAACCCTGAAGGTGGAGAATAATCTCTTGTGACTCCATGCAGGCATCCTGTGACACTGAGGTAGGGAGTGGGCCTCCAAAACATTGGCCAATCTCATGCCTATGGCTTTGCTTGTTGTAGTCCACGTGGCTACTCTCACAGGTTGGAGTCAGGTGCCTGCAGCTTTTCCAGGCTGGTGTTGCATGCCGGTAGCTCTACAGTTCTGGGGTCCCAGGGTGGTCCTGCCCCTGTGGCTCAGAGTACACTGCCCTGGTAGAAACTTTCTGTAGCAGCTCTGGTCCCACATTTCCACTCAGCATTGCCCTAGTAGAGGGGCTTTCTGCAGTGGCTCTGCCTCTGCAATAAGTCTCTGCATGGGCCCACTGGCTGTCTGAAACATCCTTTGAAATCTAGGTGGAAGCTGCTATGTCTCATAGCTCTTGCTATGTGCCTGCAGAATTAGCACCACGTGGAGGCCACCAGGGCTTACTGCTTGTGCCCTCTGGAATGGGGGCACCAGCAAGCAGCATCTGTAACCACCTGCAGCACTGGATAGTGCTGCCAAGATTTACAGCTTGGACCTTTTGGAATGGCAGGTTGAGCCACACCAGCGGCCGCTTGAGCTAGAGCTGCCTGAGCAGCCAGAATGCCAGGAGCAGAGGCCCAAGGCAGCAAGCCCTTAGAGAGTGCCCTAGGCCTGTCCCTTTAAACCATTTTGCCATTTTAGGCCTCTGGGACCATGATGGGAGGGGCAGCTTCAAAGATTTCTGAAATGCCTTTGGGATCTTTCTCCCATTGTCCTGATGAATAATCTCTGGCTCCTTTCTAGCCATATTAATCTCTTTAGCAAAAAGTTGCTTGGTCATACTCTTGCTTTTCTCTGCTGAAAATACTCTTTCATTCTCTACCACATGTCTAGGCTTACAGTTTCCCAAATCTTTCTGCTTTGCTTCCCTTTTGATTAAAAATTCTGTCTTTAAGTCACTTATTCCTTCCTGCAGTTTAATGTAAGTGGTTAAAAGTAGCCATGCAATAGCTTGAATACTTTGTTGCTTAGATATTTCTTCCATCAAATATTCGAATTCATCGTTCTTAAGTTCAGCATTCCTTGGAACTGGATGGGAGTAGGGTGTTGCTATAAAACACCTAGCCTTGGGCATGGACATAATCCAGCCAAATTCCTTGCCGGTTTCTAAGAAAGGCTTTTACTCCCATTTCCAATACCCTGGTCTTCAGTTCCATCTGAAACCTCATCAGAATGGCCTTTACTGTCCATATTTCCATCAGCATTCTGGTCGCAACCACTTAAATAATCTCTAGGAAGTTCTAAACTTTCCCTAGTCTTCTTGTCTCCCTCATCAGAATCTAGGCTTTTTCTATCCTGCTCCTTCAAACTCTTCCAATTTTGCTCATTATCCTGTTCCAATGAAGCTTGTGGAAGCATTTTCAGATAACTTTATACCAAAACCTCACTTCCAGGGCCAGTTTTCTTAGCCCATTTTCTTTTGCTATGACTGAATACCTGATACTGGATAATTTTGAAAGAAAAGAAGTTTATTTCTTATGGTTTTGAAGGCCAGAAAGTCCAAAGTCAAGGGGCACATCTGGCCAGGGCCTTGAAGCTGGTGAAAACTCTCTGCAGAGTCCTAAGGCAGCACAGGGCATCACAGGGCAAGTGGGCTGAGTGTGCTCAGATGCTAACATGCTAGCTTAGGTCTCTCTTCCTCTTCTCATAAAGCATCAGCTCCACTTCTATCATAACCTATTTGTCCATTAACCCATAAATGAATTAATCTTCATGAGGGCTCTGCCCTCTTAAAGGCCAATCACCTCTTAAAGGTCTCACCTCTCAATACTGCCACATTGGGGATTAACTTTCAACATAAGTTTTGGAGGGGACAAACTTGCAAACCATAGCACCTATGTGAATTTTATGTTCCACAAACTAAAATATATATACTTCAGTTCACTCATGTAAATAATCACCATTTCCAACTAATAACATTTTAAATGTTGTATAAAACAATTTCAAGTATTTGAAATTTCATTTTTTAAAATCTTTCCTCCCACAATGCCTAGAGACTTGGAAAAATACATTCGTAATTTGAGGATAGTTAACACTTACTGAGAAGTATGTACTATACTACACACTGCTCCAAGTGGCTAACATGTTGTGTTGTACCAGTTTAAACATTGTTTCTGGATGTGTCTGTAAGGCTGTTTCTGAATGGGATTAGCATTGGAACTGGTGACCTCAGTAGGCTGTCCTTCCCAATGTAGCTGTGCATTATCCGATACATTGAAGGCATGAATAGGACAAAAGGTAGACGACGGATGAATTCACTCCTTTTTTCTTGCCTCACTGCTTGAGCTGGGACATCTCATCTCACTTCTTTGCCCTCAGACTGGATTTACATCACAGCTCCCCTGGTTCTCAGGCCTTTGGACTCAGACTGAATCACACCAGTTGCTTTTTTGGGTCTTCAGGTCTTCAGCTTGCAGATGGCACTATTATGGGACTTCTCAGCCTCCAGAACTGCATGAGTCAATTCCATATAATCTCTCTCTCTCCTACTGAAGAATCCTGACTAATACATGTTATTTATTCATTTAGTCTTCTCAACTTCCCTGTGAAGTAAAAGTGAGACAGGAATAATATGGGGTGGTCGCAGGAGAAGAGAAAATTCCAGGCAGCAGTTTTACATGACTAGCAAAAAGGAAACTGCCAAAATAGTTGTATAAACTAGGAGCTGATGAGAATAAACGAGGGGCTGATGAGATCCTGAAAAACCAGAATGTGAGCCAAGTTGGCTAAGACCTACTGGACCCAGCACGGCACTGGATTTGACCTGGGTTTCACCTAGTACCTCGTTATATGCTCATTAACATACTAAAGCACACACAAACCAGTGCCATGACTATTCTGGGAACACTGGTATTTGGTGTAAAAATCGGTGGCACCACAATTCCAAGAAATCTTCACCTTTTTCCAGGAATCCTCATGAATATTCCACCTCTTGATTACAGAAACACGTAAAGGTAGAAGCCCTAAACTCCAGAGTGACTCTCTTGAGTATGCCCACACTCCTCTTTCTTGAATGTGTAGTTTTTTGGTTTTTTTTTTTTTTTTTTTTTTTTTTTTTTTTTTTTTTTTTTTTTTTTTTTTTTTTTTTTTTTTACGAAGTCTCACTTGTTGCCCAGGCTGGAGTACAGTGTCATAATCTCGGCTCACTACAATCTCCGCCTCCTGGGTTCAAGCGAATCTCATGCCTCAGCCTCCCAAACAGCTGGGATTAAAGGCCCGCACCACCATACCCAGCTAATTTTTGTATTTTTAGTAAAGACGGGGTTTTGCCATGTTGGCCAGGCTGGTCTCAAACTCCTGGCCTCAAGTGATCCATACACCTTGGCCTCCCAAAGTGTTGGTATTACAGATGTGTCACCGCACCCAGCAGAATGTGTACTTTTCCACTTTGCAATAAATCTCCGTACTTTCACTATTTTCCGACTTGTCCTTGAACTCCTTCTCATCATGGTGTCAAAAGCCTGGATATCGGCTGGAGTTGAGGTCCCACCAGTGTTGGGGGACCTCCTCCAGCCTACCAGCATCAGAAGTATTATTATTTCTGCTTATACATAAGGTATTGAAGCACAGAGAAGTTAAATAAGTTATCCAAGGTCACATAGCTAGTAAGAGGTAGAGTCAGAATTTGAGCTCAAGTAACTGAGTAAGTAATTAACTGGCTCCAAGTTAAAGATTTTCTGTTATTTTTGTGGTCTCAAACTATAATGCATTATTTAACTCTCATTTTAAAAGCCACTATCCCCTAGTACACAGCAACACAATCATTTTAAAAAAATTATTTTATTTGTGCATTTTGTAAGCAACTAATTTAAACTGAAAAATGATGAAGTAAAGGCCTACAGCTCTAAGAATCATTTCTAGGATGGGCATGGTGACTCATTCCTGTAATCCTAGCACTTTGGGAGGCTGAGGCAGGTGGATCACCTGAGGTCAGGAGTTCGAGATCAGCCTGGCTAACATGGCAAAACCCTGTCACTACTTAAAATACAAAAATTAGCCACGCATGGTGGTGGGTTCCTGTAATCCCAGTACTCAGGAGGCTGAGGCAGGAAAACTGCTTGAACCTGGTGGGGTGGTTGCTGCAGCTGGGATAGTGCCATTCCACTCCAGCCTGGGCAACACAGCGAGGCTATGTCTCATAAAAAAAAAAAAAAAATATATATATATATATATTTCTACACTTATTAAATTAACATATGTTAATGATTATATTTTCCCTTTCCTAATTTATAGCAGCATATTTTCTTCTAAAGCCATCGTATATATATTTAAACACATTATGGAAACTACATGACATGAAGGACGTAAAGAAAGAAAATAATCAGAAATAAGTTAATTCAGATGTACGTATTCAGAAAACAATACTGAGCTTAAAGAATATGTGACTTAAAAATCAATACAGCGTCCTTTTCGTTCCCAATCTCCGTATCGTGTAGGTTCTGGGCCCCTGGGTCCACCTTTTTCTTTGGTCACTGGATTAACATCATCTGGAAATTCTAAGGAAAATAAGATATAAATAAAGCAGTCAATGGAGGTAGGAAAAGGATTATAGTCTATTTTATTTTATTTATTTATTATTATTTTTGAGATAGAGTCTCCTTCTGTCGCCCAGGCTGGATTGCAATGTCGTGATCTGGGCTCATGGCAACCTCTGCCTTCTGGGTTGAAGTGATCTTTCTGCCTCAGCCTCCTGAGTAGCTGGGATTACAGGTGTGTTACAGCAGCCTTGCTAGTTTTTGTATTTTTAGTAGAGATGGGGTTTCACCATGTTGACCAGGATGGTCTTGAGCTCCTGACCTCAAGTGATCCACCCACCTCGGCCTCCCAAAGTGCTGGGATACAGGTGCGAGTCACTGAGCCCAGCCTATGGTCAATTTTAAAGACAGGGTTGCATGATAGGCTAGATCTTAGTAACCAGGTTACCATATAGGCTTTAAATGAACTGTAAATGTAATTCTTTCTCCTGAGCTTGAGAAGAGAATACAAACTACAAATTCATAAGACCTGAAAGGTCTTGAAATAAGATTACTTTGAAGGAGTCCTTTGACCTAATGCCAGGTTTCTGAACAGTAAAATGGGGAGAACAATCATACTTTCCTCACTGTGTTGATAATTAAACAAGGTAATCCATGTAAAGGGTTTAGCATGGTGCCTGGTGCATAGGAATGCCAATTAATCTTAACTAGATAATTACTGTTCCTCATCATAGGGTTTTGGCTTCAGCAACTGGCTGGCTGGTACTGCCATTTATAAGCATAATAGTAATTATTATTCCTAATACCATGTGTCCGTAGTAGGACTCCCCATCATAAGCCAGGCTCAATTCTCAGCACTTTATGCATGCAAATTCATTTAATCTTCCTAATAACATAGGGGACAAGAACAATTATTGTTCCAATTTTATAGATGAAGAAAATAAGGCAAAAAGGGTTAAGAAAGTTGCTCTGTATCACACAGCTTCTAAATGATAAAACTGAATTTGAATTCAGACATCCTGGCTGCAATCTTGTTCTTAGCCCATACACTGTACTGCTCTGCATATGGAAAAAACAGGAGAGGAATCAACTATCAGACAGAGCTCTAATTCTCTGCTTTGTCCTGTTTTTTGAGATGGAGTCTAGCTCTCTCACCCAGGCTGGAGTAGTGCAGTGGTGTGATCTTGGCTCACTGCAGCCTCCACCTCCTGGGTTCAAGCAATTCTCCTGCCTCAGCCTCCTGAGTAACTGGGACTATAGGCACACACCACCATGCCCGGCTAATTATTGTATTTTTAGTAGAGATGGGGTTTCACTATGTTGGACAAGCTGGTATCAATCTCCTGACCCCAAATGATCTGCCCACTTCAGCCTCCCACAGTGCTGAGATTACAGGCGTGAGCCACTGCACCTGGCCCTTAATTCTTTTACTGTATCTATCTATTTATTTATTTATTTATTGTGGCCACCCTCCCAACACTTCCCATTCCTTCCCACATTTGAATTCTCTTCAGCAATTATCACTAATTTAGTATATTTAAAAAATTGATTATTGTCTGTCTCTCCCACTAAAATGTTAAGCTTCGCTATGGTAAAATTTGTCTGTTTATCCATCGCTGTTTCAGTGTCTGGCCCACAGAGGATACTTAATACATATCATATGAATGAAGAGATTTCCTCTTATCTTCACGGCAATCCTGTAAGCAGACAGTTTCATTCTTTATTCCACTCTTACTCTGCCAGGCCCTATGCTATGTAAAGATGGGGTAAGGGATACAGTAGTGACCATGAAATACAAGGCCCCTTCTTTCACAGGGTTTACAGAGTACTGAAGCAGGCCAGAAAAAGGGCAAACAAATACGTACAAGAATAACAAACTCTGGCAAGGCTAGAAAGGGAAAGTACAAAGTGCTCCATCATCTCAGTTTCTTCTCACCTGTCTTCTCATCCTAAGACAGGTATTAGAAGGAAACTGAAGCCCAGAGAGCAGAAGCCTCTGAGAGCTCCAGTTCAAACCCAGATCTGCTTCATCCAAACCCCAGGGTCACTTAGGTCTCGTTTACATTCAATCCCTGGAGAATCAGTTATACTCCTGAGCCACACACACCAAAAGACAACTAGACTTTTGGGGGTATGGGTGTCACACTCCCTCAAGGTGTGTATTCTCTGCTGAGGTCATCATTGTAGCTACTTACAGTAAGCCCAGATGTTTGAACCTATTCTATTGAGGAACCACACTGCTTGGACTCTGGAAGGTATAGAGGCCAAGGAACAACACCCCCTTGGCCTCGGAAGGTTTGCTGAAAATCAACTGATAAAAGACAGATTAATAGAAGAAAAGGTATATGGATTTTATTTTATCCTGCATAGCACGGGGGAACTGCAAGAGAATGATTACCCAAACTATATCTCTTTGAAAACTAAATGATCTTCACCAAAATCATAAAGCCCCTCTCTAGGCAAAAGAAAAAGGATACAGATTTTACCCTGAAAATTTTTCAAATATTCATTCTTTTATTATTGTTATATTGTGAATAAACTCTTCCTCATACTCATCATCACTCTGTTTTCTAAAGAATTCCATGCTTTAACTGCGATGCAAGTTGGCTTTTTCCTGCTCTATGACTCCCCCCGAAGGTCTAATGGAAGTTCTTCTTTCTCACTCATCTCTGTGGCTCACTGGAGGTCTTAGCTCAAGCTGCCATAACAAAATATCATACCCTAGGTAAACAACAGAAATTTATTTTCTCACAGTTCTGGAGGCTGGTAGGCTGAAATCACGGTGCTAGCATGGGTGGTTCTCATGGGTGCTTTCTTCCTGGCTTACAGATGGTTGCCTCTTGCTGTGTCCTCACGTGGCAGAGAAAGAGAGGCAGCAAGCTCTCTGGTATCTCTTCTTATAAGGGCATTATTCCCACCATCAGGAGACTACCATCAGCTTTATTAAAGTATTGTCTGCTTATAATAAAATTCACCCATTTTAAGTACGCAGTTCAGTAAATTTTAACAAATGTTTACAGTCAAGTAAATAACACAAAGTGTAAAACAGTTCCATCCCTTAAAGGGTTACCCTACTCTCAAGATCTAAACCTAATAATCTCCCAAAGGCCCCATCTCCACATACCATCACATGGGGGGTTAGAGCTCCAACAAATGAATTCTGGGGGGACATAATTCAGTCCATAGCACTGGGGAAGAAAGAGCAGGTCAAGATGTCCCTCCTCCTCACCGCTATTTCCAGCCTTTCATTCCAGTGCTCCACCTCTATAGCCTTTCTTTTTGGAATTCTGTAACATTTACTTATCCAATGCTTTTCTCCAGTCTTAACAATAAACTCAAAGATTCTTCTATCTTTTTGGATGGGATCAATATCTGGTTCATAGTTTCATCTCTCTCTCCCCATCATCCCTAATATCAACATTCACATTAATGAATCATCACATATCAAGGCTACAGAGGTCACCAATCCCTTTCCTGATGACTTTCATATCTAGTTCTGCCGTCCACTGGAGTTTATTATTTTTCGAGTATGTTCCTTCTCCAAATCCCAGACTCTTGTGGGCACTCTTCTGACCACAAACTCCTATATTTCCATGTCTCTTCTTCCTCACATTTGTTTAACCTAATTTTTTGCCCTTATAATAACCTACAGTTTTCTGAAACTTTTTGTTCTCACCATTAGCACCCTGGTACCTGCTCTCGGTGTCGCATTTTAGACTAATCCAACAGAATCCCTCTTCCACATTATACTAAGTGAAAGGAACCAGACACCAAAGATTACATATTGTAGAGTTTGATTTATATAAAATCCTAGAAAGAGCAAAACTACAATGACAGAGAACAGATCAATGGTTGCTGGGAGGAGGTGGAGAGAGGATGAATTGCGTGGTGCCTCTTTAGGGGACAGAACTATGTTATACTTTGTGTGGTCTCCGTGACTGTAAACATTTGTTAAAACTCACTAGCTGGGCACAGTTGCTCACGCCTGTAATCCCAGCACTTTGGGAGGTTGAGGCAGGTGGATCACAAGGTCAGGAGTTGGAGACCAGCCTGACCAACATGGTGAAACCCCATCTCTACTACAAATACAAAAATTCAGGCATGTTGGTGGGTGCCTGTAATCCCAGCTACTCGGGAGGCAGACACAGGAGAATGGCTTGAACCTGGAAGGCAGAGGTTGCAGTAAGCTGAGACTGCACCACTGTACTCCAGACTGGGCAACGGGGCAAGGCAAGACTCCATCTCAAAAACAAAAACAAAAACAAACAAAAAAAAACCAACCAACCAACCAACCAAAAAACACCTTACTCAACCATATGTTTAACATGGGTGAATTTTATTATATGCAGATTATATTTAATAAAGCTAATTAAAACAATCTCTATTCAAATACATTTCCTTACTGCTCACTGCATAAAGCCCTTACACTGTAATCTGGCAGTTCAGGCCCTCCCAGATTCGAGCTGAACCTGCATTTCCAGCTTTATATTCGATTAATTCAAGCCTATCCAACTTACAGTCCACGGGCTGCATGTGGCCCAGGATGGCTTTGAAAAGTGGCCTAACACAAATTCATGAACTTTCTTAAAACATTTTTTTTGTGTAATTTTTTTTTAGTGAATCAGCTATTGTGTTAGTGTATTTTATGTGTGGCCTAAGATAATTTTTCTTCCAACGTGGCCCAGGAAAGCCAAAAGATTGGACACCCCTGTATTAATTGAATATATACATAATTTATGCTGAAGCCAAAGAGGCCCATTAGCTGTGTCTTGCAAGTGTTAATGTTCTGCAGCCTCTTTCTCCAGGTATTCTGAGATATTCTTCTTACCATACCTTATCTACTTATAAAAATTTTAGTTTTCTGGCTGGTCATGGTGGCTCACGCCTGTAACCCCAGCACTTTGGGAGGCCAAGGCAGGTGGATCACCTGAGGTCAGGAGTTTGAGACTATCCTGACCAACATGGTGAAATCCTGTCTCTACTAAAAATACAAAAATTAGGTCACGCATGGTGGCAGGTGCCTGTAATCCCAGCTACTTGGAAGGCTGAGGCAGGAGAATCGCTTGAACCCGGGAGGCAGAGGTTACAGTACACTGAGATCGCACCATGGTACTCCAGCCTGGGTGACAGAGCAAGACTCCATTTCAAAAAAAAAAAAAAAAAATTATTTTCCCTAGACCCCAGCTCTCTAGTCTACTTTTCTCTGATCTTTTTGTGTATCTCTCACGTGAGTTAGCAGATGATGTCCTGCTCATAGTTATTTATATCATCTTCCCTTCTTATTCATCTTTATATCAAGCAGGGTGCCTAGCTACATTGTCCTTTATCATCTTAATAATCTACTCTTTTCAAGGAGACAACCTACACAGTTTTCTTAGAATAAAGTAGATACTAGAGGCAGGGAGACAAGACTAGAAGGAAGGAAACAAAGAAGCAGAGAGGCTTGTTAGGAGACCAGTGAATGACTGACAGCTTGAATTTGGGCCTTATTAGCAGGATGAGTAAGAGGGAATACATTTGAGAGATGTTAAGAGGGTAGAAGTAACAGGACTTGGTTAGAGATCTGTCACAAGAGACAGGAAGAGGCAGAAGTGAAGGATTATCCCCACGTTTTGGGCTCGGGTAACCTGGTAGATGGGGTGGACTGGAAATCCAGAAGGAAGAGGAGGATATGAGGTCAGGCTGGTGGGAGGGCTAAAGGTGAGTTGGAACAATGGGTATAGGATGACTGTAGTTTTGGAAATATTAATTTTGAGACATTTGGAATATGCAAAGAAAGATATTCAGGAGGCAAACGGAGACAGGAGAGTGACACTCAGAAAAGAGGTCTGATTAGAAGTATGAATGTGTGAATCATCAACACATAAGTGATATTTAAAATCACTTTAAGCCGGGTGCGGTGGTTCATGCCTGTAATCTCAGCACTTTGGGAGGCTGAGGTGGGAGCATCGTTTGAGCTCAGGAGTTCCAGACCAGTCTGGGCAACATACTGAGACTCTGTCTCTTCAAAAAAGTAGAAAAATTAACCGCGTGTGGTGGTACGTGTCTGTAGCCCCAGTTACATGAGAGGCTAGTTACAAGGGAAGATCATTTGAACCCAGGAAGTTGAGGCTTCAGTGAGCTGTGACACTACCATCGCACTCCAGCCTTGGTGACAGAGTAAGACTCTGCCTCAATCAATCAAATCATTTTAGGCCCAGTTACAAGGGAAGATCATTTGAACCCAGGAAGTTGGGGCTTCAGTGAGCTGTGACAGTACCACTGCACTCCAGCCTTGGTGACAGAGTAAGACTGCCTCAATCAATCAAATCATTTTAGGGAAATATGAAATCTCCCTAGAAATGCTTAGGGGGCTAAGAACAGAGGCCTGGCAAATACTCACACTTAGGTATTGGACAGAAGCAGAGGATCTTTAAAAGGGGCCCAGGAAGAAATGTTTGAAGAAACAGAGTGAGAAACTAAATAAAGCATGCCAGGTATGGTGGCTCACATTTGTAATCCCAGCACTTTGGGAGGCCGAGGCAGGAGGACTGCTTGAGCCCAGGAGTTGAGGCCAGCCTGGGTAACATGGCGAGACCTCATCTCTACAAAAAAGTTTTTAAAATTAGCTGGGCATGGTGGTATGTGCCTGTGGTCTCAGTTACTCAGGAGACTAAAGCAGGAGGATAGTTTGAGCCAGAAAGGTTGAGGCTGCATTGAGCCATGTGTTCATGCCACTGAACTTTAGCCTGGGTAACAGAGCAAAACCCTGTCTCAAAAAACAAAACAAAATAAAACAAAACACACACACACACACACACACACACACACACACACACACACACACAAAATGAAACTAAGGAAAGCATAATGGAAATCAAGGAAGGAGACTTCCAGAAGGAAATGTTAACACTGTCAAAGACTGTGGATTGTTCACATAAAACAAGGATCGAAGAGCACCTGCTGTATTTGGTGATGTTTGTGAGTACAGTTTCTAAGCAATGCTAGGTTCAACATTAACTTTAGTGATACAAAACTTACATTGAATGCCTGCCTACCATTATGTCCAATAGATGATTAGCTTATAAAATGTGTTGCTTTTTGCTTTCTTCTATTTTCATTGTGGTAAAATATATACAACATAGTACTTATCACTTAACCACTTGTAAGCATACAATTCAGCAGTATCAAATACATTCACGGCTAGGTGCAATGGCTCATGCCTGTAATCCCAGCACTTTGGGAAGCTGAAGCAGGTGGATCACCTGAGGTCAGGAGTTCAAGACCAGCCTGGCCAACATGGTGAAACTCCATTTCTATTACAAGTACAACAATGAGCCAGCGTGGTGGTGTACCTGTAATCCCAGCTACTCAGGAGGCTGAGACAGGAGAACTGCATGAACACAGGAGGCAGAGGTTGCAGTGAGCCAAGATCATGCCGCCACTGCACTCCAGCCTAGGTGAAGAATGAGACTCTATCTCAAAAACAAAAGCAACAACAAAAATATATTCACAGGGTTGTACAACCGTCACCACTATCTATTCCTAAAATGTTTTCATCATCCCCACAATGAACTCTGTACCTACTAAACAGTAACTTCCCCCTTAGTCCCCTGAGTCTCTGATAACCTCTATTCTACTTTCTGTCTCTATGGACTTGTCTATTCTAAGTACTTTATATAAGTGGAATCATTTAATATTTGCCCTTCTGTGTCCAGCTTATTTCACTAAGCATAATGTTTTCAAGGTCCATCCATGTTGTAGCATACATTAAAATTTAATTGCTTTTTATGACTGAATCGTTTTCCACTGTCTATATATGCTACATTTTGCTTAACCATTCATTTGTTCATGAACATTGGGTTGTTTCCACCTTTTGGCTACTGTTAATAATATGATGAACATAGGTATAGAGATATCTGTTCAAGTCCCTGCTTTCAATTCCTTTAGATACACAACTAAGAGTGGAATTCCTGGGTCAAAAGGTAGTCCTATGTGTGACTTTTTGAGGAATAGCTATACTGTTTTCCACAGTGGCCGCAACATTTTATATTCCCACCAGAAACGCATGAAGGTTTCAATTTCTCCACATCCTTCCCAATACCTGTTATTTTCCACTTTTAACTATTATAGCCATCCTAGTGGGTGTGAAGTAATATCTCATAGTTTTCATTTGCATTCCCTAATGATAATGATGCTGAGCTTCTTTCCATGTGTTTGCTGACCACTTGTACATTTGTATACCTTCTTTGGAGAAATGTCTAATCAAGTACTTTGCTATGTTTGATTTTTTTTTGGTCAATTATTGGAGTTCACACACACACATATATATATAATATACACATATTATATATTTGTTATTTATCATACCTCATTATTCATATAACAAAATATATAAGTTGAGACTCAAGTGCTTTGCTATTTTTGATTTTTTGTTGAGTTATTGAAGTTCTTTATATATATATAATATACACGTTATAGATATATAAAGTGGCTATATTTATTATACCTCATTATTCACATAAGTTAAGACCTTCTTTGACACAAATAACATGATGTTGATGTTATTTGTATCAAAGGTCTTAACTTATGTGAATATGGAACAATAAATACAGCCACTTTATATATATAATGTGTATATTATACAAATAACATGATGTCATCTGTATCAACAAATATATTTATATATATTTTGTTATGTGAACTTGTAAATTTTATGTGAATAATGAAGTAAAATAAATAAAACAAACACAATCAAATACCTGTTAGAGTCTTGAAAATCTTTTTTATTAAGAAACCCACATGTATTGTTGGTCAATATGGTGATTTTACTCATTGTTGAAATATGCTTTATTACTAAAGAATTTAAGCAATAACACATTTCTTTTCTTTCATTCATTTTCTCAATAACTAAAACATTTTCCTTGATACTTTAAAAATTGAGAGGTGCTTAACTATACTTACTTTCCAGTGGTTCTTTCTCTAAGTGGGAACCCTCTGGTGCATCAAAACGACCTTCTGGTAACTTTGGCTTCTTAAGGGACTGTTTGACAAGTTCAGACTTTCCTCCTTGAGAAGAACTTGTTTTCCTCAGAGAACGACACAAAAAGGGTGATCCTAGAAAAGTTGAGATAACAGAAAAATATTATTCCACTTCAAACATTTATAAATTTTATTTATTTGTTTTTAGTTTATACATTCACATTTCTCAAAGTACAAAAAGATACAGAGTGGAAATTCTTCCTTAGGCAGCCATTTCCCTTCCTGGATGACCACCAGTCTGAAAAGAAGGGCTATGAAATAAATTAGTTAACCATTATCAACACTGCAGAAACTTGTACTAAAGCATTAATACCTATCTGAAGCAATAACAAAAAAAAAAAAAAAAAAAAAAAAAAAAGGAGTTTGAATATTAAGAGTAACTTAGTGGTACAAACTTTTCAAGGACAATATTTAGGATTCAAATCTCTAAAAGTCACAAGTGGCTATATTTAAATCCTAATTATGGTCCTCTTTTTCTGTCAACTAAAACTTTAAGAATACATCAAGTTGGGCACAGTGGCATGCACCTGTAGTCTTAGTTATGCAGGAGGTCGAAGAGGGAGGACTGCTTGAGTCCAGGAGTTCAACTCTAGTCTGGGTAACATAGTGAGACCATGTCTCTAAAAAAAACATCGTTTTATGGGGAAAGAACTCCCTATTTGATAAATGGTGCTGGGATAGTTGGCAGCTATATGCAGATCAATGAAACTAGACCCCTATCTGTCATCACATACAAAAATTAACTTGAGACGGATTAAAGATTTAAATGTAAGACCTCAAACTGCTAGAATCCTACAAGAAAACCTAGGAAACACTATTCTGGACATTAGCCTTGGGAAAGAATTTATACCTAAGTCCTCAAAAGCAATTGCAACAAAAACAAAAATTGCCAAATGGGACCTAATTAAACTGAAAGCTTCTGTACAGTTAAA
>NW_016107533.1:1515902-1522825 GCF_001604975.1 Cebus imitator
AAACTACACATCCGAGAAAAGTCTCATATCCAGAATCCATAAGGAACTTAACAAGCAAACAACCACATCACTAAAACATAGACAAAAGACATGAAGAGACACTTCTCAAAAGAAAACATACAAGCAGCCAACAAACATATTAAAAAATGCTCCACATCACAATTATTAGATGAATGCAAATTAAAACCACAGTGACAGACCATGTCACATCAGTCAGAATGTCTATTATTAAAAAGTTAAAAAAACAACAGATGCTGGTGAGGCTGTAGAGAAGATGGAATGCTTATATACTGCTAGTGGGAATGTACCTTAGTTCAGCCATTGTGGAAAGCAGTTTGGAGAGTTCTCAAAGTAATTAAAATAGAACTATCATTTCACCCAGCAGTCCTGTTACTGGGTATAAACCCAGATGAAAGCAACTCATTTTTCATTCCAAAAAGACACATGCATGTTCACAATAGCAAAGACACAGAATCAGCCTAGATGCCCATCAATGGTGGACTGGATAAAGAAAATGTGGTATATATACACCATCGAATATGATGCAACCATAAAAATAATGAAATAATGTCGTTTGTGGCAACATGCATGCAGCTAGAGGCCATTATCCTAAGGGAACTAATGCAGGAATGGAAAACCAAATATCGCATATTCTCATGTATAGTTCTACAGAGTGAAACACTGGATACTCTGGAACATAAAGAAGGCAACATTAGAAACTGGGTACTACTATGGGGGAGGGAAGGAGGGGGTGCAAGGGTTGAAAAACTAACTTTTGGGTCATTACCTTGATGGTGGGATTATTTGTATCCCAAATCTCAGCATCACACATATACCTAGGTAACAAATCTATACATGTATCCCCCGAATCTAAAATAAAACTTGGAATTTTAGAATACACTGGGTGTTTGAAATGTGTAAATGAGATCATTTTCTCTGTAGTTTGTAAAGAGAGTTAAACTTTCAGTGCTATCAAAGTTATCCAAACCCTTCTTGAGATAATGTTCAATAAGGGCAAAACCACAGGGAAAAAAGTGATCTCAGTGTTAAGGGTTTTCGGCCTGCTAAAGAAATTGCTTTAGAAGCAGAAAAATTTGGGTACAAGTTCCAGCTACAGCCCTGTGGCAAGCACAATAGAAGGAACACAGCTGGTTTTGGCTCAGTGAGACCCCTTTCAGACGCCTGATCTCCAAAACTGTAAAATGTGTTAAGCCACTAAATTTGTGATAATATGTTATAGCAGCAATAGGAAACAAATGCAACCACTTACTAGGGGTTTGACATTGGTCAAGTTTCCCTGTCTGTTTCCTTCCCTCTAAATAGAAAATCACAGTACCTATCACATGAGATTGCTGAATGAATGGGAAAATTTATGCCTTTAGTGTAGTGACAAACAGTATCTATTGTTATTTTGATTGAATTATTTGTAAGCTCTTGACAGCCCTACATATAATTAGAATGCTTTTTCATTTCACATATCTTTCTCATATTCTAGCCATCACTACATAACCCTACCTCGTTTAAAGAAATAGACACAATACATACGCATACAGTTAATATAAATGAATATGTGTATGTCTGTGTATGCGTACACAGTGAGTAAGGACATCAATAACTTGAGCCTAACTCTGGGATGCATAAGTTAATTTGCATAAGGGTTTCTGGTGAAGAACAGAAAACTGTATCCTGGGAAAAGGGAAGAATGGCAAACTCTAAGTTTGCGAAACTGGTCCCTAATATGACCTTGCAGACTTCTTAAAGACTTTATCTGTAGAAAGAGGGTTTACAAGGAAAAGTTGAAAGACCAGTTTTCTCAAGGGACTCAGGCCATTGGAAACATAAACAGAACTATTTTTGTAGTCAGGTAGCTGTGACAGAATACGGGGGAAGATAATGCCCCTCATTCCTGTATAGTACAAGATAAGAAGGGACACTGTGCTCCTTGGTACCTGCAGGCTTTACAGCTTTGGACACAGTGTGTGCACATCAGCCTGCCAGGGGTGCTGGTAGTGAAGCACATACAAGTAGTTTCAAAGGGAGATCATAAGAAACAAAGACGTGTCAGATGAGGAGCTAAGCCCAAGGACCACTCCTATTAATTCTGCCTATTAAATAGTATGTGTTCAGCAATAGTAACTGTATTAATGTTCGTATTTCATTTTGGCTATCAGCAGACTTCTGACTACCTCGACCACACAGGAAATAGCTGACAAACTTAAAGTAAAAGCCATCTTTTAACAGTGTAAGGAAATAACAACCATAAAGCCCAGGTCTTCCACTTCAAGGGGTGGTTTGACTTTATCCAAACCTACTTAGAATTGTGTTTACATGGACAAAATAAACAAGAAGAAAACCTTCTAAAAGAAGAAATAATAAAAGCAAAAGAATGACTCTCTCATACATACATACACATATACAAAAACAACACACAACTCTAAGCTTTTGTCTCTGGCAATTTGAGAAATCAGAAATGCCAAAACCCCACAGCCATAAAATACCTAAAAAGGTAAAACAAAATCCCTTCTAAATCAAAGACAGAACCTTTATGAAAGTAAATGATGATAAACCGAAAAGACAGTCCAGTGAGGTAAACAAACAAAAAGCCACATTTCTTGTCTTTTTTTTTCTTGAGACAAAGTAAAAATATTAGCCACCACACCCAGTTAATTTTTTATATTTTTAGTAGAGATGGGGTTCCATCATGTTGACCAGGCTAGTCTTTTTTTTTTTTTTTTCAGAGTCTCGCTCTGTCCCACAGACTGGAGGGCAGTGGCACGATCTCAGCTCATTGCAACCTCCACTTTCCAGATTCAAGTGATTCTTGTGCCTCACCTCTCAAGTAGATGGGATTACAGGCACCCACCAATGCGCCAGGATAATTTTTGTATTTTTAGTAGATAGGGTTTTGCCATGTTGGCCAGGCTGGTATCAAACTCCTGACCTCAAGTGATCCACCTGCTTTGGCCTCCCAAGGTACTGGGATTATAGGTGTGAGCCATGGCACCCCGCCTTCTTGTGTCTTTCTTGCCTATAGTTTGGGATATAGAGCTTTGGGGACAGCAGGGAGATGACAGTCTCTTAAGCTCAGGCAAAACAGAAAGCATATTAGAGGCCAGGACTCAGGGGGGCTCACATACTGAGAAAACAAAGTAAACTGGAAGATTTTTTTTATTTTTTGAGACAAGGTCTTGCTCTGTTGCCCAGGCTTGAGTATAGTGGCATAATCATGGCTCACAGCAGCCTTGAACTTCTGGGCTAAGACATCTTCCTGCCTCACCCTCCTCAGTAGCTGGGATTACAGCTATGCTCCACCATGCCCAGCTAATTTTTTTATTTTTTGTAGAGATGGGGGCACAGGGGGAGTCTCACTATGTTGCCCAGACTGGTTTTTAACTCCTGAGCTCATGCAATCCTCTTGCCTCAGCCTCCCAAAGTGCTGGGATCACAGGTGTGAGCCACCGCACCCAGCTGAAAGATTTAAAACATAGATAAAAAAAAAAAAAACACCTGGGGATTTTGTTAAAATGTACATTGAGTAGTTTTAGGTGGGACTTGTGATTCTTGAATTTTTAACAAGCTCCCAGGTGATGCTTATGACACTGTTCCAAATACCAAGGAACTAGAAGACAGTTAAAGAAGGAAAAGCATCCACTTTAACCTTGGTTCTGAGTGAAGATGTGAAAAAAAGAAGCCCCTCTGAGATTCTGAAGCCACTGGCTGACCCACATCTGTGTTTAGGCCTAACTACACACTATCTGCATCTTCTGCATCTCCCAGAAATCCCTAATCATTTTTTTTTTTTTTGAGATGGAGTCTTGCTCTGTTGCCCAGGCTGGAGTGCAGTGATTTGATCTCAGCTTACTGCAACCTCCACCTCCCACTTTCCAGCGATTCTCCTGCCTCAGCCTCTAGAGTAGCTGGGATTACACGTGTGCAGCATCATGCCTGACTAATTTCTGTATTTTTAGTAGAGATAGGGTTTCACCATATAGGCCAGGCTGGTCTTGAACTCCTGACCTCAGGTGATTCATCTGCCTTGGCCTCCCGAAGTGCTGGGATTATAGCTGTGAGCCACTGCGCCTGGCCACCCCCACACATCTTATTATAAAGTGGACCCAAGTCTAAAGCTGAAGTGTTCCCAGACACATGGCAGAGGTAGATGCAAATCCTCTCAAGAGATAGAACTCTCCACCCATGTCTCATGGCGGTCTCACAGAGAAAATTCCAAAAAAACATTCAAGGAAACAAAGCCACCACAAACAAGTCAGTAGAATCAATGTACAAAGTAACAGTGGGACACCAAAGATTTTGTATACAGAATTCAGAATACAAAATAACTGGTAAATTTTTTTTAATTCTTTTTTTTTTTTCCCTAGACAGAGTTGCACTCTGTTGACCAGGCTGGAGTGTAGTGAGTGGCATGATCTCAGCTCATTGCAACCTCTGCCCACCGAGTTTAAGCGATTTTCCTGCCTTAGCCTCCTGAGTAGCTGGGATTTCAGGCATGTGCCACCATGCTTGGCTAATTTTTGTACTTTTAATAGAGATGGGGTTTTGCCATGCAGGCCAGTCTGGTCTCAAACTCCTGACCTCAGGTGATCCACCTGCCTCGGCCCCCCAAAGTGCTGGGATTACAGGTGTGAGCCAACTGTGTCCGGCTAGCCTAATCATTTTTCATCGTTCTCTTATTGCTTACATATTTTTGGCTTTGTGAAAGTTTTTTTTTTTTAGGCCGGGCGTGGTGACTCACGCCTGTAATTCCAGTACTTTGGGAGGCCGAGGCAGGCAGATCATTTGAGGTCAGGGGTTCCAGATGAGCCTAGCCAACAAGGTGAAGCCCTGTCTCTACTAAAAATAGAAAAAATTAGCTGGGCATGGTGGCAGGTGCCTGTAATCCCAGCAGCTTGGGAGGCTGAGGCAGGAGAATAACTTGAACCCTGGAGGCAGAGGTTGCAGTGAGCTGAGATCATGCCACTGCACTCCAGGCTGGGTGACAGAGCAAGGCTCTGTCTCAACAAAAAAAAAAAAAAAAAAAAAAAAAAAAAAAAAAAAAAAAAATGATTAGGCCACCGAGAACGGTGGCTGACCCCTGTAATCCCAGCACTTTGGGAGGCTGAGGTGAGCAGATCACGAGGTTAGGAGTTGGAGACCAGCCTGGCCAACATTGCGAATCCCAGTATCTACCAAAAATACAAAAATTAGCCAGGTGAGGTGGTGGGCGCCTGTAATTCCATCTACTTGGAAGGCTGAGGCATGAAAATTGCTTGAACCTGAGAGGCAGAGGTTGCAGTGAGCTGAGATGTTGCCATTGCACTCCAGCCTGGGTGACAAGAGCAAGACTCCATCTCAAAGAAAAGAAAAATGATTAGGCCAAAAAAAAAAAAAAATGGAAATTCAGAAATAACAAATCTAAAAATAAAAAGGCCAAGTAGCTGGTTGGGCATAGTGGCTCCTGCCTGTAATCCTAGCACTTTGGGATGCTGAGGTGGGTGGATCACCTGAGGTCAGGGGTTCAAGACCAGCCTGGCCAACATGGTGAGACCTCGTCTCTACCAAAAACACAAAAATCAGTCGGGTGTGGTAGCGTATGCCTGTAATCCCAGCTACTCAGGAGGCTGAGGCAGGAGAATCACTTGAACCCGGGAGGTGAAGGTTGCAGTATGCCACTGCCCTCCAGCCTAGGTGACAAAACAAGGCTCTGTCTCATAAAAAAAAAAAAAAAAGACTGAAAGTGTGGTCAGGCGTGGTGGCTCACGCCTGTAATCCCAGCACTTTCGGAGGCCGAGGCAGGCGGATCACAAGGTGAAGAGACCGAGACCATCCGGGCCAACATGGTGAAACCCCATCTCTACTAAAAATACAAAAATTAGCTGGGTGTGGTGGCATATGCCTGTAGTCCCAGCTACTTGGGAGACTGAGGCAGGAGAAGTGCTTGAACCCGGGAGGCGGAGTTTGCAGTGGGCCAAGATTGTGCCACCGCACTCCAGCCTGGCGCCTGGTGACAGAGTGACATTCTGTCTCAAAAAAAAAGGCTGGAAGTGTTGTAAAGCCTTTGGTAAGGCTACTACGAAAAAATGAGAGAAGGCGAAATAAATAATGTGAGAAAAAGAAAGTACATAATTACATGGAGAGCAGGAAATTTTAAAAAATAACACAAACTTTATGCCTATATATTGAAACAATAAAAAACGAAACGTTCCCAGAAAAAGTTAACTTACCGGAGAGAGAGATCCAAGATGGCTGATCACTAGCAGCTCAGGATTGTAGCTCCCACTGAAAGCACAGAGAACGAGAGGACTCCACACTTTCAGATCAATTTTTGCTGCTCAGGCACCAGGTGATTCCCAGCGGAGGAGCCCCACGTGTCGCCAGCGCGACTCTTGTGGCCGGTGAGGCGGTTCTTGGTGCAGAGTAAAAGCACCATCAATCTTAAAGCCGCTGTTTTGGCCGGCAGAGTGGGTTGCTCAGATTTTAGCGCCGGAAGTCAACAAGTTGGACGTCCATTCAGAAACCCAACTATAAAGACGGTAATTATAAAGACCACAGATGGATAAATCTATAACGAAGGGAAGAAACCAGCCTAAAAAGGCTGAGAATACCCAAAATCAGAACGCCTCTCCCTCTACAGGGGATCACAGTTCCTCATCAGCAACAGAACAAGGCCTGATGGAGAAAGACTGTGTTCCATTAGCAGAAGAAGGCTTTAAAAAGTGGATGATAAGACACTTCTGGGAATTAAAAGAACTTGTTCTAACCCAATGCAAAGAAACTAAGAACTTCGAAGAAAGACTTGACGAAATGTTGACAATAATACACAATTTAGAGAGAAATATAAGTGAATTAATGGAGCTGAAAAACACAACACGAGAACTTCGCGAAGTATGCACAAGTTTTAACAGCCGAATTGATCAAGCAGAAGAAAG
>NW_016107533.1:1523970-1524952 GCF_001604975.1 Cebus imitator
GTTTAAATGAAATATTGGTTGGCTGCTTGTTAGTTATTTTCTTCCCTCATTTTTTTTTTCCATGTCTCTATTACTAAACACAATTACAGGCATGCCCATTTTTAGACTGCATTCTAGCCCGGGCAATAAAGCAACACCCCAGTTCTCTCTCCCTCTCCCTCTTCCTCATTCTTCCTCTCCTTCATTTCTTCTTTCTTTCTTTCTTTTTATTCTTTCTCTTTCTTCCTTTCTCTCTTTCTTAAAATAAATAAATAAATAACTTCTAAGAATAAAAAAAAAGACAAAAACAGGTAGGCCTCTAATGTGAGTGACTAATCCTCTTACATACTGCTTAAATCAGAGAACTGTTGCGCAAGAACTGAAAAAAAAAAATATATATATATATACAACATACTACATTTTTAACTATTCTTTTCTCAAATATTAAACAAAGGCTCACTAAATCTAATCACAAGACCTGTCATCAGTGCTTTGTTTGTCAAATAGTTTAGGTTCATAAGCTTTGATCTTTGGGATATATGCTTAGAAAAATAATAATAATGGTTACAGTCTCACTGTGTGTTCTATCGTATGTGTGTGTTTTTAAAATTTCTTTCACCCAATAAGACATTTGGAAAATGCACCCATGTTGTTTTATGTGGCAATATTTTTATAATTTTGGTTACCGAGTATTCCATTATATGACTGTGTTGATTTATCCATTTTGCTGTTAGCACATATTTGGGGTATTTCTATTTTTGCCAATTATTAATAATGCTTCTATAAACATGCTGGTACATGTTTTTTGACTCACATACCTATGAATTTCTGCATTCCTATGTGAAATTCTTCATCTTAGGGTAAATATATATATATATATATATATAGTGCATTAGAAGATACACTTTTCCAAAGTTTATACAAATTTTCACTCCTTCTAGCCCTGTTTTTGAATTCCTATTGCTCTACATCTTTGGAAAAAAAAAAAAAAAAGAAACTTTTT
>NW_016107533.1:1525164-1546513 GCF_001604975.1 Cebus imitator
CCTTAAATCAAGAAGTGTTACACTCATTTGATTTACAAAGTGTTTTTGTTTGTTTGTTTGTGTTTTAGGAGTACATATTTTTTAACAAACAAACAAACAAAAAAAGAAAAAGTTAACTTACCAAAACTGACTTAAGAAGAGGAAACCTGATAAGTATAATAATTATATAGAAATTAAACAAGTAATTTAAAGTCTTCCCTCAAAGAGAAGAGCAGGTCTAGTTTTGCAGGGGAGTTGTAACAAACCCTCGAGGAATAGATAATTACAATCTTAAACAAAATTTAACAAAGAAAGGAGAAGGGTGAGTAGAATCCCCAATGTATTTTATGAGGCTAGAATAACCTTAATTTTAAAACCAGGAAAGGCCGGGCGCGGTGGCTCACACCCGTAATCCCAGACTTTGGGAGGCCGAGGTGGGCGGATTATGTGGTCAGGAGTTTGAGACCAGCCTGGCCAATATGGTGAAACCCTGTCTCTACTAAAAACACAAAAATTATCCGGATGTGGTGGTATGCACCTATAGTCCTAGCTGCTCGGGAGGCTGAGGCAGAAGAATCGCTTGAACCTGGGAGGTAGAGGTTGCAGTGTATAAGAGAAGAAAATTACAGCAAATTTCTAAACAAAATATAAGCACAACAAACACAACATTATATTTAAAAATATAATCACCATAATTCTTTGGAATATTTTCTAGGAATGCCAGTGATTTACCACCTGAAAAATCTGTAACTTACCACCTCGACAGATGAAAGCAGAAAAATAAACACCCCAGTAAGATGAGAAAAATCAACTCAGTAAACTTCAAGATTTACTCATCATTAAGAAACAAATACAAGGCTGGGCACAGGGGTCACGCCTGTAATCCCAACACTTTGGGAGACCAAGATGGGCAGATCATTTGAGGTCAGGAGTTCAAGACCAGCCTGACCAACATGGTGAAACCTCGTCTCTATTAAAAATACAAAAATTAGCTGGGCGTGGTGGCACACACCTGTAATCCCAGCTACTCAGGAGGCTGAGGCAGGAGAATCACTTGAACCCGGGAGGTGGAATTTGCAGTGAGCTGAGATCAACGACACTGCACTCCAGCCTGGGTGACAGAGGAGACTCCATCTCAAAAACAAAAACAAAAACAAAAAAACAAAAAACAAAACCAAAATCAAATACATAAACAAAATTTAAAAAAAATCCCAAAATCCTATGTAGAAAGGGACTTCCTTAAACAGAAAAGGGTATAACTGTAGCTAATATCACACCTTTTTTTCCTCATATTTCATGAAATTTTATTTCACGAAGGGAGTGTAGAAGGCTTGGACTGAAGACCCCCAGTTATGGATCATTAAATCCAGTAAGTAAATGTAAATCCAAAATAAAGAGTTCCAACAACAACAACAACAAAAAGAAGGTAATTTTTTTTGTTTAAAAGAACAGAGTTATTTGGGAGATAGCTACAAGTCTTCCCTGAGGATTCATTTATAAAATATGCCTTAAAAGTTATTAGGAGATGGTGACTTTCCAAAAAAAATGTGGCAGATTTAAATGATTCCAATATCATACCTTAATGAAAAAATACAAATGCATTCCCTTTATAATCACAAACAAGATAAATATGCTTGCTGTCATCACTTCTAGTCAACAAGGTGTTGGAAATCTGAGCAAGGAAAGAAAAAGATATAGTGATTATACAGGGAGGCTGAGGGGGGTGGTGGCTCAAGCCTGTAATCCCACCCCTTTGAGAGGCTGAGGCGGGTGGATCATTTGAGGCCAGGAGTTCAAGATCAGCCTGGCTAACACAGCAAAACCCTGACTCTACAAAAAATATAAAAATTAGCCAGGCAGGGCAGCACACACCTGTAATCCCAGGTACTGGGGAGGCTGAGGGAGGAGAATCACTTGATCCTGGAAGGCGGAGGTTGTAGTGAACCAAGATTGTGCCACTGCACTACAGCCTGGGTGATGGAGCAAGACTCCTTCTCAAAAAAAAAGGATTAGACAGGGAGAAACTAGACTGTCACTATTTGTAGATAACATGAATGTCTGAGTAGCAAACTCCCCAAAATCTGCAAGTAAATTATTTAAATTAATAAGGTAATTTAGATACAAAATCATTAAGCATCATGTTTCTATATATAAGCAACAGTCAGAAAATTATAAGATTTATTACAAAGTTATGGTTATGGTTATCATGACATGCAGTATCAGCACAGGAACAGACAAATAGGTCAATGAAATTGAAAAAAGAGCCAAGAAATAAACGTATGCATATATACATAAGTAAACTTGTTTTATGATGGCTGGCATTATATCAGTAGGGGAAAGGTCGTATAAATGCATGAACCTGGGACAAGGTTTTGACATGGGATTGACATGAAAAAAAAAAAAAGAAACTGGTTTCCTGCCTCACGCCATGTACAAAAATCAATTCCTGGTAGAATAAAGGCTTAAATGTGAAAAGCAAAACTATAAGGGGCCTTTGAGAAGAAAATATAGGGGCCTATGTCTATGACTTTAGAGTAGAGAAGGGTTTCTTAGACAAGACCACAAGCAGTAGCAATAAACAAAAGGATCAAGACAAAATTTTACAGATAAAATTAGCAATATCTGTTTTTTTTAAACATCTGTTTATTAAAAAATATCTTTTATATTGAAGCTGCATGATTGCACATGCAGGCCCATTATTCTATTCTGCCTTGTAGTGACAGAAACAAACCACAAAGTGAGATATTTGACACTTAACATAACTAAAAAAGTTTAGTATACAAATACATGTAAAGAATGTAAATAAGAAACAATCTGTTAAGAAAAAAGGCCATGCACAGTGGCTCAAGCCTGTAATCCCAGCACTTTGTGAGGCTGAGGTGGGTAGATCACCTGAGGGCATGGCGAAATTTCGTCTCTATTAAAAATACAAAAAATTAGCTGGGCATGGCGGCAGGTGTCTGTAAGCCCAGCTACTCGAAAGGCTGAGGCAGGAGAATCATTTGAACTCAGGAGGCACAGGTTTTAGTAAGCTGAGATCTTGTCATTGCACTCCAGCCTGGACATCAAGAATGAAACTCTGTCTCAAAAAAAAAAAAAAAAAAAAAAAAAAAAAAAAAAAAAAAAAAAAAAAAAAAAAAAAAAAAAAAAAAAAAAAAAAGAAAGATATTTCACAATAAGTTATTATTTGAAAAAATGTTTTACCTTCTTTGATCACAGAAAAGCCAAATCACAATGAAATAGCATTTCATCACCCTCTAGGCAGCCAAAAATTAAAACTTAAGACAAAACTAAGTTTTGGCAAGTTTGTGGAGCAACAGGAACTCTAATATACTGTTGGTAGAAGTGAAAATTGCTATAGATTTAGAAAATGCGGTTACACTTTGGCATCATATTGTAAAATTCAAAAGACCTATATCATACGCCTGGAATTCCACTCCTTCTACTAATGCACAAGTAAGGTACACAAGAATGTGTAGCAGCCAATCTTGGGGTTTCTAGAATTACCCAAACGTCCTTTGAGAAGGGAGTGGAAAATGTTATCATATGTTCACACAGTTGAATTTAATGAATAACTACAACCTCATCTATCAATGTGGATTAATCACAAAGCACAGTGTTAGCTGAAAAAAGAAAAGTCAACAATATGACACCACTTCTATGAAGACTAAAAACACAGTTGCACAGTTAGGAAGCAGCACATAGAGACCTTGGCAATGGAGACTATTTCTAAAATTGGAGAATGAGTTCATAGATGCTGGTTGTGCTTCATGGCTTACCTGTGTGCTACATATTTACATATACACGTGTGTATGTATGTATATATATATATGTATCGAATACTTCATAATTGTTTAAAACTAGTGAAAGGGGGATGTTAAAAGAGCCTACAAAATTTTAACGTTATTACCTTGAGGTTTGAATAATGTGGGAATTTCACTTTCTGCATTATTCATTTCTGGACCATTTAACACTTACACAATTAAGTAAAATGTTTGTATTTGGGGAAAATGATTGCACAAAGGAAAACAAACTGCATGGAAATCCAGTGCCATTTACAATGAGGGCAATAATTGTTTTCAACTTACATAACTTCTCCATGTGTCATAAATTAAAATTATGTTTAGCATAGTCTGGGCTGCTACCTGTAGTATCTTGAGAAAAATTTCCAACAAAAATGGGTTTAAAAATGTTGGTTTTACTGAAAGCATGAATGCTTTTTCTGTACTAACAATTCTGGCTTCATCTAATTTACGTTATACTTATTTGCCTTTGACTCACTTTTGCACTTTTCCCATTTTAAAAACTGTAAACTGCCACAAATCCTTTTCTGCTGGAGGCTGGACCAGGAGCGTGCATTCCTGTTAATAATGATGTAAACAATTTTTTTTTGGATGTAAATAAGTAAATCAATGACTCCCATTCCTAAAGCGCCTTCTTTTGCATTTTTCTCAGGGACATTAAAGTGTGGTACGCCCTTCGAGCTCCCAAAAGAACAACCCGGAATGTTTATGGTCCTGCAGGGCCACCGCGTGTCCGGCAGGAAGCGGACCTCGGGGCTGGAAGAGCCTTAGCGATCTTCTCGCTCTAGTCCCACCGGAGACCCGGGACGCTGCAGGCACCTGCCCAGGCCACGGGGTGGTCGGCTGAGCGGAAGAAGCTGGACAGCCCCTGGCGCCATCGAACCTTCCGGACACACTCGACTTCCTCCGCGGGAGGCGCCTCTCTCCGCGCATGAACCTTCAAGACCCCGCCCGCGGCCGTGGCCCCGGGGCAAGGTGCTTACTTGCAGTTCTCCACGCGGTGGACGAGACTCGGCAAAGGAACCCGTGAAGCCTTGATGGGGTCATGGCGCCGACTCCCCAAACTCTGCACAGGCGCAAAGCAGTAGGGGGCGGAGCAAATGGCGGGGCGGGGCCTGGAGGGGCGGGGCGGGGCCTCCGTGGGCGGGGCCCCTGTGGCCGGCTTTAGGAATCCGCTCTCTGGGCCCAGGCTCCAGCAGAAAAGGAGAGAGGCAGGGCTCGGCCCTTTCGCCAAGAAAGACCCAAGCCACCTGGAACTGCTTGTTAAAACGCCAAGTCGTGGCTGAAGTTAGATGAGGGAATAATTCCGTTCATGCCTGTCAGTCTGAGCCGAAAGGTCCCGTGGAAGATTTCTTTTATAGTGTACAAAGACTGAGCACCTTTTACTCTCTCACTCATGTAAAATGCGTCTTTTACCTAGTTCTCCCTCTGTTTTGTGTTTTAAACCTTTGTTCAGTCAGCTCCTAACTCGTCAGTTCTGACCGACTAACCAGATGATATGAAAGGCGACAGTTTTCAGTAAGGTGCAGATCAAGAGAAGGCTCTCCCCATCCAGGCCAGCCTCCACTGCAAGGAGCTCTGCCACTTGACCCTTACATTCCAACAGCTCTAATAGTGTTGAGTGGATGTGGCAGACCTGGATGTTTTGTGCAAGTCGTGGAAATCTTTACAAAATCTCAGTGAAGGCCCCCAGAATTCTGGAATTTTGTCTTTTCTTTAAAAAAAAAAAAAGTTTCTGGCTTGCTATTGGGCCTTGGTTGTGTCTTGACCATGTGACATAAGGTGGCTATGCAATCAAAGTTTCTCATCATGAACTAAGAATTATCTGGTTCTTCTGGATAAGGAGATCTTTTCACGAAGAGAAAGTGGGCCAGGCACAGTGGCTCACTTCTATAATCCCAGCACTTTTGGAGACTGAGGCAGGTGGATCACCTGAGGTCAGGAGTTTGAGACTATTCTGGCCAACATGATGAAACCCCGTCTCTAGTAAAAATACAAAAATTATCTGGGTGTGGTGTCATGCACCTGTGCTACTTGGGAGGCTGAGGTAGAAAAATTGCTTGAACCTGGGAGGCAGATATTTCAGTGAGCAGAGATCATGCCACTGCACTCCAGCCTGGGAGACAGAGCAAGACTCCATGTNAAAAAAAAAAAAAAAAAAAAAAAGAAAGAAAGAAAAGAAAAAAGAGAGAAGTGGGATACACAGAACTGAGCCAGAGTAAAAACCAAAACAGTTTTCATTTGCAGGGAGCTCATACTCCTAAGGTCATGCTTTTGACTTTTAGCTTATATCTAGTCTAATGATGAATTCCTTGTGACTAGTTGACTGAGGAAAAAATTCAAAGTTGGAGGATGGCTTTGCTCAATAAACTGGCCCAGCTGGCAACTGACTGCTTTTCATATTTAGAGCGCCTCTTAACAGAGGCCCTCAAGGAACAGCAGAGGGAAAAAAAATTCTTTCCAGCATGCAGAACTTAGCTTATTTTATTTTTTTGACAGGCACACGCCAACATGCCTGGCTGATTTTTCTATTTTTATACATGGGGTTTTGCCATGTTGGCCAGGCTAGTTTTGAACTCCTGGTCTCAAGGGATCCACCCATCTCGGCCTCCCAAAGTGCTGGGATTACAGATGATGTGAGCCACCGCGACTGGCTAGTATTTAGCTTATCTTGTATGCTTTGCCTAAAAAGAGATATGGCTTGAGATAAAAATTGATATCATTTCATAGGCAGTGGCTGGTTTGTCAAGTGGCTAGGAACTGGGAATATAAAAGTTTTGGAATAGGCATTTTGAATAGAACCTCTCAAAGTGGCCTCAAAACATAAAAACATTTGGGTCCTATTGAATGTTAAAAAGAAAAGGCTCCCATTGCAGAAGTGCTCTTAATCAGAACAAGGTTATTATTAGTTATCTATCGCTGCCTCACAAATTATTCCAAATTTATTGGCTTAAAACGATAAACTGTTATTCTTTCACAGTTTTTGTGGGTCGGGAATCTAGAAGCCAGAGTGACACTTGTTTCTGGGTCTTAAATGAGGTTGCAGCCAAGCTGTTGGCTGGAGTCCCAGTTTCATATAAATGCACAACTAAGAGAAGATCTGCTTCCAAGCTCATTCACATGATTATTGGCAAGATTTGGTTCCTTGTGGACTTTGGACTGGAAATTTTCTCAGTTGTTAAGTGGGCTTCTCCAAAGGCTATCTTGCAACATGGCAGCTGGCTTTCCATGGGACAAATGAACCAAAGAGCAAGGAAGACAATTGAAGATGGAAGCACTGACCTTCTGTAATCTTGAGAGTGCCATCCTGCCACTTCTGCTGTATCCTATCATTAGGTCCAGGCCATTCTCAAAAGGGGATTACACAAGGGCTGCAACAGTGACCCATTCTATGGACATCACTCAGCCTCCTTCCCTGTCCCCCAGCAGCCGTGAGCTCAGTAAAAAGGTAGCCATGGTGGCAAGAATGGAGACATACATGTACTTTTAACATCATCTTTCTTCTGTAATGATTGATTGGTTACTACCACTATTTGCCAACTGCAGTGACCAACTTGATCCCCTGATATATGTACTTTTTTGTGGCCTGGGTGGCAAGTCTGATTACAGCGAAATCCTACTATTATGAAGGAGGTAGCAATTTCTTCTTATAGGAACAGACAATTATTCTGCATTTAGATTCCTTTTCCTGATTCATGCTTATTATTCACTCCCTCTGTGGACTCATTGAATACCTTTACACACTACTCCATGCATTTAATATAGTATCCTATACAACATTGCTTCTGGACCAAAGAACTCATTCTGCTGTGAAAGATGTAAAGCAGGAGACTAATGACTGCAGGATTCAGTCTTATGTATTCCATCATCCAAGAGCGACTGGTTTTATGGAACGATGGGCAGATTTATTGAAGGTTGTGTTGGAACCAGGTGAGAAAATACACTTTGGGATACTGCCCTGAAGGATTTGTCATGTGTTCCAAATGAGTTAACAGTATTTGGTGATATCTCTTCTGTTGACAGAGTAACAGAGATCAGAGTAGAAAAGGAGCTAACATCTTACTATTGCATGTGATACAATGATATAAAATATATTTTGCTTTCCATTGTGGGAGAAAAGAGACAAGCTGCCACGGTCCCTGAACATGCCTGTATATTACTGAGTGTACCTGACTGCAAGTCTTATCCATCTCCTGATACTGAGCAGTTTCTGTAGCTAGTCACATAGGCACTTAAGTAGGTCAAGGCAATCACAACATTACTACCATTTAACTGCTTCTCCCTGGAGGAAAAAAGACTAGCTCCTTTGTTGTTTGCTCAAAAACTGCTTCATTCTTGAACCTGGATTCTTTTCCTGGAATGCAGCCCCCCCATGTGCACAGGCATCATCTGGCCCTCTGCATCACAGTGTGGGAACTGGGCTATAGGAACTGATGTAAATATGTTGACACTCTGGCTTCTATTTTGCTGTATAAAGCTGTTTTATCGTTTACCCGGGAGTATCCTATCAGTATCCATGAAACTGCAGCAACCTAGCCTGTAATCTTGTAAGTAGGATAAAAGCTGAGACTCTTCAATGCTCTTGCCAGCCGTCTCTGTGTGTCCAGGTTCTGTTTGTATTAGCAATTTTTGTGTCTAGCTGGACTTGCCACCTGGCTATTTTGACCTCATTCCTCTAGTTAAGATTAGAGAAAGTGGTGATGGTGCTAGCTGGAATGATTGGCCCTGATGACCATGGAGAAGAGAGTGTAGGGAGAAGAGAATGACCAGAAGTCAGAGGATCTTCTTTAATACCTCCTCACAATACCATGTTTTAATATTTAAAAAAATACCATGCTTAATGGTAAAAGTTACATATAAGACTATTACAACTATATATAGGCAAGACCACCCACACCTCAGATCCCCTGGATAAATAAATCTGATCAGCAGAGGTGCTGGTTTATCACAAAGAAAACAGAAAATAGGTGGCAGTGGTGATGAGTCATAACCATCCATATTCAAGACCGGTGACAGAACTGAGAACTGTATTTGTGATGTGTTATTAGAGAAGCCTGGGACATAAAACATGACGCTGCCTTTACACTATCCTGAAAATTCTGATTCAGTTGGTCTGTAACAGGGTCTTGATAAAAGTAGTCCAGGTAATCCTTGCCAAGGACACTTGCAAAGTACTGCTCTATTTTATTTTCTTCCTCACTGGCTCATGCATGTTTATGTAATTTTCTATTTCTTATGTATTACACATATTTGAGTTGGGGGTATCCCTGTCACCCAGGCTGTAGTTCAGTGGCTCATTGCAGCCTTGAACTCCTGGACTCAAGTGATCCTCTCACCTCAGCCTTCCAAGTAGCTGGGACTATAGGAGCATGCCATCAGGCTCAGTTAAATTATTTTGTAGAGATGGGGTCCTGCTATGTTGCCCAGGCTGATCTTGAATTCCTAGCTCAAGCCATCCTCTCACCTCAGCCTCCCAAAATGCTGGGATTGCAGGCATAAAGCACCATACTCAGCTTCTTTCCTATCTTATTATGCTGTTAATATGTATGGGGGTGGTGGTTAGGTCACAATTTAGTCTATGAGTTGCAAACTGTTGAGATGAGATTATTACAGAATCAGAGGACATCACACTGAGGTCCTGGACTTAAAACTGAAGAGGGATAGTAGTACTATGTGAGAAAGATGCATTTTAAATGTGTAAATATGGGGAGAATTGTGCTTGCAGATGTTGGGAAGATAAGATGGACTATAGTACATCTGATGTGTTTTTGTATTTGGTGCTGTCATCAAATCCATTTAATGTTTGGTTAACCTTGGTAGAATAAAAGGTCCCATTTTCTACAGTGGAAACAAGGTCAGATACACCTGCTGTCTTTGATGCTGGACAGCTCAAGCACTGGCACAAGACTTAAACTTGGTCATTTGGACAATCTACCACACTTTGAATCTGAAGTAGTAAAAGAAGTACTTGAAATCCAGTTTTCAGGGTCATCCAGCTCTTTTTGAGGTCATCAGAACTTGGCTATGATTCTGGTCATCTACTTTCCTTTGGTTTCTATTTGTTTTCCAAACCCAGCTCTCCAGCCATCAATTCTTTGAGTTACCTGATCCTCTTCCAATAAGTTCTTTTTCTGCTTAAGTTGATCATAATTCTCTGTTGTTGTTTGCAACCAAGAACTCTTACTGGTATACCTGAAAGAGATTCATTCTCTAAAGAAGCGTCAGTAATACCATTTCAGATAATTGTTTCCTCTCTCCCCCAGAACTCCACCTTATCTCCCACAATTTGAATTGGGAGGTGAATAGTGCATGATGGTTTCCCAGATAAATTAAAGAGGTTAAATTTGTTAGATTTTTAACCATGAACACAGATGTGCTTTTAAAACTGTATTAAAATAGCCAAAAACTAATCAACCAATTATGATAAGAGCAAGTTCCACTCAAATACTGTTTATATGATTAAGAATGAGTCCTTTGACAAATCTGAAAATTATCCAAACTTGGAAGATGCATATTTCAAACTCAGAGTGAAGATATATAAATATTAAAAATGTGTTTGGCAAAAATATATTGTGGCTAGTGTATATATTTACATTTTCTAGTTATAATGCACTTGGGATATTTATGAAAATTTTGAGTACTTTCTAAAAGTAAATAATCAGTAGCAATCAAAATTATTTTAACTATAATAATATAAACAAAAGATATAAATTATACAAATGATACAATAGGCTGGCCTATATTAGAAATAAAATATATATACCTCTAGTAATCTGAGAATAAGCAAAGGATTACAAGTGTTGTGGCTGTCCCTCCAGATAGCCATTTGCTCATTTATTAACACCAGAGGCAATAACACAATGCTAAAAATAAACATGCATTGATTATACAATACATACTTACAAAAACCTCTGTCTGTCACAATAAGTGAGTGCAAACAGAACTTCTACCAATCTTAGTGCATTTTTATTTTCACAAGTAAAACAGAAAAAAAAAATAGTGAATTTAATGCTATTCAGCACCTTTAGTAAAGTCAGACTCAACATCTCCATATATCAAAAACATTTGCATCTGTATCACCAAACATGTAAAGTTAAATATTCTGTTCCATTTTTAACATGAATTATTTACATTAATTTTTAGTTCAATAAATTTTAATATTTAAAAATTATCTAAATTCATAAAAGTATTTCATAAACTTCAACATTTAATTATGTACATTTAAGGAAGGCCATGAAAAAAGTTAAAGAAAATGTAGTCAGAAAGTTCAAGCAACATTATCAATTTAGCAAAAATTCCAACCAAATCAAGGCAGAGGGCATTCAAACATTCAAAATCTTTTATATGCTGCCAACATGAACAGGAAATTTCCAGTAATAAAAGTCATTATGAGAAATAATGTTGAACTCACCAGTAGAAAATGTATTTTAATAGGCATGACATATGCTTAGCAATAGTAATGACTTTATAGAAAACTTTTATGACACTGTCATATATGAACTACCTGGTTTGACTGTATGATAAAGGTGTATTTTAGAACTACAGAAGTTGATTTCAAAAAATATATTGTAGCAGCCATAATTTTATTTCCAGTTAAAACACAGTAAAATGTGAGAAGCAAAATTTATAATTAACTAAATGATACCCCAGTATTAGAAAATTTTAAATCCCATGCTATTCTAGCAATAATGGTCTCTAATATAATGTAGTCTGATGTAAGAATTGTGGAAAGCCAATAATAAAATCAGACATAGGTATGGGCTTAAAGTTCCACTGAAATACTTAGGTAGCAAAACATATGAAAAAGTAATAGAAAAGTAAAAAGATAAAATTAAAAAAATATTGCACAGCCACATTACCTAGAAAGTAAAGTCGATGTTTAAAAAGCTCTAAACATGGATGATATAAATTATCTTCCATATAAAAAGGTATAAATATTTTAGAACTTATCAGCATCTACATTTTAATATAATACATTATTTGAAACATTGTTGAATGAGGTAATTGTCCAGTTGCTAACAATGCTTTTATACTATTGGAAATATTTGAGGGCAGCAACCAGAAAGAATTTCTCTAAAAATATTTCCGAATCAAGAACAGCTATATGTGCAGCTCTCCCAATGAGTGAATCAGCTGTATTGGGCAATGCATTGATGACATTGTAGCGAACTAAATTACAGTCCTTGCTTTGCAGAACTGGGCGAAGCAAGTTGTGGATCATTTCTGAATAGATCTGTCCTGTGAAATAAACAGAAAAAAAAGGAAAATTAGTTCACATGAGTAATTGAAAAAAAAAAAAAACTATGCCAATTTTTAGGTAAGTTATAAAATCTAGTTACATTATTTCCAGATAAAGCAGAAAAACGGATCTTTTTTAAAAAAAGGTTTAGTTTTTCTTCAACTATCATTTTTGGGACTGTTTATAGAAAATATAAGTAATCACATTATCTAGTTAAGTGGAAGTAACAGATTTAATATACATTATTTTTCAAATTTAATTTTTCTTTTTTTTTTTTTTTGAGATGGAGTTTCGCTCTTGTTGACCAGGCTGGAGTGCAATGGTGCACTCTCAGCTCACTGCAACCTCCACCTCCTGGGTTCAAGCGATTCTCCTGTTTCAGCCTCCTGAGTAGCTGGGATTACAGGCGTGCACCACCACACCTGGTTAATTTTTGTATTTTTAGTAGAGATGGGGTTTAGCCATGTTGGCCAGGCTGGTCTTGAATGCCTGACCTAGTGATCCACCTGCCTGGGCCTCCCAAACTGTTGGGATTACAGGCGTGAGCCACCACGCCCCCTGAAATTTGATACTTTTAACTCAAAGCAATGGCTATAACAAAGAAATAGTTTTCTTTAACATTTAACAATTATGAAAATAAGCTAGCCATGATGAAACATTTTGACAAGGCAAAATTACAAACTTGGCCTACAGCAAATACTTTAAAAAGGTTTCTGTGGCAGTCAAAATTTCCAAATTATTTTAAGAAAGAATAGCAACCTCCTATAGTCAGATGAACAATGTAAGCTTGGCTTAAATAACAAACAGTATCTTTTGTTTAGTCTGTGAGTTTATTTAGTACTCATGCTCCTCTCTCCTTATTTCTGGCTAATTCTTTTTTTTTATTTTTTGGAGACAGGGTCTCACTCTGTTACCCAGGCTGGAGTGCAGTAGCATGATCACAGCTCACTGCAGCCTCCACATCCCAGGAGCAAGCAATCCTTCCATCTTAACCTCCTGGGTAGCTGGGACCACACAGGCATGCACCACCATTTTAATCAGCCTAGCCAATTTTTTAATTTTGGTAGACATGGGGTCTTGCTATGTTGCCTAGGCTAGTCTCAGACTCCTGGACTAAAGTGATCCTCCCGCCTCAGCCTCCCAAAGTGCTGGGATTACAGGCATGAGCCACTGTGCCCAACCTATGTTTTGCTAATTCTTACAATGGATTTACTGAGGTCATACTAAGCACATAAAAGGTAAAGATTAGAATATATCCACATAAATGTATAAACTGCCTTATAAGGGAAAAAACATTGTTTATAACGCTTATGTACTACTATATCACTAATAAATGAGTACTAACAGTGTCCATGGAACCTGTCAGCTTTGGAGAGGTAAATATTAAATTTCAGAGGACAGGAAGGATGCTGCCTGAGGAATGACAAGAAAGGAAGAGTACACAGAAGCACAATCAGATCTAGAAAAGAGAGGTGTTTAAGAGAAAGACTGATATAATACATACTCATCAAAACACTTTTTACTCCCACCTCTCCTCTTAGTTTTCATTGTGAGTCAGGTTGGATTTGTGGTTCCAAGCTATTTTAAAAATATGTTATTACAGGAAGAAGTCCAAACATGTCTTCAACATTTGATTTCCCCTGCCCCCCAATGGCACAGAACCTCACTGCTAAAACAAAGGGCATTTATCTGAAGGTTAAACATCTTCTGAATTTTTTCCTTAGGTGGACTCTAGCCTTTACTAGAACAGAAGAAAAGGTTATTCTGATGTCACAAATGTATAATAAACATTTTTTAAGTGAACAGAATACTCACCATGTATCAGGAACCATGTTAGGCACTGCCAATAAAAATGTGCTTAAAAGGGTTCTTGCCTTAAGGAGCTGTTCACTGCCACAATGTAGAAAAATAAAGGATTAGGAGTTTAAAATCAGCCTCATTCCAAAACCGGAACTGAGGCAATACTGAGAGAGGTATGAGACTCAGGTGCTTGACCTAAGCCTGTAATTAACTGACTTTGGCTAAGCCACTTAGTATCTATGTGCCTTAGTTATAAAATGAACAAACAGGACTCAAGTCTCCTTCTGGCTCCAAATAGCTAGAATTTAAATTTGTTATTCACAAATAGCAAAAGAACAAATAAAGTCTTTATCATTTACTATCAGTAAACAGGGGCAAATCCTTGTTTCCACCTTTGCATAAAAGTGAGATACAGCAGAACATGCAACAGTGATGGCCACAATTGTCGATCCTAGTAATTCAGAGAAAATCAAAGTATGAACTACTTTTGAGGCAGCAAAATGGAGAGGCATTTGTAATCAGATGAAAGAACTACTTTATTGGTAAAGACAGTTCACGTGGCAGGTGAGAAGAAAGGAAGAAAAATGGAAGGAGGATAGCTGTTAATGTAAATGGGTGGAAAGGAAGTAACAGGAAAGAGAAGGGTGACGGGAGAAAAAGTGACCACAAGAAAAATTTTGGAAAGAGCTCATTAATAGCTGTAACTCTCTGAAATACTTTCATTGCATTACCTGATTGTTTGTCCTTTAAAGCTGTTTTACACATTTCAATGCGGGCAGAGTGATAAGGAACGTATCGATCCTGTAGCGATCCCACTAGGACAACATTTTTGAAATAATGAAGCCCTGTGAATAGAATAAATTATAATGCAGTGGTTAACCAGATTTAAAACAAGTTATTAGTACCATATTAAGTGACCAAAAAATAAATTTCCTTAGCAGTACTGAGTTTCTGAGTTTTTCAATACTTGATGAATCTTTTCTCCAAATTTCAATATGTCCTCTAGAAGAAACCCACTTGACTGTTACACAGTCTTGGTGCTGATATGAGAATGTGTGTTTGCACTGGGAGCAAGCACTGTTGCTCAGTGGTGTGGAGATGGGGGGAAAGAATACGTGGACTAATGTTCTATTGAAAGTATTTCATGACATTCTTATCTTCTAAAAGGTATTCATCAATATTTGGGACTATTTCAAAAGAAACAAAATTATACTCTCTCATTAAACAAAACACCCCACAGGAAATCATTTAAAGCTTTTACTTTCATTTATGACAATTGCTTAATATGTCTTATGTTTTCTTTTTTTAATTTTTTTTCCTTTCTTTGAGATGTAGCCTTGCTTTTTCGCCTAGGCTAGAGTGCAGTGGTACAATCTTGGCTCACTGTAACTTTTGCCTCCCAATTCAAGGGATTCTCCTGCCTCAGCTTCCGAGTAGCTGGGACTACAGGCACCTGCCACCATGCCCAGCTAATTTTTGTACTTTCAGTTGAGATGGGATTTCACCATATTGGTCAGGCTGGTCTTGAACTCCTGATCTCGTGATCTGCCCACCTAAGCCTCTCAAAGTGCTGGGATTGTATGATGCCAGGCCATAAGCTTTTCTTTTTCAGTAATAACAATAGGTTTTGTGATTCATCCACAGATTTTTATCAGGTGCCTCTATTTTCATTTTTAGTAAACTAGGTGAATTTAGGGGTTAGGATGTTGAGATATTCTGCAAATTAACTCATTTAAGTACTAAAACCATGTTCTTGACCTCTTTAGTACTACTAATGTTCTAATTTTACTATTTGGCTTGAACTAGTAAGTAAAAAAGTATGTAATTATTAAATATGACACAAATCAATAATGGTAATATGTTATAATGTGGGTGTGTAGTACATGAAATTTTGTCTTAGAATGTTCCAGTAAAATTTTGGTACTATATGCCTACTGCCATTCGGATTTTTGGAGACAGGGCAATTATGGGAACTATTATGGATCGAAAATGTAGGAGACCTTTGTTGACTTTTTATTTCTCCCATGAAACTCAAGGATCTTTTTTTTTTTTTTTTTTTTTTTGAGGCAGAGTCTCACTTTGTTGCCCAGCCTGGAGTGCAGTGGCACAATCTTGGCTCACTGCAACCTCTGCCTCCCGGATTCAAGTGATTCTCATGCTTCAGCCTGTTGAGTAGCTGGAATTACAGGGGTGGGCCACCACACCTGGTTAACTTTTGTATTTTAAGTAGGGATGGGGTTTCACCATGTTGGCCAGGCTGGTCTTGAACTCCTGGCTTCAAAGTGATCCACCCGCCTCAGCCTCTCAAAGAGCTGGGATTACAGGAATGAACCACCACACCTGACCTAAGGATATAAATCTTGAGAAGAGTATGGATTCACACACAGCCAAGTATGACTATATGATACTATCTATTTTTGGCATACTATCTATGCCAAAAATAAGGCCATCCTTCCTTTTTCCTAATGAGACTATACCACTTTTTTGGGGGAGATGGCATTTTGAATGTATACAATCCTAAGGAGAAATATGAAATAATCAAATGTCTACAGAAGTCAATTGAACACACTTAAAATAATATTGTATCAAATATTAAAATGATTTTTCCCCCTTCATTCTCACATCTCATGACACAATTTGACATCAGTATTTTCAACATTATCAGTGCTACTTTGGGAATCATCTATGTGTCCTAGAGCACAGGTGTTCACACATTTACCCCTGGAGTCACCTAAGACTTTCTATGGTGTAGATAGATAGGTGTGTACAGCTTTAAGAAAACTGATTTCCAGACTGCGTGAGGTGGCTCACGCCTATAATCTCAGAACTTTGGAAGGGGGATGGGGGAAAATTGCCTGAGCCCTGGAGTTTGAGACCAGCCTGGGCAACAAAGTGAGACCCTGTCTCTACAAAAAATATGGAAATTAGTCAGGTGTAGTACTTCATGACTGTAGTCTTAGTTACTCAGGAGGCTGAGGTGTGAGCATTGCTTGAGCCCAGGAGGTGCAGTGAGCCATGGCTGTAGCACTGCACTCCAGCCCAAGTGACAGACAGCAAGACCTTGTCTCTAAAAATAAAAAAAGAAAAAAGAAAAAAAGAAAATTGACTTCCAGATCCCAACCTCCAGATGAGCTCTTTTCTAAAAGTGACTTGCCTTTCTCTCACTTTCTAAGAGAAAGATATTATTTCTCTAATCTATTTCACATCTTAAGGTATATGGCACTACGGTATGAGTCGCTGGAAAACCAAACAAAATATAAAGTCTAACTTTTTCCGTCAAAAAGTCAGTTTGACTTGACTGTTTGACAGTGAGAAATGGCTCTGCCAATTGGATTTTATGGCACACATTTCCCATAATTTGGATGAGCTAAATCTGTAACTCCAATAGAATGAGCGGAGACTTTCTATTTTATGAAAATACAATTAATGGCTGAGCACAGTGGCTCATGCCTATAATCCTAGCACTTTGGCAGGCTGAGGCGGGCGGATCACCTGAGATCAGGAATTAGAGACCAGCCTGGCCAATGTGGTGAGACACTGTCTCTACTAAAAATACAAAAACTTAAGCCAGGTGCAGTGGCATGTGCCTGTAGTCCCAGCTACAGCAGAGGCCGAGGCAGGAGAATTGCTTGAACCCGGGAGGTGGTGGTTGTAATGAGGTGGGATCATGCCACTGGACTCCAGCCTGGGTGACAGGGCAAAACTCTGTCTCCAAAAAAAAAAAAAGGAAATATAATTAAAATACATATATACTGCTCAATATGCCAGAAAATACATCCTTTGCAACTATTTAAATATACAGAACATTTTCTTTAGGTGTCATCCTAAAATCATACGAGACACAAAGGTTTTCAAAATTCTTTTAAGATGTAAACAAGCCAAAAACGTGAAAACCACTTCATTTGTACCCAAGTTGTTTTAGGCACTGTACTTTTTGAATCTGGGTATGACACCACTAAAATTTTATCCCCAGCTCCATGAAACCAGTCACATAACATTAGCACAACTGGCTTTTTCATTTCTCAAAGAGGTATACATTTATGTTTTTATAAAGGACTACCATACTGCACAACTCCTGGTGTGCTGTTCATATCAGGTCTACATGAACTAGTCCACAGTCTATCACTTCAGACAGAGCTGTGTGCTGCCGAGTCTATGGAAGCCTTGTTCAACTCTGTACATTTTTATACTTTCCTAAATGACAGTTTTTCCTCAAACTGTTTTCTACTTTCTTCACTCTTAGCTTATGATCTGCTTCCTGTTTCATTGAGAATAAAGAAGAATTAAAAGAATTAAAAAGAAATTAAAGGAACTTCCACGCCCACCCATCACACCTGTACCGTTATGTTCTACCTTCACTCTTGTTCCTATTGACGAAGTGACCATTCTCCCACCTAAGGCCAGCCCTTTCATGTTATACTTGGTCCTAATCTCTCCTATTTAAGAACATGACTCTAGTAGCTGTCTCTTGCATCATCAATTTTCCCTTTTGTATGGCTTATAGGTCCACAAAAACCGTAACATTCCCATCTTTAAAAGAAAAAAAATGGGCTGGGCATGGTGGCTCATGTCTATAATCCCAGAACTTTGGTAGGCCGAGGTGGGTGGATCAACCCTGTGTTGAGCGAGTCCACTGGCACGATTCTTCCAACAGTACATACTCTGTGTCTCTGTGTCATATTTTGGTAATTCTTACAGTATTTCAGCCTTTTTCATGATTCTTGTATCTGTTATGGTAATCTGTGATCAGTCATCTTTGATGTTACTATTGAAATTGTTTTGCAATGCCATGAACCATGCCCATATAAGAAGGTGAACTTATGGACTGTACTCTGACTGCTCCACCAACTGACCATTGCCCGTATTTCTCTCTCTCCTTGGGCCTGTCTAGTCCCTGAGACACAACTATATGGAAATTGGGCCAACGAATAACCCCACAATGGCCTCTAAATGTTTAGGTGAAAGGAAAAGTCACATGTCTCTCATATTAACTATTTTTATTTTTTGAGACAGGGATTCACTCTGACTCAGGCTACACTGCAAAGGTGTAATCATGACTCACTGCAGCCTCTTATCTCTTGGGCTCAAGGGATCCTCCTACCTCAACCTCCCAGGTAGCTGAAACGACAGGTATGCGACAATACATGGGATAATTTTTTGTTATTTTTTTGTAGAAATATGATCTCACTGTGTTTCCCAGGCTGATCTCAAACTCCTAGGCTTCAATGATCCCCGGCCTTGGCCTTACAAAGTTCTGGGATTACAGGCGTGAGCCACCATGTCTGGCTCTGTTTCTTACTTTAAATTAAAAGCTTGAAATGATTAAGCTTAGTGAGGAAGGCATGTCAAAAGCCAAGACAGGCTAAAAAACAGGCTTCATGTACCAAAGAGTTAGTCAAGATGTCAATGCAAAGGAAAAGTTCTTGAAGGAAATTAAAAGGGCTACTCCAGTGAATACACAAATGATGAGAAAGCAAAACAGCTTTATTGCTGATATGGACAAAGTCTGGATGGCATGGATAAAAAAATCAAACCTGCTGCAACATTCCCTTAGCCAAAGCTTACTCCAGAGCAGGACCCCAACTCTTGAATTCTCTCAAGGCTGGGAAAAGTGAGGAAGCTGCAGAAAATAGTTGGAAGCTAGCAGAAATTGAAAGAAAGTTGTCTCCATAACATAAATGTGGAAGGTGAGGCAGCAAGTGCTGATAAAGAAGCTGCAGCAAATTATCTGGAAGATCTAGCTAAGGTATATGATGATGAGGCTACACTTAAAAATACTGCCTTCTATTTAAAGATGATGTCATCCATGACTTTATAGCTAGAGGGGCATCAAAGCCTGGCTTCAAAGGGCAGGCTGACTCCTTTTTAGGGGTTAATGCAGCTGGGACCTTGAAACCAATACTCATCATTCCTAAAATCCAGGAGCCCTTAAGAATTATACAAAGCCTACTCTGTCTGTATTCTATTAATGGAAGAACAAAGCCTGGATTATAGCACATCTATTTACAGCATGGGTTACTGGGTATTTTAAGCCCACAGTTGAGACCTACAACTCAGAAAAAAAGATTCCTTTCAAAATATTACTGCTTATTAACAATGCATCTGTTCAACCAAGACCTCTCATGGAGATATACAAGGAGATCAATGATGTTTCCATTCTGCTAACACAATCTATTCTGCAACCCATGTGATCCACGATTATTTTGACTTTCAAGTCTTATTACTTTAGAAATACATTTTTTAAGGTGATAACTGCCCTAGGTAGTGATTCCTCTGATGGAGCTGAGCAAAGTAAAATGAAAACTTTTTGGAAAAAATTCACCATTAAGAACATTCATGATTTATGGGAGGAGGTCAAAATGTCTACATGAACAAAAATTTGGAAGAGGCTAATTCCAACCTTCATGGATAACTTTGTGGGAGTCAAGACTTGAGTGGAGAAAATAACCACAGATGTGGTGGAAGTAGCAAGAGAACTAGAATTAGAATTGGAACCTGAAGATGTGACTGAATTGCTGCAATCTCATGATCAAACTTGAATAGATGAAAAGTTGCTTGTTACAGATGAACAGAGAAAATTGTTTCTTGAGATGGAATCAATTTGTGGTGAAGATGCTATAAACATTGTTGAAATAACAACAAAAGATTTGGAATATTACATAAACATAGTTGAAAAAGCAGTGGCAGGGTTTGAGAGGACTAATTTTGAAAGAAGTTCTACTACAGGTAAAATGCTGTCAAATAGCATCACATGCTACTGAGATACCTTTTGTGAAAAAGTCAATTAACGCAGCAAACTTCACTGTCATTGTAATTTAAGAAATTGCCATAGCCACTTTAATCTTCAGCAGTCACTACCCTGATTGGCAAAAACATTATGACTAGCTGAAGGCTCAATCATTAGCATTTTTAACAATAAAGTATTTTTAAATTAAAGCATGCATACTTTTTTTTTTAAAGATATAATGCTATGGCACATTCTGACTACAGTATAGTGTAAACATAACTTTTATACACTTTGGGAAACCAAAAAAATTCATGTGACTCACCTTTTTTTATGGTGATCTGGAACCAAATCCACAGTATGTCCTAACGCAAATCTGTATTTTGTTACAAATTCCTTTCTTGGTATACACACAATTTTTCATTTAAAAAATGTAACTGGGATTATAGTTATACTATTTTGTCTTTTTTTACTTAATATTTTGGTGACAGCTTTTCATGCTTGTACAAATATATTTACCTCATTTTTTAAAACTATTACATGGAATTACCAGGATTAATGTTTACTATGTCTCCTATTTCCCTAGTGAAGGACATTTATATTCATTCCACTTCAGAGGGGAGGGGACATAAAAACAGTAGAACACTGCAATGAATAGCCTAAACCTAATTGTGTGAGATTTCTGTAGGAAAAACCCCTGAAGGAAATTGCTGAATAAATTCTTAAAATTCTGACAAATGTACTCTCCAAAAAGATAATAAAATTTCCCCTTCCATTATTAATATATGAAGGTTTCTGTTTCAT
>NW_016107533.1:1546753-1552421 GCF_001604975.1 Cebus imitator
AGACGGGGTTTCACCATGTTGACCAGGATGGTCTCGATCTCTTGACCTCGTGATCCACCTGCCTCGGCCTCCCAAAGTGCTGGGATTACAGGCTTGAGCCACCGCGCCCGGCCCTCATATATATGTATTTTTAAAAAAATTTTTATTTTAGTTTTTGTTAACTGCCTTTTTCTCTCTCGCTCTCTCTCTTTCTCTTTTTTGAGATGGGGTCTCGCTCTGTCACCAGGCTGGAGTGCACTGGCACAATCTAGGCTCACTGCAATCTCCGCCTCCCAGGTTCAAGCAATTCTCCTGCCTCAGCCTCCTGAATAGTTGGGATTACAGGCATGAACCATCATGCCCAGCTAATTTTTGCATTTCTAGTAGAGACGAGGTTTCATCATGTTGGCCAGGATGGTCTCTATCTCCTGACCTCGTGATCTGCCCATCTCAGCCTCCCAAAGTGCTGTGATTACAAGTGTGAGCCACCTCGGCTGACCTCTTTTCTCTTTTGCTCTTTTTTTTTTTTTTACTCTGTTGGGTTGTTATGTATTACAAACAGCAGTACACATTATAACACTCAGGCATAAACAATATTACATGTCACCACCTCTAGATGTGTGCTCTGTGAATTAATTATATATTTGCCAAATTACATGATCATTAAAACTTCCTCACATATTTCCCACTGATCAAGATTTTTAAAAGCTTTATTTCTATATTTGTAAGAATAAAAGGCATTATATTTTTCTCAATAAAATTGTATTAAAGAATTTTTCAAAATAGCTCTTTATAGAGATTCTGATGTACTTCTCCAGAAAAACAACACTAAGGTTAGAAATTACTGATTTACACTGAGATCCCTGGAAGAAATGTCTATGGCTCCTCATGTTCATGCAGCTCAGTGGAAGTAGGCAAAATCAGTAAAGATTATTCAGAGGATTTCAAAGATACCCATTCACTCTTAGATTTCATGATCATAAAATAAATTTAAAAATTCTAATACTGATTAAATACACTATGTTGTTATACTTCTAAATGTGATTCTTACATCAGTACTGTACTTTAAAAATGCATTTTAAACTTGGTTATCAGTTTTCTAGTCATTCAACAAATGTTATTACTACTAATATTGTGTTTTCACACAGGTTTGCTTTTTATATTAGCAAAGAACCAAGTTAGTTAAATATAATATGGCCCTTTTTGAATCTTCTGGTTTCAATTTCTTGTCTAGCAGTGTTGGCTACAGAAGGCAGAAACTCAAAGTGAAGCACAGCTGACTCTAGAGTGGCAGTGCTGGTAGGAGTTATGGTAGTACTTCATCTGAATTAAGTTCAGCCAACAAAAATGTTTGAAGTCTTTATTTTGGGAGCTAATATTCTAGGTTCATCTTTTCTACACTTACCTTGATTCTAGCTTCTCAAAGACAACCTAGTTAACTAGGTTGTGGGTTAACTTTACTGAGCCCCTGAAGTGCATAATTATTTGTTGAATGTTATCTTTAATTTCAGAAAGTGACACAATTTCCCCATTTATAGGATGACATGGTTTAACCAGAAAAATTTGTAATTATATTGCTACTTTTTACCAAGAAAAAGATTAAAATAAATCCTCCATTTCGCTCTGGACTATATAATAACATGATTGGTATATGAACACCTTAATTGCAACTTTCATCTTCATAATCTTAAGTCTTTCCAATTCTTCTGGCTACTCATTTGTTCTAAAACTTCAGAGTTTTAATGAAATTCACATTGAGTCATTTGGTATTTACCCTCTGGAACTGGCAAGAGCGGTGGTTCTAAACTGGTGATTTTCCCCCAAGGAATATTCTGCAGCATCTGAAGATTATTTTTGGTTGTCACCACTGAGGGTAGAAAGGTGTACGTGCTACTGGCATCTAGTGGGCAGAGGCCAGAGATGCTGCCAAGCATGCTGCAATGTTCACGACATCCCCTGAAAATAGAATTCTCCAGCCCAGAATGTCGGTAGTGTTGAAGCTAAGAAAACTCTGTGCTTTTAAAACTAACATATTCTAAACAATATGAAACTATTCTTTTACTCATTTTAAATAAATTTGAATGAATTTTCTTCCTAAAATAATGTTAGCTGATGCTGGTTCTTTCCCACACTTTCAGAAACAAAATATACATATTATTTACAAATCAAAAGTGACATCTATGATTAAATCCCTCTGTAATCTTCTGGATACAAAGAGTACTTCGTGCCACAGTAGGACAGCAGGAGCTTTCTTTAATTGTTATACTTTATTTGTCAGAATTCAACAGCTGGCAAAAAGACTCTAAGCAGGTGTTTTTAGGAAGGTCTTAAAATAAGGATATTTTGTTTTTGAAATTCCAACAATGAATAGATTCTTATTTGGCTATTTTGAGTCCTTATAACAGAATGCCAGAGTGCCCATGATTCCTCTCTCTGCTTTAGTAATATAGCTCGACTACTTCGACACTGGTGTCATCTAATGTCAACATATTATACATTTATTTGACTTTCTACATTGCTTTAGCTCCTTCATCTTTCTTTCCCCTGCTATTCAATGCTGAGATGCTTATATGCCATCTGCAAATTATTTACATATTCTATTACCAATCTGAAGAATACCACAGGTTTTGTCAAAAGTTGCTATAAAAATTTAATGAATGTTTATAATTGTAATTCCTTAATCAACACAGATGATTTCCCTTTAAAAGCAACATTTCTGTAATGCTTTACCAGTTCTATTGTGTTCCCGAAAAGGTAATTTCTCACCCAAAAAATTTATGATTTTTCTAAAAAATATAGTATTTATCAATTGTTTTACAAATTATTTTAAGGTTTTAAAAAGCTTTCTTCATTTTAAAATAGTGAACAGCTTTCAATAAAGGAAAGCTATTCACTAATAATATGTTGCACAGAAAAGTACTGTTTTAAAAGGAAGACCCACAGAGGAGGCCTTGCTTAAATAAAAAAGGCAAAAGAGAAAAAGGCTGGATTTTGATTTAGACAAGTAATTTTAGGCTTTTTCAAAAGAATGGAAAATTCGCTGTTCAGAAGAAACTGAAGCAATAATCTAACCAGAGCATCTAAGAATGTAGCTTTAAAAGAACAAAATATAAAAAAGAAATAATCACTTTTTATTGTTTTAAAACACTTGAGAAGAGCATATTGGTTAAATATGCTTTTCCTTTGTTCTATGTTTTCCTGTTTTATTTAACTTGTTTGATGTGAACCTATAGATTCTATTTTGTGAATAAAGTAATTATATGTAAATATAAAGGAATAGCAACTTTCTAGGGATGGACTACTAATTTCTCACAATTCACTAGATGATGGCCTCCCAAAACCTCCCCAAAAACTCAAACACCCCACATGAAATAGAGAACTGTTTCAATTTCTACAACATTATAATTTTAAAATAAATTGAAATACTTGTTATTTAAAAGTACAATTAGAAGTACCTTCTTAAGTTCTTGAAAATGTACATTATTGGTTGAACATGATACAGTGTGAATCATGCACAAAATGCTTACTAACTTTCCATAAAGTTAAGCGACCTCAGGCAAGTCATTCAATCTCTCTGTGCTTTGGTGTCCTCATCTGCAAAATGGGGACAATATTCCTACCCCAGTGAGTTAAAATAAGCTAATATGTCTATGTGTTTAAATTGTACCTAGAACATGGTAAATGTTACATGTGTATTAGCTGTTATTTTTCCAATATTTCAGTATTAACCAATGCATCTGTCACAATTAAAAAATAGTACCCTTTTTCTTTTTGAGATGGAGTCTTGCTCTGTCGACAAGGCTGGAGTATAGTGGCATCTCAGCTCACTGTAGCCTCCAACTCCTGGGTTCAAGCGATCCTCCTGCCTCAGGCTGCTGAGTAAGTGGGATTACAGGTGTGCCCCACCATACCTGCCTAATGTTTTGTATTTTTAGTAGAGACACGGTTTCACCATGTTGGCCAGACTGATCTCAAACTCCTGACTTCAGGTGATCTACCCACCTCAACCTCTCAAAGTTCTCGGATTACAGGCATAAGCCACTGCACTCAGCCAGAAAACAGTACTATTTAATGTTTTTTTCCAAAATGGATATTAATTCAATTCAGGAGTAAACTAATAAACTCATAAGTACAAATAGAAATCTTAAAACATAAAAACAATTTTAAGTAACTCAAATAATTTTTATAGCTGATATCAGCATTTACATAAAAGTTCCGTTAAAAAAATTTCCTGAGAGGTTCCAAGATGGCCAATTAGGAGCAGCTTAAGATTGCAGCTCCCAGCAAAAGCGCTGAGGGTGAGTGGACGCCGCATTTCCAGACGGATTCTTATTGCCCACAGACCAGGAGATTCCCAGGTGGAGGATCTCTACGGGTCGACAGAATGGCTGTTTTAGCCAGCGCGGCTGTTTCTGCCGGCATGGCTGTTTTGCTGGTGCCCCGGGGTGGCGGTTCTCCATACAAAATACATAGGTCCGGGCGCAGTTTTAGCTGGCGATTGGAGCTCCTGGGGGACAGAGTCACCCATTCAACTGATAAAAAAGGGGACAGAAACAGGGAGCCAGGCCAGGAGATTCCCGGGCAAAAAAGTGCCATGAATCTCCCTGCGTCTGTTTCAGCCGGCACAGTGGGTCGCCGCACGGGAAATCAAGCAGATCCCGGTGCCTGTTCAACAGGTGACTGGAACACCTGGGAGACAGAGTCAACCATTCAACCAAAAAAAAAAAGGGGGCTCTGAGGCAGGGAGCCAGGTGATCAGGCTCGGCTGGTCCCACCCCCACAAAAAAACAGCAATCGGAAGTGCTCTGGATTGAGAGTTTCACAGCAAGCACAGCTGAACTTCCGACGATCCAGCTCTGTTGGGGAGGGGCATCCACCATTACCGAGGCAGTCCACCACTATGGAGGTAGTTTGCCATTGCTGAGGCAGCCTGCCATTACAAAGAATACACCATTATAGAGGTGGGCCACCACTGCCAAGGCAGTTCTAACTACACCCGTATAAACAGGACTACAGGGAAGTTCACACGGCAGCTGGGCAGAGCCCACAGCAGCTCAGCAAAGCCTCTGCAGGCAACAATGACTAGGCTGCCTCCTTAATGGGCAGGGCAGTCCTGAAAAAAGGCAGAAGCACAACAGACACTCATAAATAAAACCCTAACTCCCTGGGACAGAGCACCTGGGGGAAAAAAACGGGGGGTGGTTTATGAGTTCTGCTGCAGCAGACTTAAACCTACCTGCCCAGCAGCTCTGAATGAACAACGGAACTCACAGCTCAGCACTTGAGCTTCTATAAAGGACAGACTGTCTCCTCAAGCAGCTCCCTGACTCCCTGAATATTCAAATAGTCACCTTATAAAGGAGAGCTCAGACTGAAATCTGGTGGGTATCCTTTCGGGACAAAGATAGCAAAAGAAGAAACTGGCAGCAACCCTTACTGTTCTGCAGCTGCTGCAGGTGATCCCCAGGCAAGCGGGGCCTGGAGTGGACCTCAGCAGTCCTAAAGCAGAGGGGCCTGACTGTTAGAAGGAAAACTAAGAAAGAAATAACTTCATCATCAACAAACTGGATGTCCACTCAGAGACCCAATCTGAAAGTCAACAACTACAAAAACGACAGGTGGATAAATCCACAAAGATGGGAAGAAACCAGCGCAAAAAGGGTGAAAACACCCGAAACCAGAATGCCTC
>NW_016107533.1:1552659-1555857 GCF_001604975.1 Cebus imitator
AAGAAAGGATATCAGAGGTCGAAGATCAACTCAGTGAAATAAAACAAGAATGCAAGATTAGAGAAAAAAGGGTAAAACGGAATGGACAAAGTCTCCAAGAAACATGGGATTATGTGAAAAGACCTAATCTACGTTTGATAGGTATACCAGAATGTGACAGAGAGAATGAATCCAAGCTGGAAAATACTCTTCAGGATATTATCCAGGAAAACTTCCCCAACCTAGCAAGGCAGGCCAATATTCAAGTCCAGGAAATACAGAGAACACCACAAAGATATTCCTCAAGAAGAGCAAACCCAAGGCACATAATCGTCAGATTCACCAGGGTTGAAATGAAGGAGAAAATACTAAGGGCAGCCGGAAAGGTTGGGTTAGCCACAAAGGGAAGTCCATCAGACTCACAGCAGATCTCTCAGCAGAAACCCTACAAGCCAGAAGAGAGTGGGGGACAATATTCAACATCCTTAAAGAAAAGAACTTTCAACCCAGAATCTCATATCCAGCCAAACTAAGCTTCATAAGGAAAAATAAAATCCTTTGCGAACAAGCAAGTACTCAGAGATTTCATCACCACCAGGCCTGCTTTACAAGAGCTCCTGAAAGAGCTCCTACACATATACAGGAACAACCAGTACCAGCCACTCCAAAAACATACCAAATGGTAAAGAGCATCAATACAATGAAGAAACTGCATCAACTAACGGGCAAAACAACAAACTAGCATCAAAATGGCAGGATCAAATTCACATATAATAACATTAACCCTAAATGTAAATGGGCTAAATGCCCCAATCAAAAGAAACAGACAGGCAAATTGGAAAAAAAGCCAAAACCCATCAATGTGCTGTATCCAGGAAACCCATCTCACAAGCAAGGACACATACACAAAGGCTCAAAATAAAGGGATGGAGGAAGATTTACCAAGCAAATGGGGAGCAAAAAAAAGCAGGAGTTGAAATTCTCGTCTCTGATAAAACAAACTTTAAACCAAGAAAGATCAAAAGAGACAAAGAACGACATTACATAATGATAAAAGGATCAATGCAATAAGAAGAGCTAACGATCCTAAATATATATGCACCCAATACAGGAGCACCCAGATACATAAGGCAAGTTCTTAATGACTTACAAAGAGACTTAGACTCCCACACAATAATAGTGGGAGGCTATAACACCCCTTTGTCAATATTAGACAGATCAACCAGACAGAAAATTAACGAGGATATCCAGGACTTGACCTCAGACCCGGACCAAGCAAACCTAATAGACATTTACAGAACTCTGCACCCCAAATTGACAGAATATACATTCTTCTCAGCGTCACATCACACCTACTCTAAAATTGACCACATAATTAGAAGTAAATCACTGCTCAGCAAATGCAAAAGAGCGGAAATCATAACAAACAGTCTCTCAGACCACAGTGCAATCAAGTTAGAACTCAGAATTGAGAAACTAACTCAGAGCCGCACAGCTTCTTGGAAACTGAACAACTGGCTCTTGAATGTTGACTGGATAAACAACGAAATGAAGGCAGAAATAAAGATGTTCTTCGAAACCAAAGAGAATGAAGACACAACATACCAGAATCTTTGGGACACATTTAAAGCAGTGTCTAGAGGAAAATATATAGCAATAAATGCCCACATAAGAAGCAAGGCGAGATCTAAAATCGACACCCTATCATCAAAATTGAAAGAGCTAGAGGAGCAAGATCAAAAAAAACTCAAAACATAGCAGACGACAAGAAATAACATAGATCAGAGCAGAACTGAAGGAGATAGAGACACAAAAAACCCTTCAAAAAAATCAATAAATCTAGGAGCTGGTTTTTCGAAAAGATCAACAAAATAGACCATGAGCCAGAGTAATAAAAAAGAGAGAAGAATCAAATAGATGTAATAGAAAATGATAAAGGGAATATCACCACAGATTCCACAGAAATACAAAACATCATCAGAGATTATTACAAACAACTCTATGCACATAAACTAGTAAACCTGGAAGAAATGGATAAATTCCTGGACACTTGCATCCTCGAAGCCTAAACCAGGAAGAAGTCGGAACCCTTAATAGAAAAATAACAAGGTCCGAAGATGAGACAGCAATTAAGAGCCTACCCACCAAAAAAAAGTCCAGGTCCGGATGGGCTCACAGCCAAATTCTATCCGACATACAAAGAGGAGCTGGTACCATTCCTTCTGAAACTATTCCAAATAATCCAAAAAGAGGGAATCCTTCCCAGATCATTTTATGAGATCAACATCACCCTGATACCAAAACCTGGCAGAGACTCAACAAGAAAAGAAAACTTCAGGCCAATATACATGATGAACATAGACGCAAAAATCTTCAATAAAACACTGGCAAACTGATTGCAACAGTACATCAAAAAGCTTATCCACCATGATCAAGTAGGCTTCATCCCGGGGCTGCAAGGCTGGTTCAACATACGCAAGTCTATAAACGTAATTCACCACATAAACAGAACCAAAGACAAAAACCACATGATTATCTCAACTGATGAAGAGAAGACCTTTAACAAAATTTAACAGCCCTTTATGCTAAAAACCCTCAATAAATTAGGTATTGACGGAATGTATCTCAAAATGATAAAAGCTATTTACGACAACCCAACAGCCAATATCATACTGAATGGGCAAAAACTGGAAGCATTCCTTTATAAATATGGCACTAGACAAGGATGCCCTCTCTCACCACTCCTATTCAATATAGTATTGGAAGTTCTGGCCAGAGCAATCAGGCAAGAAAAAGAAATAAAGGGTATTCAAATTGGAAAGGAGGAAGTCGAACTGTCTCTATTTGCAGAAGACATGATTGTATATCTAGAAGACCCCATCATCTCAGCCCAAAATCTCCTCAAACTGATAAGCAACTTCAGCAAAGTCTCAGGACACAAAATCAATGTGCAAAAATCATAAGCATTCCTATACACTAGTAACAGACTTAAAGAGAGCCAAATCAAGAACGAACTGCCATTCACAATTGCCACAAAGAGAATAAAATACCTACGAATGCAACTAACAAGGAACGTAAAGGACCACTTCAAGGAGAACTACAAACCACTGCTCAACGAAATAAGACAGGACATAAACAGATGGAGAAACATTCCATGTTCATGGTTAGGAAGAATCAATATCGTTAAAATGGCCATACTGCCCAAAGTAATTTACAGAT